>NC_137802.1:72163089-72630589 GCF_963383645.1 Muscardinus avellanarius
CCGGGCTACACTCCCAGACCTATTTTTACTTTTTTATTTGGAAACAGGGTCTCCTAAGCCTGCGTGCGGCTGGCTTTGAACCTGCGCGATCCTCCTGTCTCAGCCTCCCAAGTGCGGAGATTACAAGCGTGCGCCACCACGCCCGGCTAGTTTTTTTTTTTTTTTAAACAGGGTCTCACTAAGTTGCTGAGAGCCTCACTAAATAGCAGAGGCTGGCCACGAACCCGGATCTTCCTGTCTCAGCCTCCCAAATGCTGGGACTATAAGCATGTGCTACCATGCTCGGCTTTAGTTTTTGTTTTTTGGGTTTTTTCTCTTTTTTTTTTTTTTTTTTGGAAACAGGATCTCCTTAAGTTGTGGAGGCCCTCACTAAGTCACGGAGGCTGGCCGCGAACCTGCGACCCTCCTGTCTCAGCCTCCCAAGCACTGGGTGACAGGTAGGCACCCAGCTGGAAAACCTTGTTTTACTGTCAGTCCAACTGAATCAGACCCCAGAGAAAACCAGAGCTGAAAGGAAGCATGCCTCATCGCCCGGGCCTTCTCGGAGGTCAGCCAGGCCAGGTGCTGGCGGGAGCTCCAGGCATCGGACCGGCCAGGTGGACCACGCGGCAAGGTGTACCCGGGCACAGAAAGCCCCTGCCCCTCGGAGCTGGCTCTGCACGCGTCTCCAGGAGGCGGCGCCCTCGGGCTCCTAAGCGCCTCCTTACAGCCTTTCTCAGGCCGCTTCTGCAGTGCTGGAGGGATGCGGGCCTCCCCTTCCTCCCGGCTCCTCGGCTCTCCAGGCAGCGCCGCCCCGGGGCTCAGAGCCACCCCCGGGGAGGGGGCGACGGCGCCGGCCGCTGCTCCTCCGTCTCAGGTTAGGGAACCAGGGATCCCAGGACGGCCTCTCCCGGGTGCCACGCGGGCGGGGTCCTGGAGCCCTGTGCTGGCCAAGGGCTGCCCCCATCGGAGAGTCTAAATTCTTAGCATGCCCCAGAACCGCCTTGTTAGGGCTGACACTTGCACACACACACACACACACACACACACACACACACACACACACAGTGTGCGTTTCTGGTGCCTGGGCACCACATTCTAGAATCTTTACCGATAATGGGTCTCTCCAACCTCCTCCCTTAGCAGGATAAAGAGGCGGCATCAGCCAGGCGGGCTCCCTCCAGCAGCCCCGGGGGGAGGGGGAGCGTAGGGGTCATCCCCAGGCTCCATCCCCAGGGGCCCCGGGCCGCCCTTCGCCCACCGCCCCGGGGTGTTTCTTGCTCCTGCACTGAAGCCCTTTCTTTCTTTTTCTTTCCAGAATCCAGCCAACCGCGGGCCCGGGTCTGCAGCTGTGCCAAACGCGGGGTCCCTTGGCCCTCCTTTATCAGCCCCCACCCAGTCCGGGGACCCTGCCTCTGCTTGCAGACTCCTTAGGGCCCCGGAGCTCCCGTCTTCAAAGTGGCCAGGTGCCCGGTCCCCCACCCACCGCGGGGGGCGCTTTGCACGGGGACTCCCCGGGAGGCGGCACTGCCGGGGTGACTCTGCCCCGCCCAGGCCACAGAGGACCAGAGCGCCAGACCCGAACCCCCAGGAAAGCAGCCGGAAATGAGGAGCGTGGGGAAGGGGTGTCAAGGCGAGGGGCGCCCCCCGGGGGCGTGTTCGGGGGTCCTCGGGGCGCGCGCCTCCCCTCCCCCACGACCGCCGGTGCGGGTGCGCAGCGCCCCCACCCCCGCGGCGCGGGGTAGCAGGAGCATCTGTTGCCATGGTTACCCGCTGCGCTGAGGTTCCCGCGCCGCTGGCTGCAGCGGCCACTGTCCGCAGAGCCCCGGAGCTGGAGCGCGTGGAACCCCACGCACGCTGCACACAGCCACGCACCTACATGTTGCACACATCTGACCCTGCAGGCACCAAAGCTCACCGCAAGCCCCCCCCCACACACACACACACTCAGGACGGACCCGAGCCCGGAGCTGGCACCGGCTACCAGGTCACACCCGGTCCACCCGCAGCAGGCAGGTGCCCCTCCCCGGGGCCTCCCAGCGCTCTGCGCGGGTTGCAGGTTCCTAGTCCAGACTGCAGCCCCGGGCATCTCTGAAGACAGGGTGGGACAGAGCCCCAGGCTGGAAGCCGGACCGGAGCCCCAGTCCCATGGTGGGACGTTCCCAAAGGGACTGTGAGGAGGGGCCTCGGGATCCCTGGGGACGCCCAGGCCCAGAGCCCTGACCATGAGAGGTGGTGGCACCCCTCCTGGTTGGAGGAGGGCAGAGGAGGAGGATGGGGTGGACTGCGGGGCAGCAGAGCCAGCCTCCCCGGCTCCAGGGAGGGAGCCTCAGAGGGCAATCGTGTTGGAGGTGCTGGGGCTGGATCTCTGTGTGAATTTTAGCTTTAATCTCCCAAGAAGTTTAAAAACAGAGCAACACTGCTCTGAGAAAACCATCCCGCCACCTCGGGTGTGCGCATATAAACACGTTCTCTCATGTCTACACGCGCACGCGTGGCTCAGGCATGGAGCTGATTCTGAACTCTCAGATGTAACCTCGTTTTCAGCCCTTGAGCCAGCTGAGAAACACGAGGTCTGCTCCCTCTCCCTGGGAGCCGCAGTCCAGACGAAACTCACTTCGACGCAGAGCAAACGTGGGGGTATTGGGAAGGGAACCCAGGGGCGTTCTCCCGAGCTACACCTCGGCCCTTTTTTATTTTTTATTATGGAGCAGGGTCTCACTAAGTTGCTGGAGCTGGCTTCGAACCTGCAATCCTCTGGTCTCAGCCTCCCAAGTACTAGGATTACTGTATGCTCCATCACGCCCAGCTAAATAGATTTTTTTTTTTTAATGCTGAGAGCCTTAGGGTCAGAAGAATGAGAGCATTTTAAATTTAAATTTGTGCATGTTCTTGTCAAAGAGACATGCCTGGATGATTGATGATTGTTTTCAGACATATAAATATACACATAATTTTTTGGAGTGGGAATTGAAATCGGGGACATTGTGCCTCCAAACTACACCCTGAGCCCTTTCTTTCTTTCTTTCTTTCTTTCTTTCTTTCTTTATTTATTTATTTATTTTTGCAGCACTGGGGATTGGACCCAGGGGCATTCTACCTCTGAGCTACACCCCCAGCCCTATTTTTCTTTTCTTTTCTTTCTTTCTTTTTATTTTTTTATTATTTTATTTTATTTATTTATTTATTTATTTTTTGCGGGTCTGGGGATGGAACCCAGGGGCATTCGACCTTCAAGCTACACCCCCTGCCCTATTTTTTATTCTTTATTTTGAAACCGGGTCTCACTGAGTTGCAGAGGACCTCACTAAGTAGCTGAGGCTGTCTGAGAACTGCAATCCTCCTGTCTCAGCCTCCCAAAGGCTGGGATTACAAGCGTGCGCCACCACGCCCGGCTCATTCTTTATTTTTGAAACAGGGTCTCACTAAGTAGCTGAGGCTGGCTGTGAACCTGTGACCCTCCTGTCTCAGCCTCCCAGGTCCTGGGGTAATAAATGTGTACAACCATGCCTGGTTCCTCTTTTATTTTGAAACAGGGTCTCACTGAGTTACAGAGGCTGGCCTAGAACCCGTGATCCTCCTGTCTCAGCCTCCCAAGCACTGGAATTACAGGCGTGCACCACCCTGCCTGGCTTTCTACTGATGGTATTAACAACCCAGGTTCACTCTCACAGCTGCAGACGCTGGATCCAGAGACGGATCCGGGAGGCTGCGGGAGGGGGGAGCGGGTCTCCTCCAGCTTGGCCTGGACACTGAGCTCTGTCTGAGCGGCTGCTCCTGTGCTCAGCGTGCTGGGAGCCCTTTCCCCAGAGCCTGGAGACGTCCCACCTGTTTAGTATTTCACTTTTGGTAGAGACGCAAGTAATGGAAGTTTTTCTTCTTCTTTTTTGTTTTTTGGTTTTTGTTTTTGTAATTTATAGAAGAGCCACAGTAATTGCAGTAACAAACCACACAGACCTCTGGTCTTGGCATTTGGGTGACAATAGGGAGGGGTGGGGTCTGCGGCAGAACCAGGCAGTCTCCCTTCCCCGATGAAGTAGCCCACCCTCCTAAGTCAGTGCAGCCATGTGGGGGCCCATCTCCGTATTTTCAAGAGAAGCTGGACACTGGACTCTGGGAAGGTTAAATCTCCCCTTTATTTATTTATTTATTTTTTTGGTGTGTGTGTGTGTGTGTGTGTGTGTGTGTGTGTGTGTGTATGGTACTGGGGATGGAACCCAGAGGCATTCTGCCTCCAAGCTATACCCCCAGCCCTACATTTTTTATTCTTTATTTTGAAATAGGGTCTCACTGAGTTGCAAAGGGCCTTAGCAAAGGTTTGAGGCTGTCCTCAAACCCACCATCCTCCTGTCTCCGCCTCCCAAATTATGGGATTACAAGTGTGCCACTACATCCAGTTCCCAATTTTTTAATATTAGCAACTAATTAAATGTGTGTGTGTGTGTGTGTGTGTGTGTGTGTGTGTCCAGGGATTGAACCCAGGGCATTCTCTCTCTAAGATATACCCTTGTCCATATTTTATTTTCATTTTGAAACAGGGTCTCACTAAGTTGCTGAACGCCTTACTAAGCTACTGAGGCTGTCCTCAAACCTGCCATCCTCCTCTCTCAGCCTCCCAAGAACTGGGATTACAGGCATGTGCCACACGCCTGGCTCTGAGTACTCAAATTCTTAGCTACAGAAAGGGGCTGAGTCAAGGGGAACAGGGAAATGTGTGTAATGGACAGAGTTGCAGTTAAGGAAGATTAAAAAAAATTCTGGAGATGGGTGGACTCTGTGATCATACTTAACTGCCACTGACCGTACGTAAAAATGACAAAGGTAAGCCGGGCGTGGTGGCGCGCGCCTATAATCCCAGTACTTGGGAGGCTGAGACAGGATCACTGGTGGTGGACAGACTCTGCTACTACTTAGTGAGGCCCTCGGCAACTCAGTGAGACCCTGTTTCAAAATAAAGAATGAAAAATAGGGCTAGGGGTATAGCTCAGAGGTAGAACGCCCCTGGGTTTCATCCCCAGTACCCCCCAAAAAAACGACAAAGGTGGTAAGCTTAACATTACTAAAATCTAAACAGAGAGAGCAAAATACAAACTCACTTGAGTCTGCAAAGGCGGCCGTGGGGGCAAAGTAAGCCTGCTGGTGGCCAAGCCGGTTTGGCGGGTGGGGCTCCTGGAGGACAGAGACCTTTTCTGTTCCCCACTGACACCCCAGCAGCTGGCTCGGGGCCGGCGCTCAGTTCTGGTTGGTTGAACAAATACCATTTGAGGTGGGCGAGGTGGCGCACGCTTGTCATCCCAGCATTTGGGAGGCTGAGGCAGGAAGATCACTGTTCAAGGTCAGCCTCAGCTACTTAGTGAGGCCCTTTGCAACTAGTGAGACCCTGTCTCAAAATAAAGACTAAAAAATAGGATTGGGGGTGTAGCTCGGAGGTAGAGTGCTCCTGGGCTCCATCCCCAATGCTGGGAAAAAAAAAAATACCATTTGATGCTTTGGGTTTCAATGCAGCAAGTACAATCTGTGTGTGACACAGAGGAACCTGGTGTGAGGCTGTGCGTACACCCACACCTTTGCACACACAGGAAGAAGGCTGGGCGTGCCGCAAAACTGCATTCCCCGGGTCCTGCTCTGCCAAGAAGCCCAGGGCTCCAGGTTGCAGGCTCCGGTTAGGTGTGACAGGCTCTGCGGGAGGGGAAGGAAGGTGTGGAGGATAAGTGGGGCCGGAGCTCCACTGTGGGAGAGACGGGAGTGTGTGGGTCCAGGAAAGTTGCTTTGGTATTCATTTCAAAATGTAAAAAGTAGTCAGGCCTGGGTGCTGGGCAGGCACACAGGCAGCTGGCTATCCTCATGATCATATCAAAAGGCCTGCACCTAGTCATGTGGGGAGCAGATAGATTCTTGGTTAAGCAAGATGGGCGTGGCGGCACACCCTTGTAATCCCCGCGCTTGGGAGGCTGAGACAGGAGGATCGCACAGGTTCGAAGCCAGCCTCAGCTACTTAGTGAGGCTCTCAGCAACTTAGTGAGACACTGTTTCCAAATAAAATATAAAAAAATAGGTCTGGGAGTATAGCCCGGAGGTAGAAAAACCCCTGGGTTCTACCCCCAGTACCACACACACACACACACACACACACACACAAGGATTAAAGAAATGATGGGAGATAATGAATCTATAAAAACTTCTGTATTCAAAGACTTTAGTGTGTTCTTTTCAAGGCACTCCACTATGCCCCTCTCTCTGATGTAGTGCTTTATTATTCTGTCCCTTCTTTTTTTTTTTTTTTTTTTTTTTTTGGTGGTACTGGGGTTCCTGGAAGCCCTTCTTCCTCCAGGCTACACTCCCAGACCTATTTTATATTTTTGAAACAGGGTCTCGTAAGCCAGCGCGGCTGGCTTCGAACCTGCGCGATCCTCCTGTCTCCACCTCCCAAGCGCGGGGATTACAAGCGTGCGCCACCACGCCCAGCTATTCTGTCCCTTCTTTCTAACTTTGTAATAATAAAAATTGCTTAAGCTTGCAGCAGTATAGTTCTGGCTATTTTTTTCTAAAATAGCTAAGAACAAGAACCCACGTCTACATCTCGCTCCGTTACAGAAGGAGCTTTGGGTTTCTCAAGTTTACCTTGCAAAGCCACCTGGAAGCAGACTGCCCAGGAGAAAGAAGTGGCAGAATGCCCATTAAATACACCTGGAAGCCAGCCATGGGAACACACGCCTGTGAGTCAGTGAGGCCCTTTGCAGCGTGGTGAGACCCTGTTTCAAAGTAAAGAATAAAAACTAGGGCTGGGGGTGTAGCTCAGAGGTAGAATGCCCCTGGGTTCCAACCCCCCATCATAAAAATAAAAATAAATAAATAAGAACCAGGTGTGGTGGCGCACGCTTGTAATCCCCGCGCTTAGGAGGTTGAGACAGGAGGGTCGCACAGGTTCGAAGCCAGCCTCAGCTACTTAGTGAGGCTCTCAGCAACTCAGTGAGACCCTGTTTCCAAATAAAATATAAAATGGGTCTGGGAGTATAGCCTGAAGGTAGAAAGCCCCTAGGTTCTACCCCCAGTACCACCAAAAAAAAAAAAAGATATAAAATCAGAGCCGGGTGTGGTGGCGCACACTTGTAATCCCCGCTCTTGGGAGGCTGAGACAGGAGAATCGCACAGGTTTGAAGCCAACCTCAGCTACTTAGTGAGGCTCTTAGCAACTCAGTGAGACCCTGTTTCCAAATAAAATATAAAATAGTTCTGGGAGTATAGCCCAGAGGTAGAAAGCCTCTGGGTTCCACCCCCAGTACCACCAAAATAAATAAATAAATAAATAAATAAATAAATAAATAAATAATTGCGTCATGAAGCGCCTCAGCATGAAAAGCAAGGTGCTTTAAAGGCCAGCACTTCACACGGCAGACCTGGCCAGCCCAGACACAGCAAGAGCAGCAGAGATCTTGGAGAAGGGAAGAGGTCCCTGCTCCTGAAAAGCAGCCCACCTCAGAAGGCCCTGAGGGCGTCTTAGGTCACTGTTGTAAGAACCAACAGACACAATCGGCAGACTCCAGACACGTTTGCTCCTCCTGGGTCTTTACAGTAACCGTGAATCCTCCCGGCCATCCTCCCCCTTGGTCCCAAGTCTGCCGCCTTCCAAATCCAGACACAGAACGCAAGGGGTGGCGTACGTCTGTAATCCCAGTATTGGGGAGGCTGAGAGGGGAGGATCATAATTTTCCAGGCTGGCCTCAGCAACTCAGGAAAACCCTCAGCAATGTAGCAAGACCGTGTTTCAAAAATTTTAAAAATGGACAGGATGGTGGTATGGCTCAGAGGTAGAGTGCGCCTGGGTTCAATCCCCAGTGTGGGGAGCCACTAAGGTTTTCCCCTAAAAGAATATTTCTGACTCAGCTGACTGTCCTTCGCCCAGAGTCAACAAGGTTTGGGGTCATGGAAAGTTCAAAGTAAAAGGTCTGGGAGAAGATCAGGTGGTGATGGCACGAGGGTGCTGATTGACCTACCTGTAATGTATGTGCTTTGGATTGGTCTTGATTGTATTCCGGTGGTGACAGCACGGGGATATTGATTGACCTGGAACTGTATAAATACCTCTAGAAAAATAAACCCATTGTCGGCCCAATAGAGAATACTGACCCAGGAGTAGTCGTCGACCAGTAGAGATATTGACCCAGGAGCAGGGGTCGGCCAGTAGAGATAGTAGGCTGGCGGTCCCCCCACGTTAGAATTAAAAATTCTTTCACCCTCACGCCTCTCTTAGGAACCCGTACTTTTGCCAGCTGACTCCGGCAGGTGGTGGCCCGTTGGGGGAAATTCTGAAACTAATGATCCCGTGAAAGACACCGCTGAATAGAAAAAGAGCACGCTCGAAGACTTGTGGTGGCGGTGAAACGTGGGAATTGCAATATATAATAGGTCATTAAAGACGATGCTTTGTGCTAGAGAAACTAAGACAGAAAGTGGAGAAAGTAAGATAGAAAATGAAGGCGTCTAACGTGTGAATTGTAATATACAATGGGTCAGAAGATTAGTTTTTTGGTTTTGGTACATAGGTTAAAAGATACCCTTTTTGTTAGAGAAACTAAGAGAGAACGGGAAGGCGCTTTGCCTTCACTTCCTAAGGAAGATGAGGATGCTTAGATACTGAAGAAGAGGAACAGCTTGAGGAAACTGATGCTCGGTGCCATAGAGATGAGTTAGGGGCTTATCCAGACATCCCCAAAACGGAATCACCGGAGCCCGATTTTTATACAAAACAATTACAAGTAGCTGTAGAGACTTTAATTAAACGATTAGATCAGGAAGCTCCTTCAAATAGTGAAAAAGAAGGATCTCAACAATATTCTCCTATTATCAGCAATACGAGCCTGCAAAATTCTCCCACTGTAGCATTTGTTAAACAAAGCATTAAAAAACACAGACCTTGGCCGGGCGTGGTGGCGCACGCTTGTAATCCTCGCGCTTGGGAGGCAGAGACAGGAGGATCGCGCAGGTTCGAAGCCAGCCACGCGCGCTGGCTTAGGAGACCCTGTTTCCAAATAAAAATGTGAAAATAGGTCTGGGAGTGTAGCCCGGAGGTAGAAGGGCTTCCAGGAACCCCAGTACCACCAAAAAAAAAAAAAACAGACCTTTATCTTTAATATCACTGCTTCAAGCAGCTATAAATTGGGCTGCAGAAAACGGAGAAGATACTAGAGGATTTAGAGTTTTCCCGGTTACTGAAGACCGTGATGGTCAAGGACTGACAAAACTGGTCGCACAGCAGCAGAGAGATATTGGCATCCATCCTCCAAAAACAATTTTGCTCTAGTAAAATGGAAAGATCCTTGTACAGGAATCTGGAAAGATCCCGACCCCATACTAATATGGGGACAAGGGCATGCTTGTGTTTTTTCACAGGATGAAGATAATGCACGGTGGATACCTGAACGGCTGGTGCGACATATGGATCAAGTAAAAATGGAAGGTTCTCAGATCAATGCTGATGACTGAAACATGGGCTTACGTTCCAAATCCGCCCATACTTCATCCAGCTATTTAGGAGCAGCGGGAGATCGCTGTCTTCAGTAACAACTCACGATTGCTGGGACTTCTTGCTTTGAATTTTACACCCATTGCGGAAACTTTCCTTCAGTTTCTGTTTGTCATGGAAGCTTCTTATTTCCCCATCTAATTTGATAGAAAGTTTTGCTGGGTAGGAAAATTTTGGCTGGAAGTTGTTTTCTTTCAGAGTTTGGAATATGTTACTCCAAGCCCTTCTGGCTCTCATGACTTGGTTTGGGAAGTCTGGAGTGATTCTAAATGGTTTGCCTCTGAATGTCACTTGGCCCTTTGTTTTTGTTGCCTTTAAGACTCTCTGCTTGGCTTCCGCATTGGTCATTTTGACAATTATGTGGCGTGGGGATCCTCTTCCCCGATCCTGTCTAAAGGGAGTTCTATAAGTTTCCTGGACCTGTGTATCAACCTCTTGCTCTATGTTTGGAAAATTTTCTGCTATTATTTCTTTAAAGATATTACTTATCCCTTTGGTTTCACCTTCTTTTCCCTCCTCTATTTCAATTATTCTTAGGTTAGCTCTCTTAAAATGGGCCCATATTTCTTCAATGTCAGATTCCTGCTGTCGGATTTTTTTTCTAAATTAGAAACTATGCATTCATTTTTGGAGTGATCATCTTCTAGGAGCGAGATTCTGTTCTCCATGTGGTCTAATCGGTTGTTTGTACTTTGAATTGAGGCCTTTACTTCATTAATTGCATCCTTTATCTCTTTTTGGCTCTCTCTTAATTCTTTTCGAAACACCTCTATTATTCCTACAGTTATTCTCCTCATTTGATCTTCTAGAAATCTCTGAATTTCTGTTTTATCGGGTTCTGATGTTGTGGGGTTGTGAGCCTTCATTGCTCCATTGTTATTCCTCTTTCCCATGATTTCGGAAGTTTGTGCCTTCTCTGGGTTCTTCCCTTGGGTCACTACGACTTCATTTAAGGTGCTCTGGATCTCGAGTCTATGGTATCTCGGTCCCCACTACTCCTTTACGGGGTTGTATTGCAGACCCAGGGAGTCGATAGAGGCTGCTTTAGACCATGGGGGGTGCCATGTTGGGCATTCTCCTATGGTGTGTTATCTCTGCCACCACCACTCCCCCATTGGGTCAAGTCCCTGGGAGTACAGTACTGGGATTTCTTCTCTGGGGCCCGCAATTTGACTCACTGTTGTTGAGTGCGCAGATGGAGCTGTAGTGGACTCGGTGAATTTGCTGCTGCTGCCGCCGGTGGCAATATGGTGCCACTGCCATGTCTCAGCCATGAGGCTGGCGTATTTCTTCTCTTGTTTTGAACTCCGCTCTGAGTCTCTGCAGGGTGTGCTGAGCCCAGCCCCTGGGAGCTTTAGACGCTCCCTACGCCGAAAAATCTGCCGAATTCTGCCAGGCTGCTCCGCAGCGGCTCACCTCGGCTCGCTGTCCGCCGCTCCTCTCTGGAGCCTGGTGGGCTGTTGAGTGCATTGGTCTGGAGCCATCCGGTGAACTCGCTGCTGCCACCGGCAGTAAGGCGCTGCTGCCGTGTCCTCAGGTGTGAGGCCGGCGTATCTCCTCTGTGGCTCTGAGCTCCGTTCTGAGTTCCCCTCCTCTCTGGGGCCTGGTGCTGCAAGGGAAGATGGCGTCCATGCAGCTCCGCGCTGTGGCTCCGGCCGCAGCACTGCTGTCTGGTTTCTTTCTGGTGTCTCATTTTTCCAGCCCTCTTTTTCTCTGTCCCTTGTAATTACATTTTTTGTTTCTTTGCTGATGGTGTTTTCTGGCTATGAAAGGCGCTGATTTTGTGGTAATAGAGATTGGTTGTTAGCGGGGCTCGTAAGTCCTGCTTTTCTCCGTTGCCATCTTCCTGGAAGTCCCCCCTAAAAGAATATTTCTGATTCAGCTGACTGTCCTTCGCCCAGAGTCAACAAGGTTTGGGGTCATGGAAAGTTCAAAGTAAAAGGTCTGGGAGATGATCAGGTGGTGATGGCACGAGGGTGCTGATTGACCTACCTGTAATGTATGTGCTTTGGATTGGTCTGTATTGTATTCCGGTGGTGATAGCACGGGGATATTGATTGACCTGGAACTGTATAAATACCTCTAGAAAAATAAACCCATTGTCAGCCCAATAGAGAATACTGACCCAGGAGTAGTCGTCGACCAGTAGAGATACTGACCCAGGAGCAGGGGTCGGCCAGTAGAGATAGTAGGCTGGCGGTCCCCCCACGTTAGAATTAAATATTCTTTGAATCAAATTCTAAGAGTTGAATTCTTCATCCTCACGCTTCTCTTTGGACCCGTACTTTTGCCTGCTGACTCTGACACCCCAGTGCAAAAAAGATAAAATAAAATAAAAATACAGATACGAGCCAGGTGTGGTGGCTCACACTTGTTATTCCAGCATTCGGAAGGCTGAGACAGGAGGATGGTGGTTCGAGGACAGCCTCAGCTACATAGTGAGGCCTCTTCCAACTCAGTGAGACCCTGTTTCAAATTAAAGAACAGAAAATAGGACTGGGGGTGTAGCTCTGAGGTAGAATGCCCCTGGGTCCCATCCCCAGTACCACACACACACACACACAAAAATACACATACAACCAACTCTAGCATCCGCCACTGTCACAGAGCCCAGCAACTCTCCCACCCTCAGCCTGGCCAGCTCCTGGCCCTCCCTGCTGGGCATTAACGCGCCCAGCTACTCCCAGCATGGGCTGACGGTCCACCCTGAACCGCGGAGGCTCCACTCACGCCAACTCAAGTCACCGCGGACCTGGGGGAGGGGTTAGGAAGGATTCCGAGGCGGGATCTAGGCTGGGAGAGGAAGGGCGCAGTGGGAAAGTAGTGAACGGGCCGTGGGGACCAGGCAGAGACATGAGGGCGCCTTTCAGTTCTGAGTTTATTCTCTTCTAAAGCATTTACTAAAATCAAATTTAAGCTGCCTGTTTTGGTTAATTGCCCTATGGAGGCATACAAACAAAGGAACGGCGACTGCCTGGCTGAGTCCTGAAACTGCAGAACGGGAGACTCTTGCCTGCCAACGCTGTGCTGCACGGAGAGGACTGTTTCCTCTCTGGCTCTTCCAAGTATGACGTCCTAATTTCTTTAATCCACAATGAGTGATTCCAAATATAACAGAAAAGGATTAATGGCTTAATAGAAAATGGGGAAAGGATTTGGAAAAATATTCAGTTATCAAGCGTTCAAAAGACCAAAGGAAGCCGGGCGTGGTGGCCCATGCTTGTAATCTCAGAACTTGGGAGGCTGAGACAGGAGGATCACAGGTTCAAGGCCAGCCTCTGCTACTTAGTGAGGCCCTCCACAATTTAGTAAGACCCTGTTTCAAAATAAAGAATGAAAAATAGGGCCGGTGGAGTAGCTTGGAGGTAGACTGTCCTTGGGTTCCATCCCCAGTACCACAAATTTAAAAAAAGCCCAGTGAGATGGGTGTGGGGGTGTACACCTGTGATCCCACTACTTGGGAGGCTGACAGGAGGATCACAGGTTCAAGGACAGCCTCAGCAAGTAGTGAGGCTCTCATCAACCTAGGAAAACTTTCAAAATAAAAAATAAAATAGGGCTGGGGGTATAGCTCAGAGGTAGAATGCCCCTGGGTTCCATCCCAACATCACACACACACACACACACACACACACACACACACCAGTGAATCAAAGATTCTAGCCTCACTCGTAATTAAATCAATACAAATCTCAGTGAGACATCACCTTTATTTTATGGCATAGAATTTAAAACTGAAACTGGCTACCGCTGGCAGAAAATGGAGAAGCAGTCATCCCCAGCTGGTGCAGGTGAGCACGGGCCTTGGCAAAGGTCCTGGAGGGGCCTTTTGGCTTCTCTACCAAAACCGATGTCTTCCTGGAAGCACACATTTCACGTCTAGATTTCACAGCTAGCCCTGTTTTTGTCCCCCCAGGACTTTTCAAAGCCACTGTCTAGGAGACCGCGTCCAGCAGCATTATCATGTAACACTTGGAAACTGCCCAGCCTCCCAGCAAGCCAGTCTGCTTAGTAATTCTGTGGTCTAGCCCGGCGTGGTGGCGCACGCTTGTGATCCCAGAACGTGGGAGGCCGAGACAGGAGGATCGCAGGTTCGTGGCCAGCCTCACCTCTTATTGATGCCCTCTGCAGCTCAGTGAGGGCCTGTTTCAAAATGAAGGATAAAAGTAGCACTGGGGTGTAGCTCAGAGGTAGAGTGCCCCTGGGCGCCATCCCCAATACCACACACACACACACACACACACACACACACACACACAATCTGTGGTGTAGACAGTCAGTGGACTGTCACTCAGAAATAAGTGGATTGGCTGGGCGTGGTGGCGCACACTTGTAATCCCCGCGCTTGGGAGGCTGAGACAGGAGGATCACATGGGTTCGAAGCCAGCCTCAGCTACTTAGTGAGGCTCTCAGCAACTTAGTGAGACCCTGTTGCCAAATAAAATATAAAATAGGTCTGGGAGTATAGCCTGGGGTAGAAAACCTCTGGATTCCACCCCCAGTACTACCAAAAAATAAAAAATAAATAAAAAGAAAAGAAAGAACTGGATTGTGTGAACCTCACAGACTAATGCGGAGTGAGAGGCAGACACAGGGAGTCCATGCACTTCCACCAGGTGGCGCTGCAGAGCAGCCGCCACGGCCCAGGGCTCAGAACAGAGGAGACAGGGCTCTCAGGAGCCAGCCCGGAGGAGTCCTCCTCGAGGGGCGGCCACAGAATCGCACGCATGTGGAAACACACTGCAGGATCTCACTAAGATCTGGGCTCCCTTTATACACAAGTTACATGCAACTTCACAAACTACTTTTACTATACACATGTTACTGTGTGTGTGTGTGTGTGTGTGTGTGTGTGTGTGTGTGTTACTCGGGGTGGAACCCAAGGGCTTTCTACCTCCGGGCTACACTCCCAGACCTATTTTATACTTCATTTGGAAACAGGGTCTCACTAATTTGCTGAGAGCCTCACTAAGCAGCTGAGGCTGGCTTCGAACCTGCGCCATCCTCCTGTCTCAGCCTCCCAAGTGCAGGGATTACAAGTGTGCACCACCACGCCCGGCTTTTATTCTTTATTTTGAAACAGGGTCTCACTGAGTTGCAAAGGGCCTAAGTAGCTGAGGCTGGCTTCGAACCTGTGCGATCCTCCTGTCTCAGCCTCCCAAGTACTGGGATTACAAGTGTGCACCACCACGCCCAGCTCCCAAAATATAATTTTTTAAAGTGATCTACATTACTCTCTGTGTGTGTGTGTGTGTGTGTGTGTACGCGTGCGCTTGTGTGTGTGTGTGTGTGTGTGTGTGTGTGTGTGTGTTACTAGAGATTGAACTCAAGGGCATTCTACCTCTGAGTTATTCTCCTAGCCCTTTTTATTGTTTATTTGGTTTTGGGGGGACCTGGAGTTTTTTGGTACTGGGGGTTGAACCCAAGAGCATCCTACCTCCAAGCTACACTCCAAGCCTTATTTTATTTTTATTTTGAAACAAGGTCTCGCTAGATTGATGAGAGTCTCACTGCTTGCTGAAGCTGTCCTCAAACCTCTGATCCTCCTGTCTCAGCCTCCCAAGGACTGAGATTGCAAGTGTGAACCACCACACTCGGCTTCCTATTTTATTTTTTATTTGGTAATAGGGTCTTGCTACGTTGCTGAGGCTGGCTTTGAACCCGCAGTCCTCCGAGTCCTGGGATTACAGGCGTGCACCACCACGCCCGGTTCTACATTACTTTTATGTACGTGGAGAGCTCACTACCAGGAAGACCCCAGAGAAGCCCCTTGATGTCTAAGTCCCGCCCTCTGCCCTCTGGCTGGCCTCTGGAGCCCGCACCCTCCCCAGCTGCCCCTCCTCGGTCCTGCTTCCTCCTGGCACTCGGCCCTAGGGCTCCAGGGCTGGAGACATCTCTAAGCACTTGGACTTGGGAACTGTGAGACCAGAAGGACTCTGGCCCGTGTGCCAAAGCCCCATCCAGGGGCAGCCTCGACCTCGGGGGAAGTATCCAGCCACGTGAGACCACGTGGGCCCCGAAGAGGGCTTGGGGAGTACCCGGGCAGCTTTGGCTGGTCAGAGGAGGCTGCCTACCATGGACCACAGAAAAACGCCAGGCGAGCCAGGCCCAGAGAGGCCACGCCTGGGACGGGCCGACCGCTCCCAGACAACAGTGACCCTTCCGGTCATCGACCTCCAAGCTGCAGCGTTGGGCTGGAGCTCGGGGTCTGCACGTGGGTGCGTGGAAGGGCTGTCTCTGGCTAGAGTGGGTCATGTGGAAACCAGCGTCTGGAGGGGAAGGCGGGCAGGCAGCCCAGACCCTGAATGAAGCCGCCACCCCCCAACTCCCGATCACGACCCGGGAGGCGATGACCTGTTGGCTCTCTGGCATCCAGAGCGCCTCTCGGCTGGACCAGGCAGACACCCCACCACCAGGGCAGGGCAGGCCGAGATGCCGACAGCTGGGGCCCGCCTGGAGGCCAAGGGCGCCTGTCTGTCTACCCCACTCCTCAATACCTGTTCGACTTAAGACACAAAGCTGGACAGCAGACAGACAGCCAGGGCGGGGCCAGGGTGATAAGGAGCGTCACCCTCAGCTTCCCGGAGCCACCCATCCCAAGCTGTGTCTCTTGGTTTGTTTTTGTTTTTGTTTGTGGTGCTGGGGATGGAACCCAGGGGCGTTCTATCTCCAAGCTACAACTCCAAGCCCTTTTTATTTTTATTTTGAAACAGGGTCTCTCTAAGTTGCTGAGTCTGTCCTCAAACCTGCCATCTCCTGCCTCAGCCTCCCAAGTACTGAGATTACAGCTGTGCGCCACCACGCCCGGCTTTCCCCGCTGTATAAAAAAAAAAAAAAAAAAGCCGGGCGTGGTGGGCACGCTTGTCATCCCCGCGCTTGGGAGGCAGAGACAGGAGGATCGCGCAGGTTCGGAGCCAGCCGCGCGCGCTGGTTTAGGAGACCCTGTTTCCAAAATGAAAATGTAAAAAATAGGTCTGGGAGTGTAGCCCGGAGGTAGAAGGGCTTCCAGGAAACCCAGTACCACCAAAAAAAAAAAAAAAAAAAAAAAGTGTGCCTTTTCTTTTTACAATTTGCTATGCTGTGTATTCACCTTAATATTTCCAATATAAACCAGGTAAGCTTTTATGGGGTTCTAATTTGTTTTATACACTCTTTTTCAGATTTCACTCGGAGGAAATGTGTCACCACAGCCTTGGCTTTGAAGGAAGCACGGTGTGGTCACAATCAGAACGTCCTCAGTAAGGGCAGAGACGCCTGTCCATACCTCTGTCTCCGTGACACACAGAACCTCTCAGACCCAGCTCTTTGGCCGACTGTGTTTGCGGCTGCGACCCTCTGCAGGCACGGGGCTCTGGGGGCAGTGCTGGGGCTGGAGCCCAGAGCCTCCTGTCTGCTAGCCGCCTCTGCCACTCAGCTGCCCCCGGCCGTTATTCCTGGCTGCACTTCAACGACGCCTTCCTGCGTTCCCATCTTGGAACAGGAACGAGGGGTGTGGTTCAGGAGTAGACTGTTTGCCTAGCTTTTTTTTTTTTTTTTTTTTTTTTTTTTTTGGTACTGGGGACAGAAGCCAGGGGCTTTTCACCTCCAGTCTACACCTCTGACCTAGTTTATATTTTATTTGGAAACAGGGTCTCACTAAGTTGCTGAGAGCCTCACTAAGTAGCTGAGGCTGGCTTCGAACCTGCGCGATCCTCCTGTCTCAGCCTCCCAAGCGCAGGGATGACAAGCGTGCGCCACCACGCCCGGCTTGCCTAGCATTTCTGAGGCCCTAGGTTCCATCCCCAGCATGGCAAAAAAAAAAAAAGAAGAAGAAAGAAAAAGAGAGAAGAAAAGAAAAAGAGAAAGATCAGTGAATTAAAAACCTGATGTGCTGGGCATAGAGGCGCACGCTTGCAATCCCAGCATTAGGTGTGGGAGGCTGAGACAGGAGGATCACGGTTCACGGCCAGCCTCGGCTACTTAGCGAGGCCCTCTGCAACTCAGTGAGACCCTGTTTCGAAATAAAGAATAAAAAATAGGGCTGAGGGTGTCACTCGGAGGTAGCATGCCCCTGGGTTCCACCCCCAGTACCATCACCACAACAACAAAAACCCTGATGAGCTGTAACTTTTCTTGAAAAGCAACAGTTTCAGCTGGGCTTGGTGGCACATGCTGTAATCCCAGTACTTGGGAGACTGAGACGGAAGGATCGCAGGTTCGAGACCAGCCTCAACAATTTACGGGGCCCCAGCTACTCAGTGAGGCCCTCGACAGCCTTAGTGGTAGGTGATCAGTAGAGAGGGCTGGGCTGTAGCTCAGAGGTACAACGCCCTGGCTCCAATCCCTAGTGCCAAAAAAGTTGTAAAAGAGCAATAGCTTCCTTCCTCAGGCTCAGTGTCTTCTCCCACTTTTCCTCCCTCTTGTCCCCCGCCTCTCTTAGTCTAAATTTTTGTTCCCCACAGCTCTGGTCCCCACCGATCCACTGGTCCCAATTTAAGTGTCTGACTTTAGAAATTCTGGCTCTAGGAGTAATCTGTATTCATTACAGAAATTTCTGGCAAATATCGACAGGCATAAGAAGAAAATAAAAACTAATTATTTACTCCCATATCCTAGAAATAACCCTTCAGTATATTTCTCATTTCTTTCTATGCATACATACATGGATGTGGTTATTTTGTCTTGTGGTACTGAGGATGGAACCCAGGGGCATTCTATCTCTGTGCTACACCTTAGGCCCTATTTTATTTTTATTTTTTTTTTATTTTTTAATTTATTTTTTTGGTGGTACTGGGGATGGAACCCAGGGGCTTTCTATCTCTGGGCTATACTCCCAGACCTATTTTATATTTTATTTGGAAACAGGGTCTCACTAAGTTGCTGAGAGCCTCACTAAGTAGCTGAGGCTGGCTTCAAACCTGTGCGATCCTCCTGTCTCAGCCTCCCAAGCGCGGGGATTACAAGCGTGCGCCACTACGCCCGGCTTTAATTTTTATTTTGAAACAGGGTCTCTTTAAGTAGCAGAGGGCCTCACTGAGTAGCTGAGACTGGCCTCAAATCTGTGATCCTCCTGTCCAGGCTCCCGAGCCTGGGATTGACCTGCACACAAATAATTCGTGTGTGTGTGTGTGTGTGTGTGTGTGTGTGTGTGTGCACGTGTGTGTGTATCACTGGGGCTTGAAGCCTAGGTTGCTAAAGGCTGGCCTCAAAATTGTGACCCTCCTGTCTCAGCCTCCCAAGTACTGGGATTACAAGCCTGTGCCACCGTGCCCAGCTCTCTTAACTTGACTTTTAATTTCACCAAGAACTTGAGAACTTAAAATCATAAATATGCTTTGTCAGCTGGGTGTGGTGGCACACGCTTGTAATCCCAGCACTTGGAAGGCTGAGACAGGAGGATCGCACAGATTCAAAGCCAGCCTCAGCCGGTGCCGGGGCCAGCGAGGCTGGGATCAGAGCCTGCTGTGAGGCAAGGCTGGTGCCGGGGCCTCCGAGGCTGGGATGGAGCCTGCCGAGGGGTGAGGCTGGTGCCGGAGCCTCCAAGACCAGGATCAGAGCCTGCCTTGTGGCAAGACCAGTCCTGGGGCCAGCAAAGCCAGGATTGGAGCCTGCCATGTGGTGAGGCCATAGCTGGAGCCAACGAGGCCGGGATAGGAGCTTGCCTTAAGGCAAGGCCTCTGCTGGGGCCTCCAAGGCCAGGATGGAGCCTACCATGAGGAAGGCCAGTACTGGAGCCAGCGAGGCCGGGATTAGAGTCTGCCGGGCAACCAGGCCGGTGCTGGGGCCTGCGAGAGTGGGATCAGAACTTGCAATGTGGCATACACAGAGAAATACCACAGAAAAAAAACAAACAAAAAATCATATGCTTTCCATAATATGCAAAACTAGGAAGAAATGGGTAATAGGAGGAAATCTGATTGAAGAAGGGTCCCTATGGAGGGGCACTTAAGGTGACCAATCAGAGAGAATGGGATGGGGGAAGATGGAATCTCTTTAGAACACACGATGTATTAAACAAATATATCAAAGTTAATCACTAAATCAAGTATGGGATGGAGGGGGGGGAGGAGGTGGGATGGGGATTGGATAAGGGCCAATTGGATGATGTGTGCTTGGAAGTCCTCACAGGTCTTGTATTCCATTGTGATGTTTAACTACAATGCATATATATATATATATATATATATATATATATATATGAAGAAAATGGCCAAAAAAAAAAAAAAAGCCAGCCTCAGCTACTTATTGAGGCTCTCAGCAACTTAGTGAGACCCTGTTTCCAAATAAAGTATAAAAAAATAGGTCTGGGAGTATAGCCCGAGGTAGAAAAGCCCCTGGGTTCCACCCCCAGTATCACACACACACACACACACACACACACACACACACACACAATATATATATATATATATATATATATATATATATATATATATATATACATACATACACTCTGTCTTGGGCTGAATCCACCGCAGGTCGACCTACAAACCACACGTTTTTATTGGTCTAACCCAGGGCACTTGGCTCTGTGCCAAGAGGTGGAATTAGCGGAGCCGCTGTCAACTGCCCTGGGGACACTGGTCTGATAGGGTGTACTATAACCCCAGCAGAATTAAAGAGCCACCTGCAAGTTAAATAGACCCCAACCCGATGTCGTACACGCTGAGGTTTCTAGGGAAAGGCGGGGCCCAGATGCCAGGGCCGGGGAGCTGTGTTTGCACGGCGGGCCACCCGAGGTGACCCTTTTTATTTTTGGCGGTCCTGGGAAAGGGACCCAGGGGCTTTCTACCTCTAGGCTATACTCTCATACCTATTTTTTATTCTTTATTTTGAAACTGGGTCTCACTAAGTTGCAAAGGGCCTCACTAAGTAGCTGAGGCTGTCTGCAAACCCTGATCCTCCTGTCTCAGCCTTCCAAATGCTGGGATTACAAGCGTGCACCCCCATGCCCAGCTTTTTTTTTATCTTATTTTATTTATTTGTTTGTTTATTTATTGTGATACTGAGGATTGAACCCAGGGGCATTCTACCTCTGAGCTACACCCCTAGCCTTATTTTTTTTTCTTTTTTTTTCTTTTTAGTGGTACTGGGGGTAGAACCCAGAGGCTTTTTACCTCCGAGCTATACTCCCAGACCTTTTTT
The DNA here is from genome assembly GCF_963383645.1 of Muscardinus avellanarius. NCBI lineage: Eukaryota > Metazoa > Chordata > Mammalia > Rodentia > Gliridae > Muscardinus > Muscardinus avellanarius. The sequence continues at coordinate 72,183,716 of NC_137802.1, forward strand.
TATATTTTATTTGGAAACAGGGTCTCACTAAGTTGCAGAGGGCCTCACTAAGTAGCTGAGGCTGGCTTTGAACCCGTGCAATCCTCCTGTCTCAGCCTCCCAAGAGCGGGGATTACAAGCGTGCGCCACCACACCCGGCTCTTATTTTTTATTCCTTATTTTGAAACAGGGTCTCACTAAGTTGTGGAGGGCCTAAGAAGTAGCTGACGCTGGCCGCAGTCCGCGATCCTGCTGTCTCAGCCTCCCGAATGCTGGGATGACAAGTGTGGGCCACCACGCCGGGCTGTGCAGTAACCCCTCTGGGGGCGCTCTCTGGCCATTCACATCAAGAGCACTATAAACACTGAGGTCTCACAGGAGGGATTGTGAAACTGAAAAGGAGATCAACTTTGACCCGAGGGACTCCGTGGCGAGGCTGCAGAGATTAAGGGCTGGCTAGCTGTCCCTTGGAACACACCGTCCCTGGTCCACCGCATACACAGTCCCTGGTGTACACTCCCCTGGCACACAGAGTTCTCAGTACACACCGTCCCCAGCAGCTCTAACCCCGGTACACACTGTCTCTGTCTCTGGTACATCCGAGGCCTGATCCATACTGTCCCCAGCACACACTGTCCTTGGTACACGCTGTCTCTGTAGTTTCTCCAGTTTTTTTTTTTTTTTTTTTTTTTTTTTTTTTTTTTTTTTTGTGGTACGGAGATGGAGCCCAGGGGCATTCTATCCCTAAGCTACAACCCCAGCCCTATTTTTCTTTTTCTTTTCTTTTTTTTTTTTTTTTTTTTTTTTTTGGTGGTACTGGGGTTCCTGGAAGCCCTTCTACCTCTGGGTTACATTCCCAGACCTATTTTATATTTTTATTTGGAAACAGGGTCTCTTAAGCCAGTAAGGCTGGCTTCAAACCAGCGTGATCCTCCTGTCTCCACCTCCCAAGCGCGCGGGGATTACAAGCGTGCGCCACCACGCCCGGCTCCTATTTTTCTTTTTTAAACAGAGCCTCACTGAGTTGCTAAAGCTGATCTCAAGCCTGCAATCCCCCAATTACAGCCTCCCAAGTTACTAGGATTACAAGTGTGTTTGTACCTGTACAAGCAGTTTGTTTTGCTTTTTGTTGTTGTTGTTTTGCTGTGTGTGTGTGTGTGTGTGTGTGTGTGTGTGTGTGAGAGAGAGAGAGAGAGAGAGAGATATACTGAGGTTCCTGGAAGCCCTTCTACCTCCGGACTATGCTCCCAGACCTATTTATTTTTTATATTTTTATTTGGAAACAGGGTCTCTTACGCCAGCGCGGCTGGCTTCGAACCCGTGCGATCCTCCTGTCTCCGCCTCCCAAGCGCGGGGATTACAAGCGTGCGCCACCTCTTTGTTTTACAAGTATTTTCTCCTGGTCTGAGGCTTCTGAATTCCTTTTTCTAATGGTATCTCTTAAAGAGCAGAAGTTTTTAATGTTGATGAAGTCTAATTCGTCCTTCTTTAAAAAAAAAAAAAAGTAACTAGTGTAATCCAGTGTAGTGGTGCATGCCTGTAATCCAAGTAATTCAGGAGACTGAGGCAGGAAGATCACAAGATCCAGGACAGCCTCAGCAACATAACAAGGCCCTGTCTCAAAATAAAATAAGAGAGCCAGATATAGTGGCTCACGCTTGTAATCCCAGCATTCGGGAGGCTGAGACTGGAGGATCGCGGTTGGCGGACAGCCTCAGCTACTTAGTGAGGCCCTCCGCAACTTAGTGAGACCCTATTTTAAAATAAAGAATAAAAAATAGGGCAGGGAGTATAGCTCGATGGTAGAATGTTCCTGGGTTCTATCCCCAGACCCCCCCCCAAAAAAAAAAAGAAAAGTTAAAAAATAAATAAAATAAAATATGAGCCGAGCATGGTGGCGCACGCTTGTAATCCCTGCGCTTGGGAGGCTGAGATAGGAGGATCGCGCAGGTTCAAAGCCAGCCTCAGCTACTTAGTGAGGCTCTCAGCAACTTAGTGAGACCCTGTTTCCAAATAAAATAGAAAATAGGTCTGGGAGTATAGCCCGGAGGTAGAAAGCACCTGGGTTCCACCCCCAGTAACACCAAAAAATAAAAATAAAGCTAGGTGTGGTGGTGCATGCTTGTAATCCCAGTACTTGGGAGGCTGAGACAGGAGGATCACAGGTACATGGCCAGCCTCTGCGAATAAAGAAACCCTGTTTTAAAATAAAGAATAAGCTGGGCGTGGTGGCGCACACCTGTAATCCCAGCATTTGGGAGGCTGAGACAGGAGGATCACAGGTACATGGCCAGCCTCAGCTACTTAGTGAGGCCCTTTGCAACTCAGTGAGACCCTGTTTCAAAATAAGGAATAAAAAATAGGGATGGGGGTGTAGCTCAGAGGTAGAATGCCCCTGCATTCAATACCCAGTACTGCAAAAAAAAAAAAAAAAGAATAAAAAAAAATAGGACTAGGGATGTAGCTTGGAGGTAGAATGCCCTTGGTTTCAATCTCCAGTACCACACACACACAAAAAAAAATTTAAAAATTAAAAAATATATAGTTAAAAATAGGGCTGAGGGTGTAGCTCGGAGGTAGAATGCCCCTGGGTTCAATCCCCAGTACCGCAGAAAAAATAAAATAAAATAAATAAAAGGGCTGAGATACAGCTCAGAGGAAGAACGCTCCTGGGTTCAATCCCCAGCACCACAAAAAAAATAATAACTAGTGCTCTTTCTAGGCACCGTCTAAGAAAGCGTGGCCACCTGAAGGCCCTCAGACCGTCCCGGGTGCTTATTTTTAGAGGCTTTAGAGCCTTCCCTTGTGCACCGAGGTCTGAGCCAGCACCAGTTAACTTCCAGGCGTCACGTGCGCGGGGCCCAGGGTCTCCTTTCGTCTGCGTGGACAGCCGGGGGCCAGCACCACACCGGCTGGAAAGGCGTTTCTGGGACAAGAGAAGCTGACGTCCTCTCTGTGCCTTTGTCAAAGCCAAATGACCACGTACGTGGGGCTATTTCTGGACTCTCTTTTCTGCTCCATGAACGGTGTTTGTCTCCTCACACCAAACCACAGGGTGCTGGTTATGCAGCTTTATAGGAAGTCTTGAAATAGGGCCCCGCGGGTCTTCCAACTTTTTGTTCTTATTCGAGATTGTGTTCGATGATTTCAGGTCTGTTGCTTTTCCCTACGCGTTTTTAAATGAGCTGGTCAAACTCTTCCTTCCTTTCTCTCTTCTTTCTTCTCTTTTTCCTCCCTCCCTCTTTCCTCTCCTTCCTTCCTTCCTCCTTCCTTTCCTTCTTTTACATTTTCTTTTGTATGTGTGTGGGAGGTGTGTACTGGGGATGGAACTCAGGGGCATTCTACCTCTGAGCTACGCCTCGGCCCTTGTTTCATTTTTATTTAGAAACAGCATCTTGCTGGATGGATTTCTGAGAGCCTCCCTAAATCGTCAGAGCTGGCATTGAGCCTGCAGTCCTCCTGCCTCGGCCTCCCAAGTACTGGGATACTGGGATTATAAGTGTGTGCTACCACACCAGGCTTGTCTTAAAAAAAAAAAAAAAAAAAAAAAAGGATGCTAAGATCTTGTTTAGGGTTTTGTTAAATCCTGAGATCAATTTGAAAGGAATACACATCTTTTTTTTTTTTTTTTTTTTTTTTTTTGGTGGTACTGGGGTTCCTGGAAGCCCTTCTACCTCCGGGCTACACTCCCAGACCTATCTTATATTTTTGAAACAGGGTCTCTTACGCCAGTGTGCACGGCTGGCTTCAAACCTGCGCGATCCTCCTGTCTCCGCCTCCCAAGCGCAGGGATTACAAGCGTGCGCCACCACGCCCGGCTTGAAAGGAATACACATTTTAAGAGTAGTTATTCTTCCAGTCCATGAACATAGACTTCCATATTTAAATTTTTTTTTCCATTTCTCTTAGCAGTAAAGAAATCAGAATCTTGAGGGAAAATAGGGTGTGAATATTTTTATTATGGAAATTTTAATAAAATTAATTCGCATTGCCGGCCGTGGTGGCGCACGCTTGTAATCCCCTGCTTGGGAGGCAGAGACAGGAGGACCGCGCAGGTTCGAAGCCAATCTCTCTGGCTTAAGAGACCCTGTTTCCAAATAAAATATAACATAGGTCTGGGAGTGTATCCTGGAGGTAGAAGGGTTCCATCCCCAGTACCACCAAAAAAAAATTAATTGGCATTTAAAATATAAGAAAAGGCCGGGCGTGGTGGCGCACGCTTGTAATCCCTGCGCTTGGGAGGCAGAGACAGGAGGATCGTGCAGGTTCGAAGCCAGTCTCAGCTACTTAGTGAGGCTCTCAGCGACTCAGTGAGACCCTGTTTCCAAATAAAGAATAAAAAATAGGGCTGGAGGTGTCGCTCAGAGGTAGAACCCCCCTGGCTCCATCCCCAGAGCCTCAAAAATAAATAAATAAATAAAATAGGGCTGGAGGTATAGCTTAGAGGCAGAATGCCCCTGGGTTCAATCTTCAGTATGAAAGAAAGGGAGAAAGGAAGAAAGGAAGAAAGGAACAAAAAAAGAAAGAAAGAAAGAAAGAAAGAAAGAAAGAAAGAAAGAAAGAAAGAAAGGAGGGAGGGAGGGAGGGAGGGAGGGAGGGAAGGAAGGAAGGAAGGAAGAAAGAAAGGAAAGAAAGGAAAGAGAAATTAAGTAGAAATTTCCAGGCATAATTAACAAACTTCAAACTGCGCACCAAGTTGAGCAGAGTGTTGGATCTGGGGCCCGCTCCCGCTCCCTCCATCCTGCTGCGGCCCGCCTCACCGTTTGTCCAGCGCATCCACGCTGTATGTCCTACCAGCACGTTAGTCACCAAGCAGCCATCCAGCCCATCACATCAGCTGTCAGGTGCGCAGAGCTTCTGTTCCCTTTGTGTTACAGTAACTTGATGATGGCTTACTTGAATTATGGCCCCCACATTCAAAGCACTGATGCTGGCGATTTTTATTTATATTTTTGTTACTATATATATATATATATATATTTTTTTTTTTTTTGGTGTACAGGAGATGAAACCCAGGGGCATTCTACTTCCAAGATATACCCCCAGCCCTATTTTTTATTCTTTATTTTGAAACAGGGTCTCAATAAACTGCAGAGGGCCAAACTAAATAGCTGAAGTTGTCTAATTACAAGCATGCACCACCACACCCGGCTTGTTACAGTATCTTGTGTAATTGTTTTCTTTTATTGTTAATCTCTTACTGTTATCTAATTTATAAATTAAATTTTATCTAGGTCTGTAAGTAGAATGAACCTAGTGCATAGAGTGTTGTTGAGTTTCAGGAATCCCCTGAGCATCAGAGAATATGTCCACCACCTGTCAAAAGGAGCTGCTGGCCGGGCGTGGTGGCACATGCTTGGAATCCCAGCATTCGGGAGGAGGAGACCGGAGGATCGAGGTTCGCAGACAGCCTCAGCTACTTGGCAAAGCCCCTCACAACTCAGTGAGACCCTGTTTCAAAAAAATATAAAGACAAAAAAAAAAAAATAGGACCAGGGGTGTAGCTCCGAGGTAGAATGCACCTGGGTTCCATCGCCAGTACCAAAAAAAAAAAGAAAAAAAAAAAAAAAAAAGAGCTGCTGTACCTTGGGGTCGTTCATGTGGGCACAGGCAGACCCAGCTGTGCTTTTTAAAAAAAAAAAAAAAATTTGTGGGCATCCCGCAAACTACACCCCCAACAGTATTTCCCTATTTTTTTTTTCAATCTTGAAACAGGGTCTCACTATGTTGCTGACAGCCTTGCTGAGCTGCTGAGGCTGGCCTGGAACCTGCGGACCTCCTGCCTCAGCCTCCCAAGTACTGTGGTTACAGGCATGCACCACCACGCCCGGCTTCACGTGTGCCTGGTAACGGGCAGCATGGGCCAGCCTTCTGCCACGTAGATTTGCCCCCATGGACTTGCCAGCCCCTACCAATGCATTTTCTCGCTTCCACTTTTGAAATTTCAGCTTATCAACAGTATATTTGAGTTTTCTTATATCTGACTAATGCAAATTACACTCTGAGCTTGGAACTGGGTTTTTTTTTGTTTGTTTGTTTTTTTATTTTTTTATTTTTTGTGGTTCTGGGGTTCCTGGAAGCCCTTCTAACTTAGGGCTACACTCCCAGACCTACTTTTATATTATTTTTTATTTGGAAACAGGGTCTCTTAAGCCAGAGTGGCTGGCTTCGAACCTGCGTGATCCTCCTGTCTCCGCCTCCCAAGCGTGGGGATTACAAGCGTGCCCACCATGCCCGGCTTGGGTTTTTTTGGGGTGTGTGTGTGTGTGTGTGTGTGTGTGTGTGTTACTGAAGATTGAACCCAGGGACATTCTACCTCCAAGCTACATCCCCGGTCCTTTTTATTTTTTTTAATTTTGAAACAGGGTCTCACTAAATTGCAGAGGGTCTCACTAAGTAGCTGAGGCTGGCTGCGAACTGCGATCCTCCTGTCTCAGCCTTCCAAGTACTGGGATTACAAGCGCGCACCACCATGCCCAGGTTGGATTTTTTTGCTGTTGTTATTTTGTTGGTTTTTGCTTTGTTTCTTAGTACTGGGGATTAAACCCAGGGGCATTCTACCTCCAAGCTACACACCCAGTTCTATTATTTATTTATTTATTTATTTATTTATTTATTTATTTATTGTGGTACTGAGGTTCCTGGAAACCCTTCTACCTCCGGGCTACACTCCCAGACCTATTTTTTATATTTTTATTTGAAAACAGGGTCTCAAGCCGGGCGTGGTGGTGCACGCTTGTAATCCCTGCACTTGGGAGGCAGAGACAGGAGGATCGCGCAGGTTCGAAGCCAGCTGTGCTGGCTTAGGAGACCCTGTTTCCAAATAAAAATATATAAACAATAGGTCTGGGAGTGTAGCCCGGAGGTAGAAGGGCTTTCAGGAACCCCAGTAACACCAAAAAAAAAAAAAAAAAAAAAAAACAGGGTCTCAAGCCAGCAAGGCTGGCTTCGAACCTGTGCAATCCTCCTGTCTCTGCCTCCCAAGCACAGGGATTACAAGCGTGCGCCACCACGCCTGGCACCCAGTTCTTTTTATTTTTATTTGGTATTTTGTTTGCTTGTTTTCTGCAGGTCTAGGGATGAAACCCAGGGGCATTCGAACTCTGAGCTACACCCTCTGCCCTATTTTTTATTCTTCATTTTAAAACAGGGTCTCACTGCGTTACAGAGGGCCTCACTAAGTAGTTGATCCTGCCATGAACCATGATCCTCCTGTCTCAGCCTCCCAAATGCTGTGATTACAAGAGTGTGCTACCACGCACAGCTTCTTTTTATTTTTATTTGGAAACAAGGTCTTGCTAAGTTGCAGTGAGTCTCACGAGATTGCCAAAGCTGTCCTCTAACCTGCAGTCCTCCTGACTCAGCCTCCCAGGTACTGTAACCACAGGTGTGCACCACCACGCCCGGCTGGAGGCACATTTTGAATCCAAGCACTATGACGGGAACCAAGAACATTTTAACCCCACACAGTGCCAGAGATGCTGGGCTCCACGGCTGGTGAACTAGTTTCAGATCTTACTCTCCACAGGATCTAAAGCAACTCCAAACCTCTCCAGCCCCTACGAGATCAGCCCTTTGCTGCTCCTCAGGTCCAGAGGGAAAGGCTGCTTCTCCAAGTGGCATCTTCCTAACCTGCTCTGTCTCCCGAGATCTCAGCACATGGCCTAAGCAGAGGTGCGTAGAGCCTTGTCCACTGGGCCTGCATCTTTACAGCACGGCCCCCAAAGGAAGGAGCCAAGCTGGCCTGCTACAGACAGCTGGCTGGAGACACCGCCCACCAAGCACTCAAGGAAGGGCTTCTTCCGTCCAGTCAAGCCGGCCACACTAACGTCCACCGTGATAGGAGGTCCCGGCATGGGAGCCCAGAGGTGGGGCCTTTGCGTCTCCTTGGGAGGCTGTGGCCCCAGGAGCTCAACCCAACCCGGACCACAACCGGGCGTGGTGGCACACACTTGTAATCCCAGCATTCAGGAGGTGGAGACGGGAGGATCGTAAGTTCGCGGACAGCCTCAGCTACTTAGCGAGGCCCTTCGCAATTCAGTGAGACCCGGTTTCAAAAAGTAAAAAGACTAAAAAATAGGACTGGGGGTGTAGCTCAGAGGTAGAATGAGCCTGGGCTCCATCCCAGTACTACAAAACAAAAAACAAAAACAAAAACAAAAACTAAAAAGGCCGGGCGTGGTGGCGCACGCTTGTCATCCCAGCATTCGGGAGGCTGAGACCGGAGGATCGCGGTTCACGGACAGCCTCAGCTACTTAGTGAGGCCCTCCGCAACTCAGTGAGACCCGGTTTCAAAATAAAGAATAAAAAATAGGGCTGGGGGTGTAGCTCAGAGGTCAAATGCCCCTGGGTTCCATCCCCAGACCCACAAAAACAAAAACAAAAAACAAAAAAACACCTAACCAGCTGCTCTGAAGGCATTTTGTGGACTTGAAGTGAAGCTGTGGTCCCGAATGACCCGGTGGGCCTGGCCCAGTTAGCTGAAAGACCCTAGAACAGAACTGAGGTCTCCATGAGGAAGGAAGAAAGAAGAAACTGGGTCCCTGGGCCACACGGTTTCAAGCCCCACAATTTCAGGCTTGCCCAGCCAACACCCCCAGTGATCCACACCGCGTCCTTGCAACAGGTGTTCAGATGCTGGTGTTTATGAAATCAGCCCTCCGGGTCTGCAGGTTCATGTCCTCAGAATCCACTAACTACAGTTTGTGTTTTTTCGTCCTGGGGATCGAATTCAGGGGTGTTCTACCTCTGCGTTACACTCCCAGCCTTTTTTATTCTGAAATAGGGTCTTGCTAAGTTGCTGAGAGTCCTGCTAAACTGTTGAGTCTGGTTTTGAACCTGCCATCCTCCTGTCTCCGCCTCCCAAGTACCGGGATTATGGGCATGCGCCACTGTGCCTGGTAGATTAGAAATATAATTTTTTTTTTAATTCTAGAAAGTTCCAAAAAACAAAACTGGAATTTGTTATGGACAGAGCACCGTGAATCCGCACAAACAGACTGACGTGCAGGTACCGTATCAGGAATCAGAAATAAGCTAGAGACAGCGCTTTGTTTTAGGTTTTGGTACTTGAGATTGAACCTAGGGGCATTCTACTTTTGTGTGTGTGTGTGTGGTGCTGGGGTTTCTGGAAGCCCTTCCACCTCCGGGGCTACACTCCCAGACCTATTTTTTACATTTTTATTTGGAAACAGGGTCTCCTAAGCCAGCGCGCGCAGCTGGCTTCGAACCTGCGCGATCCTCCTGTCTCCGCCTCCCAAGCGCGGGGATGACAAGCGTGCCCACCACACCCGGCTAGGGGCATTCTACTTCTGAGCTACATCCCCAGCCCTTTCATTTTTATTTTGAACACAGTCTCGCTGAGTTGCTCTGGACCTCACTAAGTGGCTGAGGCCGGCCTGGAACCTGCAATCCTCCTGTCTCGGCCTCCGAACCCGGCTGCTGATGGCATTTGCTTGCTGTTTTATGATGATTAATAACTGTGGTTACGAGACTCCCACCCCTTACTGCCAGGTACATTTTGCTGGGGGTTCTCTCTCCGCTCCAGACAGTCTCCCACCTCCCCGCCACCAAGGCCCTGGGCTTTGGGGCACTGCGACAGTCCCCCTGCAAACCTGCACAGCGCTGCAGCTGTGTCCAGATTCAAAGCTGTTTCTGCAGCCCTGCTGGCCACTATCGCTGAGGCTGAAGTTCCAGTGGTGTTTGGGTCAAGATGAGCCATTGGCTCCCTAAGCCCCAGCCCCAGGGCCCTCCAGCTTCCCCTAGGGAACCACATGGTCAGCGCTGGTGACCTGGGCATCGCTCCTGCCCTGTCTGTCATCTGCTGGAGGACTGTGGGACATCACCGCTTCCCCAGGACCTGGGCTTCTTTACCTACAGGGGGGGGCTGGGGTTTGATTATTATCATTTTTTTGGTGGTACTGGGGTTCCTGGAATCCCTTCTACCTCCGGGCTACACTCCCAGACCTATTTTTATTCTTTTTTATTTGGAAACAGTCTCTTAAGCCAGCACGTCTGGCTTGGAACCTGCGCGATCCTCCTGTCTCCGCCTCCCAAGCGCGGGGATGACAAGCGTGCCCACCACGCCTGGCGGGGGCTGGGATTTGAATGTAGCTTGTCCTCTCCGGAACTCCTGTTGAAATGTGGTTACCAACCTAATGGTGTTGATAGGTGGGACCTGTAAGAGGCGATTCTAGACAGGACTGAAAGTACGCGGAGGGCTGTACTTCACACGAGTATTATGCTACTTTATATAAGGGACCGGAGCCCGGAGTGGTGGCGCACACTTGTAATCCCAGCATTCGGGAGGCTTGAACCCAGAGAATCGTGGTTCTTGGACAGCCTCAGCTACTTAGTGAAGCCATTTGCAACTCAGTGAGATTCTGTTTCAAAATAAAAAATAAAAAATATGGCTGGGGGTGTAGCTCAGAGGTAGAATGCCCCTGGGCTCCATCCCCAATACCACAGGAAAAAAAAAAAATATATATATATATATATATTATGCATATGATTATATAATTGTATACATACATTATACAATATACATACATTGTATATTATATATATATAATGTATGTATATGACTGGAGCATCCTTTGATGTCTGCATGCTGGGCACCCAGAACCGACCCAGTGGACACTCAGGGGTGACCGTGTGTAGGCTCTGCTTCTCAGGGGCGCCCTGACCAATAGAGCCCAGCCCCAGATTAGACAGGGGACCCCGGTTTTCTCCTCCTCCCCCTGCTCCCCGGTGACAGTGAGGCTTGGCCCCGTGGCTGGCTCGGGTCCAGCCCGGCACAGTGACAGCCATTCGGTGCTTCAGCGATGTCCAGACCGCACCCAGCCCCATATTCACCCTGCAGGTTCTTCTCTGTTCTGTCCACCTCGTAGGAGTCAATGGCATGTTTACAAGCCATTCGGGGGCAGCTGTGTGCCCATCAGGGGCATTCCTGCCATGACAGACACCCCCAAAGGCAGTGACCTGAGGGTACAACTTGAAACATGTAGGGGGCCCTCAAGACCAGCCTGTCGGCTCCGAGAGCCGGGGCCTAGACAGCGTCCGCTTCCAGCCCCAGTGAGAAACACTAGCACGCCCCCAAAAGACAGGGGCTACTTGTTACAGCACTGAGAGACCGCTCTCTTTCTTTCTTCCTTCCTTCCTTTCTTTTTTGGTACTAGGACTGAACCCAGGAGCATTCTACCTCTGAGCTACCCCCCAGCCTATTTTTTTTTGTGTGTGTGGCAATAGGGGTGGAACCCAGAGGCTTTCTACCTCCGGGCTATACTCCCAGCCCTATTTTATATTTTATTTGGAAACCGGGTCTCAAGTTTCCGAGAGCCTCACTGAGTAGCTGAGGCTGGCTTCGAACCTGTGCGATCCTCCTATCTCAGCCTCGCAAGCGCACCCCCAGCCTATTTTTAATTTTTATTTTGAAACAGGCTCTCACTAGGTTGATGAGAGTCTCAGAACTTGTTGAGACGGTCCCTGTGATCCCCCTGTCTCCGCCTCCCAAGTACTGGGGTTACAGACATGTGCTAGCAGACCTGGCCTATTTTTTCTTTTGAAACAGGGTCTAAGTTGCAGAGGGCCTCACTAATTTACTGAGGCCAGCCTCCAACCTGTGAGCCTCCTGTCTCAGCCTCCCAAGTACCAAGATTACAAACATGTGCCGATATAGCCGGCTTCATCTGTATCTTTTACTTGAGTCTATTTTTTTTACTTCTTTAGAGAGCCCATTTGACTGGGGGTGGGGCTCAGAGGTAGAGCACTTGCTTAGCATGCAAGAGGCCCTGAGTTCCCTCCCCACACTGAGAGAGACAGAGAGCAGGCCAGCCCAGTGTTGCAAATGTACATGAACTCCATCAGGGACGGCAGGACCAAAAAGACCTGGGCCTCAGAGGACACGCCTGCAAGTCCCGAGTGCCATTAACAGTGACCATATGTGTCTGCGGCCGCCGCAGACACCTCTGCCGCAGGCCTGGCCCTCCCCACGGCCGGCGTGCCGAGAAACTCATTTCTTATAAAGCAGTATGGCTCAGCGTACACTAGCTAGACCCTGGGAGCAGTTCACCCTCTGTCTACCGGGGTCCAGTTAAAGACACCATGGCACATCTGACCCGGAATAAATGTCGCTGAGAGCCTCAAAGGACGGAGGTCAGTCCATCCAATGGTGGGCCGTGACCTCGGGGCCTCTTGCTAAGCAAGAAGCGGGACTCAGAGCAGCTCACAGGGCACTGCGGTTGTGGGACGAGACGTGAACTGACTCAAGTGTGCCCAGCCTGCTAAGGGCAGGCCCACCATGGCACCACGGCACCACCAGAGGAACCGAGCTGCCAGGAAGGGTTTCCAGTACAAACGTGCTTCGACTGCCCAGATTTAGCGCCCTGGGCTTGCCCCACTCTGGCAGAGTTAATAGTCAGGAAGGTGGAGTAGAAGCCAGGCGTGGTGGCACCTGCCTGCAATCCCAGCATTTGGGAGGCTGAGACAGGAGGATGACGGTTCAAGGACAACCTTACCTATTTAGTGAGGCCCTTTGTAACTCAGTGAGGCCCTGTTTCAAGATAAAAAAAAAAAAGCCGGCCGTGGTGGCGCACGCTTGTAATCCCTGCGCTTGGGAGGCAGAGACAGGAGGATCGCGCAGGTTCAAAGTCAGCTGCGCTGGCTTAAGAGACCCTGTTTCCAAATAAAAATATAAAAAATAGGTGTCAGCCAGGCGTGGTGGCGCACACTTGTAATCCCTGTGCTTGGGAGGCTGAGACAGGAGGATCGCACGGGTTCGAAGCCAGCCTCAGCTACTTAGTGAGGCTTTCAGCAACTTAGTGAGACCCTGTTTCCAAATAAAAATATAAAATAGGTCTGGGAGCATAGCCTGGAGGTAGAAAGCCTCTGGGTTCCACCCCCAGTACCACCAAAAAAATAAAAAATAAAAAAATAGGTGTCTGGGAGTGTAGCCCTGAGGTAGAAGGGTTTCCAGGAACCCCAGTACCACCAAAAGAAGAAGGAGGAGGAGGAGGAGGAGGAGGAGGAGGAGGAGGAGGGAGGGAGGAGGAGGAGGAGGAGGAGGAGGGAGGAGGAGGAGGGAGGAGGAGGAGGAGGAGGAGGAGGGAGGAGGAGGAGGGAGGAGGAGGAGGGAGGAGGAGGAGGAGGAGGAGGAGGGAGGGAGGAGGAGGAGGAGGAGGAGGAGGGAGGAGGAGGAGGAGGGAGGAGGAGGAGGGAGGAGGAGGAGGAGGGAGGAGGAGGAGGAGGAGGAGGAGGAGGAGGAGGAGGAGGGAGGAGGGAGGAGGAGGAGGAGGAGGAGGAGGAACTGGAGCTGGTGAGATGCTGACCTGTCCCCCACTCGCCCAGCCAGCCTGGGTCACCCGTCCTCGGACACAGTGGGATTTTAGGAGGCACTGGAGATTGAACCAAGCAGCACTCTACCTCCATGCTAGACCCCCAGCCCTGTTTATTTTTTTTCCTGAGACAGAGTCTCACTAAGTTGCCGAGACTGTCCTCACACTAGCCATCCTCCTGTCTCAGCCTCCCAAGTACAGAGATGTCAGGCATGAGCCATAGCACCCAGCTACCAAACGGGATTTTCACAATTCCTTCTAAAATGCCCTGATTCCCGGAGCCTGCCAAGGGGTTAGGCCGATGCCAGGGCCAGCAGCCAGCATCGGAGCCTGCCGTGAGGCAAGGCCAGTGCTGGGGCCCCCGAGGCCGGGATAAGAGCCTGCCAAGGGGTTAGGCCGATACCGGGGCCAATGGCCAACATCGGAGCCTTCCGTGAGGCAAGGCCGCTACTGAGGCCTCCGAGGCCGGGATGGGAGCCTGCCGAGGGGTTAGGCCGGTGCCGGGGCCAGCAAGGCCGGGATCGAAGCTCACCGTGAGGCAAGGCCGGTGCTGGGGCCTCCAAGGCTGGGATCGAAGCCTGCTGAGGGGTTAGGCCAATGCCAGGGCCAACGGCTGGCATCGGAGCCTGACAGGAGGCAAGGCCGCTACTGGGGCCTCCGAGGCTGGGATCGGAGCCTGCCAAGGGGTTAGGCCGGTGCTGGGGCCAGTGAGGCCGGGATCAGAGCCTGCTGTGAGGCTAGGCCGATGCTGGGACCTCCGAGGCCGGGATCGGAGCCTGCCAAGGGGTTAGGCTGGTGCCGGGGCCAATGGCCGGCATCGGAGCCTGCCGTGAGGCAAGGCCGGTGCTGGGGCCCCCAGGCCGGGATGGGAGCCAGCTGAGGGGTTAGGCTGGTGTCGGGGCCAGCGAGACCAGAATCGGGGCCTCCCATGAGGCAAGGCTGCTGCTTGAGCCAGCGAGGTCTGGATCAGTCCACCAGGTAGCCAGGCCGCAACTGGGGCCGTCAAGAGTGGGATCGGTACTTGCAACGCGGCATGCACAGAGAAATATCACAGAAAATAAAAATCAGATGCTTCCCCTAATCAGCAAAAACTAGGAGGAAAGGGGCAACAGGAAGAGGTCGAGCTATAGAAAGGGCCCTATAGTGAAGCAACTAAGGTGACCAATCAGAGGGTATGGAATAGGGGAGGATGGAGCCTCTTTAAAAGGCAGGAGGTACATAAACAAATGTATCAAAGTTAATCACCAAACAAGCATGGGATGGAGGGAGGGGGAGGGAATGGGATGGGGGCTGGATGAGGGCTGATTGGATGATGTGTGCTTGTATATCCTCTCAAGTCTTGTATTCCAATGTGATATATGATTACAATGCACCAATAAAAATATTTTTAAAAATAATAATAAATAAATAAATAAATAAATAAATAAAATGCCCTGATTCCAAACTTTTTTTTTTCATTTTAATAGAATTTTTTTTTTTTTTTGCAGGTCTGGGGATGAAATCCAGGGGCATTTGACCTCTGAGCTACACCCCCTGCTCTATTTTTCATTCTTTATTTTGAAACAGGGTCTCACTGAGTTGCAGAGGACCTCACTAAGTAGCTGAGGCTGTCCGGGAACCGCGATCCTCCGGTCTCAGCCTCCCGAATGCTGGGATGACAAGCCTGAGTCACCACACCCGACTTCTGGTTGCTTTTTTTTATTTATTTTTGGTGGTACTGGGGTTCCTGGAAACCCTTCTGCCTCCGGGCTACACTCCCAGACCTATTTTTTATATTTTTATTTGGAAACAGGGTCTCTTAAACCAGCACGGCTGGCTTCGAACCTGCGTGATCCTCCTGTCTCCGCCTCCCAAGAACTGGGATTACAGCTGTGTGTCGCCACACCTGGTCTGATTCCTTTTCCTCTTCTGTAAAATGAGGGCTTGGACAGGCTGCCCTTTGTAAGAGAAAGTCTTAAATACCGAGAGCTGCAGGCTACCCTGGGGTATCCTGGGTCCGGATCTCGGGGTGGGGCCTAGGGGATCCATATTTGTACTGTGTGCCCAGGGGCTCTGGGGCAAGCTTGGAAGCTCTGGGGTTTTTGCAAGCACCCTAACTGTGCTTATTCTCATAGAGCTCTGATATATAAACACTGCGCCACGCACATAGGTATTTACACATTACATATACAGAAACGGCAGAACGTGACGCAGTTAGCCTGCAAGTGTCGCCTTAGCTTGCAAACGGGGAGGAGGGCTGGGGGAGAAAGGAAGGACAATTCTGACATCATCAAATATTAGCCAGGTGTGGTAGCGTATGCCTGTAATCCCAGTGCTGTGGAGGCAGAGACAGGAGGATCCAGGTTTGAGGTCAGCCTCAGCAATTTAGCAAGACCCTGTTTCCAAATAAGAAAGGGCTAGGGTTGTAGGTCAGAGGTGGACCGTCCCTGGGTTCAACCCCCGGTGTATATGTATATGTAGAGAGTATTATTTTCCCCCCTCTAATCCTTGGGATTGAACCCAGAGGCATTTTAAACTCAAGCTATATCCCCAGCCCAATTTCATTTCTTATTTGGAAGCAGGGTCTCCTTAGGTCGCTGAGAACCTAAGTGGCCAAGGCTGGATTTGAACCCGTGATCCTCCCGTCTCAGCGTCCCCAGTACCAGGAGTACACGTGTGTGCCAGCACCCAGCTCCTGTGCGATGTGTTACACAACCTCGGTTTGTCCTGTGCGGACCTCTTCTGGGAAGGCTTCTGGGATGGCAGAGGGAGGCAGCACCTTCAGATAAACAGCTATGGTGAAACAGTTCCGCCAGCGGTCTCTACGTCTCTGATGGTATCTAGTCTGCCACACTTGCTTGCCAAACTCTTCGGATGGTTTCAGAAGACACCAAGTCTGTCTTCCTTGCCTTGGGATTTCTGATCTTCCACCCACAGGCACAGCGTGAAAACCTTTACCCTTTCTCAGCACCCGGTCAGCTGGTAATGACACTGGCCCTCGGCCAGCACAGAAGGCGACACGAAATGACGATATTCAGTCCCTACAGGCAGGCACTCCTGCGTGCCTGGCTAAGACTGCTTCTCACGGGTTTTAAACATTCTCCTGTGGAATCAGCCATAAAGGTGAGTGTGGCTAAGCTATTCCTGGGTTAATTTAGGAACCTTACCACCTTCAGTGAAAATAGCTTTAAAGATTCCTTGGATTCCGATGGACCTGCACGGTGTCCAGTACACGGGCCACAACCCTCACTGGCTATTTAAAGGGTTTTAAATTAAGGCCAGGTGCGGTGCGCACGCTTGTAATCCCCGCGCTTGGGAGGCTGAGACAGGAGGATCGCACGGGTTCAAAGCCAGCCTCAGCTACTTAGTGAGGCTCTCAGCAACTTAGTGAGACCCTGTTTCCAAATAAAATATAAAATAGGTCTGGAAGTGTAGCCCGGAGGTAGAAAGCCTCTGGGTTCCACCCCTAGTACCACCAAAAAAAAAAAAAAGGGGGGGGGGTTAAATTAAATAACATTTAAAACTGAACTTCCCCATACCACTGGCCATACTCCTCCAGGCACCCAGGAGCCACGGATGGACAGTGGCCACTGTACTGGAAACGTGGATACAGATGTGTTCAGCATTTGTGTGAGCCCTGTTAGGCATGATAGTAAATGCTGAGTGTTTGTTGAATGAATAATAAAAGAATTAGCCGGGCGTGGTGGGCACGCTGGTAATCCTCTCCCCCCCCTCGCTTGGGAGGCAGAGACAGGAGGATCGCGCAGGTTCAAAGCCAGCCTTGCCGGCTTAAGAGACCCTGTTTCCAAATAAAATATAAAATAGATCTGGGACTGTAGCCTGAAGGTAGAAGGGTTCCATCCCCAGTACCACCAGAAAAAAAAAAAATCCTAACTTGTCCTATTAATTCTTGTTTTGTGGCACTGGGGATTCAACCCAAAGTCATCCTACCTCTGAGCTACGTTCCCAGCCCTATTTTTCTTTTCCTTCCTTCCCTTCTTTCTTTTTTTAAACAGGGTCTCACTAGGTAAATGAGAAGTCTTACTACTTGCTCAGGCTGTTCTTAAACCTGCAATCCTCCGGTCTCAGACTCCCAAGTACTGAGATTGCAGGCATGCACCACCACACCCGGCTTTAATGTGTCCTGTTAATTCTTATAAAATGAGTCAACAACAGATGACAGAACCTGTTTCCGCCCAAACCCACAGCTTGGCACACCTGGACTCGCTGGGCTGCTCCTCCCTCTGCCTGCTCCCGGCTGAGCACTCCAAGAACACTTCTCCAGATCTGGGATCACACCCTTGCTGCATTCATCTGCTGGTTTCCCTTCTCGGCAAACCTGTCCTATTTGGTGCTCCAAATGAATTATCTAAACATTATTTCCTCCCAAATGGGAATTAGCAGTTGGACAGATGATAGATGTGTTAGACCTTCCAGAAAATGGATTTTCTTTTCAGTGTGTTAAGTATCAGATGCTGGGCTAATTTGTTTCTTAGGGGGAGAATTTCCCTTTTTTTTCTTTTTTTCTTTTTTTTCTTTTAAAACTTTTTGTTCCTAAAAACAAAATTAAGCAAATAGCTTGGCATTCTGTGTCTTGTTCCTAAAAACAAAATTAAGCAAATAGCTTGGCATTCTGTGTCTCAAAGAGGACACTCCAAAGTTCCAGCTTCTACCCAGGATGAATTCTGCAGTTAAACATGGGTTGAAACGGACCCAACTGTTTGTAAGGTTAGGATTAATGCACCTTTGCCCTTAGCACTACAATTTACACAAGACAGGGACGAAAAGGGGTTGGCCCAGAGATTGCACCGGCTACCTTCACAGAAGCACTTCCAATCTCCCCAACAGGATCCCCCTACAGCCCCCCTAAGTGGGCTTTTGCTCTTAAAAAGTTCGTCTCTGCCCCCTTTGCAAACAGTAACAGACTTTGCATATTCTCTCCGGGATACCAAGTGAACCTAACAGATTTAACTAAATACACTGAAAGACACCCCATAAATCGTGGGGATTCATTCCTAGGCCTTTCTGTGAAAACAAAAAAATGTATATATACATACACACACACGTGTGTGTGTGTGTGTGTGTGTGTGTGTGTGTGCGTGTGTGTGTGTAATTTCCTCTCCACAGATACCCCTGTAATGATCACGATTACGTTGAGACAGGCTCCTACAAGAAACGCACTTAAACTGGCTCAACGGAAGGGTACTTTGCAGCTCCTTCAAGGGAGAAACAAAACCAGAAAATGAATTTTCACTGAACTGGACCGGACTAAATGCAGTTCAGGCTAATGTATACCTCCTTCATTCTGAGTTAGACTTGCTCTGAGTCAAGACGCGAGCAACTTAAAGGGTGAGCGGCTCTGCGGGATTCCAGTCTTAAGACAGAAAGTAAAAGGGTCGGGGTCGCCTGCCCTCGGTGACCGCGGGGGCCTACAGCCACCCCTCCTGTCTGCCGGTCTGGCGTCCTCTCTGCCACCGGCACCTGATCAGAGGACCCGGGTGGCCAGCCCTGGCGGCCCAGGGATGAGAATGCCCTAAGTTGCCCCCTCCCGCCCAGGTCCTTGCAGCCAAAATCATTCTGAGAACTGCGAAAAGGGGCAACCGCTTTTCTCCGCGCAGGTGCCCTGAAATTTGAGGTCTGGGTCCCATCTGCAGTTATCTGTAAGACCTCGGAGCACTTCGGAGACCTGGGTGCTAAGGCGTTTTCAGGGGACAGCGCAGTGCCCGTCCCCGGGGTGCGTGGCGGGGGAGAACCGGCTGCGCTACTTCTGCACCCCCCCCACGGTACTTGACCTCCCCACTCCTCCTCCGAGCCGGGCCCATTTGGCTCCCACGCAAAGTAGGACGCCCCCTCCCACCGCATCCCAAGGAACCCAGTTGCAAGCCGCGCCGAAGCAGCGCCCCTCGACGGCGGGGGCGGGGAGCGGCGCGCGCCCTCCAGCCTCCCTCCCTCGGGGCCAGACAATGGCTCTTGGCCGGGAAAACGAAGTCGGGAGGAAGGCGGCCTCGACCCGGGACGACCCGCAGGTCCCCGGCGCCCCGCGCGCCCCGCCCGGTCCACGCCCCGCGGGCCCTGCGGCCCCCGCCCCGGCCCGCCGGGAACAATGCGCGCCCCGCCCACCGCGGCCACGCCCACCGCGCCCATTGGCCGGCGCTCCCGTGGCCGGCGCGCCCATTGGCCGGCGCTCCCGTGGCCGGCGCGCGCACGGGCCGGCGCGCCCATTGGCGGGCGGGCGGCGCGCGTGCGCGGGGCGGGCCGGGGCGGTGCTTTGTGTGCGGCGGGCCGGGCGCGGGCGCGGGGCCGCGGCGGGCGGCGGCGGCGGCATGGAGGAGCTGAGCAGCGTGGGCGAGCAGGTCTTCGCCGCCGAGTGCATCCTGAGCAAGCGGCTCCGCAAGGTGCGTGCGCCCGCCGCCCGCCGCCCCGCCCGCCGCCGCCGCCCGCTCACGCGCTCTTCTCTCCCCGCAGGGCAAGCTCGAGTACCTGGTCAAGTGGCGCGGCTGGTCCTCCAAGTGAGTCCGCGTCCCGGGCCGGCCGGCCGGCCTTTGTTTACGAGCCCGCGGGGAGCACGCGCGGCCATGTGTTGCCGCGCCCCGCGCCGCCGCGAGCCCCTCCGGCCCAGGTTCTCCCCGCTGTAACCTGAGCTGCCTATTGATGGGAGCGGACCCCCCCCCCTTTCTTCCTTTCTTTTTAATGGGAGGGAGGAGACTGTGCGTCCCCGGAAGGGGCTCTCTCCGCACCGGGCTCTCCCCGGGCGGCTCCCCAGCCCCGGAGCCCTGCCCGCGCTCGCGGGGGCCCAGCCACATTGTTCTGAGTCTGTGGGCTGCGGCTCTGCCCCGGCCGCCCGCTCCCTGCCCCCGGGACCTGCCTTGCTTCGCTCCCTGGCCCCGGGCCAGGCTTTGGGGGTTCCCTCTCTCCAACTTTTCCTTGTCCTGGGATTTGCTTTCCTCCCGGGCGCAGCCTGCAGGAGTCCTCTTGTGGCCTGTTTTAATTGGGGGCTTGAAGTGGCAGTCGCTCTGTGGGTTTGAGGTTACGGTGCTGGTTTGAGGGATCTTTCGGGACCTGGGCAGGGACCTCTAAAGGTTCCGCGGGGCTGCAGCGCCCCTGTCCCCCACCGGCCGAGGGGAGCCTAGGCTGGCCCGCTGGGCTGTGCTCTTTGCTGGTGTCCGAACTGACCCTGCTCTCTTGCTTTTCCAGACATAACAGCTGGGAGCCAGAGGAGAACATCTTGGACCCGAGGCTGCTCCTGGCCTTCCAGAAGAAGTGAGAAAGTTCCCAGTGGACAGGAGGGGGAGAGGCGGCGGGGTGGTGGCGCTGGGGCAGGTACCCTAGCCAGCACTGTGTCCGTACCTGATAAGTCCCCAAGGAGAGCGGCTTTGGTCTCCCCGACGTTCAGATTTTCAAAATTGGACCTTCCTCAGCTCCTTCGGGCAACGGTTCCGGTTCTTTGGGCTCTTTCTGTGGAGTTGTCTTTCTGTGCAGGCAGCACTAGGAAGAACCCCAGGTGGTAGGCTAGGTTTGCGGTATAAACACACAGGCTTGTCTTCTTGCCCCTGGGGGAGTGTGCCAGGGGGCAAGAGAAGGCTCAGCTGGAGCTGGAACCCTCAGCACAGTTTTGTGAATAAAAGCTTCGCTTTACGCTGGATGGCAAAGCATGATTCCAAGGTAGCCCTGAGGGGCCGTTGCCAGGTTGGGGCAGGATTTGCTTCTGTGATTCTGGCCATCGTCTTTTTTTTTTTTTCCAGGGAGGAGACCTGGGTTGAGATGGGCCTCCGGGAGATGTTTTAGGCAGAGGGCTGGTGACGGGAGGGTGATGGATATGTCCATCCAGTCGGGGTGTGAACGTTCCTGGCAAATGCGGGCGCTCGCCCTGTGTTGAGAGGCAGATGAATGGGTTGCTCAGAAGCCGCCCCAGCTGGGGTCAATCTGGTGGGCTCGTTCTCGGGTAGCCCCGGCCGCGTTTGCTGTTTCTCGCAGCAGCAGACACCACGTAGAGTCTTCCCCAGAAGTGCAGAGACGGTGTGCAGAAGTGGGGGGGGGGGGTCTGGGCAGAGAGTCAGTGCGCATGTCTCGCTCTGGAACGTTCTGGTGTCTTCTGGTGTCAGCAACCTCCTGCCTCCTACTTAACTCATACTTTGGTTATGTGAGTGCTGGGGGTTGGCTTGCAGCTTGCAGGAGCTGGTACATTTTTGTGCATTTGAGATACTGGTCTTGGGTGAGGTGCTATGGTACGCCCACAGTCCCAGCCACTCAGAAGGCGCCCACAGGAGAATCTCTTGAGCTCAGGGCTTCCAGAGCTGCATGGGCATCATCGTGAGACTCTGTCTCAAAACAAAAATAGATCACATCCTAGGACTGTGGTAAGCGTGCTTGCCTGGCGCATATAAGGCCCTGGGTTCCATCCCCAGTGTCTTTAAAAAAAAAAAAAAAAGCTAACTTTGATTACAGGTGGCACCCACCTGTAATCCCAGTGCTTGGGAGGCTAAGACAGGAGGATTCCAAGTTCAAGACCAGCCTCAGCAACATAGCAAGATCCTGTCTCAAAGTGCGTGTGTGTCTGTATATATAAGAGAGCCAGGTGTGGTGGCACATGCTTTTAGTCTAGTGCTAGGGAGGGTGAGACAGGAGGATCACAGGTTTGCAGCCTCATCTACTTAGTGAGACCCTTTTTGAAATAAAGAATATAAGATAGAGCAGGGCGGGTGTAGCTCAGAGGTAGAATGCCCCTGGGTTCAATCTCCAGTACCACGGGGGAGGGGGGGAGGTTTAAAGGAATGGAGTCAGGCACATGATTATAATCCCAGCATTTGGGAGGCTGAGACAGGATCGCAGTTCACAGACAGCCTCAGCTACTTAGTGAGGCCCTTTGCAGCTAGGTGAGACCCTGTTTCAAAATAAAGAATAAAAAATGGGGCTAGGGGTATAGCTTAAAAGTAGAATGCCCCTGGGTTCTATCCCCAGTACCATTAAAAAAAAAAAAAAGGTGGGGAAATGGATACAGCTGGATGTAGTGGCACAGGCCTCTAATCCCAAGTACTTGGGAGGCAGAGACAGGAGGATCACGGGTTTGAGGGCAGCTTTCGCAAGTAGTGAAACACTCATCAACCTAGCAAGGCCCTGTTTCGAAATAAAGTAGGGCTGGGAGTATAGTTTGGAGGTAGAATGCCTCAGAGTTCAATCCCCAGTACCACAAAAATAAGTAAAAAGGGCTGGGCTGTAGCTTGGAATTCGAGTCCCCAGTACCAAAAACCAAAAGAGCATCCTGATTGTTACGTGGTGGCGTGTCCTTTACCTGGCTTTGGGGCGGTCTGGATTATGTCGTGGAAGAGAGAAAACCAGAAAGTAGAAGTCCTGCTTTCTCCTGTCCTCGAAAGTTGGAAACCCTGGACAGTGGGAGGTGGCGGTTACTTGTCAGGGAAAATCTCCGCAACTGGCGCTCAGCACTCAACCCAGGTCGGCGTCAGCAGAGGAGACCCAGAGGTGCCCTGCGTGCTCCTCGGCCACCAGTCGAGGTGCAAGACTGCAGTGCAGTGAGGGCTTTCCCTGGCTGTGCTCATCAGGTCCTTTAAGAGATCATCTTTCGGGCCCCAGGGAGATGGTGTTTGCCTGTGTTGATTGTCGGCCATCGTCTCTGGGTAGGGCACTTCCTGCGCGGTAGCATGAAACACCATCTCTAGGACCTAGGGCTGGGGGCACAGCTCGTAGTCGAGCCTCCTGGACCCTGGGGCTGTGGTCCGGGCCGCCCCGCAGTCGGGCACCTCCACTGCTTCCGTGGGGCAGGAAAGACTTGAGGCAGCAGGCCGCCTGCAGAAGTGGGCGGGAGGCCCCGGGAGCCCCGGGACCGGCAGACCAGGTGAGCACTGGCGCGCTCGGGCAGACGCCGGGGGCGTTTTTTGTTGCTCTACCCGGCTTCCTTCTGTGTCACGAGTAGGTTGGATTACGTTGTCCCAAATGATTCTGGCTAACCAGGCTGGGATGGCCACAAAATACTCCACCTGCAGAAAGGCATCTCGGGAGGACACCGGAACCATGGCCCTCCGCTCCGTGATTTGCTCGCGGGTCTCCCACTTGGCTCAGGATGAGGAGACGGGATGACTGTTAACGCAGCACTGACCCTTGCTGCTGGCCCTGGTGGCCCACGCTTGTAATTTCAACTTTAGGGAGACTGAGACCGGAGGATTGTAGTTCATGGCCAGCCTCAGCTACTTAGCCCTTTGCAGCTCAGTGAGACCCTGTTTCAAAATGAAAAGAATAAGAAATATAAAGGGAAGCTCTTTAAAGCACATGATATACTTAAACATATCAAAGTCAATAAGGAACCCATGCATGGGTAGGAGGGGGGGAGGGAAGGGGTTAGAGATTGAGGAGGGGCTGATTGGGTGGTATGTGCATGTATATCTCCACAAGTTTTTTTTTTTTAATCCCATTGAGATGTATGACTACAATGCACCAAAAAAAATTTTATTAAAAAAAATGGGAGCCGAGTGTAGTGGCACACGCTTGTAATCCCAGCATTCAGGAGGCTGAGACAGGAGGATAGCGGTTTGCAGACAGCCTCAGCTACTTAGTGAGGCCCTCCACAACTTAGACCCTGTTTCAAAATAAAGAATAAAAAATAGGGCAGGGGGTATAGCCCGGAGGTCAAATTCCCCTGGGTTCCATCCCCAGGCCCGCCAAAAAAAAAAAAATAGGGCTGGGGGTGTAGCTCAGAGGTAGAATGCCCCTGGGTTCCATTCCCAATACCAATAAATAAACAAACCGACCCTCGCTGCCAAGAATGGACTCTGTGCCTCCGCCCTGGGTATTTGATTGACGGGTTTTACAACTGACCGGGTGGTGAGCTGCTGCCATGAGGGCATGGCGTCCTCTGTGGTGGAGGAGGGGTGCACATGTACTTCTCCTACTGATGGGTGCTGTGTCTTCAGGGAACACGAGAAGGAGGTGCAGAACCGGAAGAGAGGGAAGAGGCCGCGGGGCAGGCCCAGGAAGCACACGGTAATGTCCTCTTGCAGCCGGCGCTCCAAGCTCAAGGTGGGTGGCCGCGCACCGCACTGTGACCCTGTCTGGCTACTCACCTTCTGAGACCACCTGGGCAGAGGGAGGCCCAGGGCCCTCGGGTGGGAGGCTGGCCACTTGTGCAGAGAGAGGCCCCTCCCAGGCCCGACAGCAGCCACCCCCCTCCCGGGCATATTGTTTCTGTTGGGCGCTGCTGCTTCCTCCTGGGTAGCGGGGTCAGACTTGGCTGCTGACCGTGACTCCCGCTCACCTCCAGGGGTGTAGGAAAGAACAGGAAGCCTGTGTATTGCTGTTTGTTGATCCTAGCTCTGCTACGCGAACGTGGGCCAGTAGGGCAGCCGGACAGGCCCAGGGTATCTGGTCACTCGGGCCCCTTCCTGAGTACGTCTTGGGCGTGGTGGTGCACGCTTGTAATCTCAGTATTTGGGAGGTTGAGACAGGAGGATCTCAGGTTCACGGCCAGCCTCAGGAGGTCCTCCTGGGAGGCTGTGGATTCCTGCCTGGCTTTTTTACATCAGGGCCTCCCTCTGTAGCAGGTAGCCCACGCCGCAGAAGTCCCGCTGGCTGTGAAAAGAGATTTCTTAGAAGATCCTGGCTGGTAGCCAGTCGTGGTGCACATTGTAATCCCAGTACTTGGGAAGCTGAAATGGGAGGATTGCGGATTCAAGGCTAGCCTCAGCTATTTATTGAGATCCCTGTTTCAAAATAAAGAATGAAAAAGGGCTGGGAGTGTAGCTTAGAGGTAGAATGCCCCTGGATTCCGTCCCCAGTATCACCAAAAAAAAAAAAAAAAAAGGCCAGGCAGACAGCAAGGAGACCTGAGGACCAGGCAGAAGCACCTTTTTAGCGTTTGTATGGCGCTTAGAGGGAAGGGCGCGGCGGCTCGCGACCTGTGGACTGGAGGCTCCACGGGGCCAGATTGGCGGGTGGGAAGGTTTCCGCAAGGACGTCTGCTTGGTTCTGATTGATGGAGGAGCCCCTGGGCACAAAGCCTCCTTCCCCTCTCAGCCCCAGGAGACCGGGCAGCTCTTGGTGCAGGCCTTTTCCAGTCCTCTACCAGGTGCTGAGTTATGCCTTCCTCGAAAGCGGATGCCTTCTGCAGTCTCGCTTCAGTTTGCAGACAGCCTGCCCTTTTGTTCAGCTCTGCCTTGAACTCTGCGCTTCACAGGGCCTTGCAAGGACCTGTTAAGCCCTTCAACACGTGGTGTGAGCGTTTGCTCCCCGCCTGGTCTGGAAGCCACAGGAGCTGGGGCGCCAGGTACCTGGCTCTCTGAGCCCGGCGCCCGGCAGTCGTGGTGTGACGCGCCCCTTGTCTTTCCAGGAACCCGACGCTCCCTCCAAATCCAAGTCCAGCAGTTCCTCCTCTTCCTCCACGTCATCCTCGTCGTCCTCAGATGAAGAGGACGACAGCGACTTGGATGCCAAGAGGGGCCCCCGGGGCCGAGAGACCCACCCAGTGCCTCAGAAGAAGGCCCAGATCCTGGTGGCCAAGCCAGAGTTGAAGGATCCCATCCGCAAGAAGCGGGGGCGCAAGCCCCTGCCGCCGGAGCAGAAGGCGGCACGGAGGCCCGTGAGCCTGGCCAAGGTGCTGAAGACGGCGCGGAAGGATCTGGGGGCCCCGGCCGGCAAGCTGCCCCCTCCACTCAGCGCCCCCGTGGCGGGTCTGGCAGCCCTGAAGGCCCACGCCAAAGAGGCCTGTGGCGGCCCCAGCACCGTGGCCACCCCGGACAGCCTGGCCAGCCTCATGAAGGGCGTGGCCAGCAGCCCCGGCCGCGGCAGCATCAGCTGGCAGAGCTCCATCGTGCACTACATGAACCGCATGAGCCAGAGCCAGGCGCAGGCCGCCAGCCGGCTGGCGCTCAAAGCTCAGGCGGCCGGCAAGTGCGGCCTGGGGCTGGACCTGAAGGTGAGGACGCAGAAAGGGGAGCTGGGGGCCAGCCCCCCGGGAAGCAGGGTCCCGAAGGCCCCCGGCAGTGGGGCTGTGGCGCAGAAAGGGGGCAGCGTGGGGGGAACCCCCCACTCTCACAGTACCAGCAAAGTCTCTTCCGGGGGCCCAGGCGCGCAGCCGGCGCCCACCCAGGAGCTGAGCCTGCAGGTCTTGGACTTACAGAGCGTCAAGAACGGTGTGCCCGGGGTGGGCCTGCTCGCCCGCCATGCCTCCACCACCAAGGCTGTCTCTGCCGCCAACCCGGCCACAGGGAAGGGCTCTGGGGGCGGCCCCACCGGGGTGAGCGGGGCCGGCATGCCCACAGACGCCGGCAAGGGTGAGAAGCTGGCCCCCCGGCCGGGGGCTCTGCCCGCCCCTTCAGGCAAGAGGGAGAACGCCAAGGGCAGCGCCGCAGCCAGGAGGCAGGAAGGCCACGCGGCCCCGGGGGAGGCCCGTAAGGCGGCCGCGCTGTCAGAGGCGAGCACCGGAGGCGAGAACAGCAGCTCGGACTCGGACCCCGACTCGTCATCGCTGCCCGGCGCCGCGCAGAGCCTGTCCGTGTCTGTGCAGACCAGCCAGGACTGGAAGCCCACCCGCAGCCTCATCGAGCATGTTTTTGTCACCGACGTCACTGCCAACCTGATCACGGTCACGGTGAAAGAGTCCTCCACCAGCGTGGGCTTCTTCAACCTGCGACAGTACTGAGCGCCCCGCGGCCGGCCCCCGATCTGACCCGGCCCCATCTCTGGTTTTGTTTGCTCTGACACGCAGCCTGCCTCCCGCTCCCGGACCCTCGAGAGGCTGGGGCTGAGGGTCAGGGCGTCTCCTTTGCAGCACTTGGGTTGCTGAGGCCGGGCTTCCCCGCGTTCTACCTCCCCAGGCCTCTGCTCTTCCCCCCACCTTTGCCTCAGGAAGTCGGGTGTGGGCTCGAGTGCCCCACTGGCCTGTGCCGCTGTCCCCCAGAGATGGGGGGGTGAGGGAGGGCCCTCTAGCATCCCTTTGCCTGGCACCATTTTCCAGAAGATGGGGTGGAGAAGAAAATGTCCAGCCAGGCGGGGATCCCCTTTGGAGCAGCGCCTGAGCCTTTGAGAGTGGGGGGCGCCCCTGGCCACTGAGTCTGGAGTCTTAAAAAGTATAACTTAGCTGGAATGCCACCTAAGCTTGGTTCAGTCATAGCTCCAGCCCACAGATGTTGCCCTTTTGGTCCAGCAAGGGTGGGGAGGGGGCTGGTGGTAGAGGGTGGGTGCCTTAGAGGGTCCACTGGGTCTGGCTTGTGGCTGCCTCTTGCCAACCTGGAGAATGGAGCCATGGACCCTTCCAGCCTCTGACCTGGACCCCTGTCCAGCGTGACTGACTGGCCTAGTTCTGAGGGCAGAAGACGCTACATGGCCCCCAGGCTGGCGATGGATCAGCTGTGGGCAAGGCGTCCTGCAGGAGAGCGCCTCCTCAGGGGGTTGGGGTTTAACTTAGGATGCTAAAGGACCAGCCTCCAGCTCCATCTGTGGGCCTTTAGTGTTGTCCTGCCCACGGCCACTCTCCCCGTGACCCAGTGCGTAGGCCATTCCACGGGCACCGTGCTCCCTGACAATCCCCCCCACCTTTGGGGTTCTGTGTCCTTCCCAGCTGAGAAGCCCCCCTGCACCGTTTGGAAGCCCACCTAGATCTGCCAGCCTTGACCTTCCAGCCTGCCGACTCTGAGCCACGTCCAGGTGCCAGGCCACCTCGCCAGATCTCTTGCCAGTATCAGGACTCCTGTCCTGGGATGTGAGCAGAGGCATCGGTGGCCAGCAATCTGGGCGGCAAGGTTCTGTGATGCCAAAACGAGGCTGGGGTCTGGAGCTCTTAGGTGGGGGCCCCAGTTCCTCACCCCCACACCAAATGGAAATAACGGCCTTTGTAGCCAAATTGACCTCAACTGTGCCTTTAGGGACAGACCTGGGGCTGTGCCAAAAGCCGTCCAGGCCCAACCCACAGGTGTGCTGGCTGCAGCAAGGAGACCATTACCTCCTTGGCCCCAGACAGCGGGGCCCCTCAGGGGCTCTCCTGTTCCAGTCCTGCAGCTTCTCTCCTGCCAGGGACCGTGAGGCCCCTCCACGCCCTTGTGGGGCCCAAGGTCCCACTCGCTGCTGGAGACACGAGGGGGTGTGTCCCCAGCTGCCAGCTCTCCAAACCCTGCTTCGGTGCCTTTCTTGTTACCAGCTACTTCAATCCCAAAGTTGGAATCTGCGAACACCTTATATCTTTGCCTTCTTGTCGAGTTTCCCGGCGCTTGCAGCCCGTGGTTTGTGGTAAGCCTGCGTGCGGGGCAAGAGCCTCCCCGGGGGGCGCACCCCATGCGCGAAGTGGGTAGTCTTATGTTTACCAATAAATAAAATAATCTTTTTTATATTTTAACTTGCTGCTGTGTGTGTGTAGGGGGAGGCCTCAGTCACACATCTGACTTAGGATTCCGTGTTCCTTTATTCCCAGGGTCCCAGGAGTAAGTACGTACCACCGTGCTTTGTGTACTACGTGGGTGTCTTAACCTCTTGTTTGCTTCTGTGTGGAGTGGGAAGAGGTGGTCAGCTCTTCCTACAAGTTTTATATATATATATATATATATATATATATATATATATATATATATATATATATATATATATATATATATAATTGTGTGTGTGTGTGTGTGTGGTACTGGGGTTCCTGGAAGCCTTCTACCTCCGGGCTACACTCCTAGACCTATTTTTACACTTTTATTTGGAAACAGGGTCTCCTAAGCCAGTGCGCGCGGCTGGCTTCGAACCTGCACGATCCTCCTTTCTCTGCCTCCCAAGCGCGGGGATTACAAGCGTGCGCCACCGCGCCCGGCTTTTAGTATATTTTTATATGTATTTTTGGTACCAAAAACAGTGTTCCTAGCCAAGGTGTGATGGTGTACACTTGTAATCCCAGCATTCGGGAGGCTGAGACCAGAGGATCGCGGTTCACAGCCAGCCTCAGATACTTGGCGAGGCCCTTTGCAACTCAGTGAGACCCTGCTTCAAAAAATAAAGACTAAGCCGGGCGTGGTGGCGCATGCTTGTAATCCCAGCATTTGGGAGGCTGAGACCTGGAGGATCACGGTTTGCGGACAGCCTCAGCTACTTTGTGAGGGCCTCTGCAACTCAGTGAGGCCCGGTTTCAAAATAAAGAATAAAAAAATAGGGCAGAGGGTGTAGCTGGGAGGTCAGATGCCCCTAGGTTCCATCCCCAGACCCACACACACAAAAAAAAGACTAAAAAATAGGACTGGGGATGTAGCAAAAAGAGTGTTTATTAAATCCTTGAAATTGTGCCCTAGTAGAGAGAAATCTGGGCCTGAGGAAGAATCAGAGTTTTGATCCAGTGCCCTTCACCTCAGCAGCTTGAATTGTGGTTGGTTGGTTTGTTTTGTTTTAATTTTAAAAAGCCGGGCGTGGTGGCGCACGCTTGTAACCCCAGCATTTGGGAGGCCGAGACCTGAGGATCGCAGTTCGTGGACAGTCTCAGCTACTTAGGCCCTCCACAACTTAGACTCGGTTTCAAAATAAAGAATAAAAAATAGGACAGGGGGTGTAGCTTGGAGGTCGAATGCCTCTGGATTCCATCCCTAGACGCGCAAAAAAAAAAAAAAGTCAAATTGTGGCAGGTGTAGTGGCGCGTACCTGTAATTCCAATGCTTGAGAGGCTGAGACAGGAGGGTTGCAGGTTCAAGGACAGCCTCAGCAATGCCAGCAACCTGGTGATGCCCTGTTAACAAATAAAACATGAACTATAGCTAGGGGGAGCCGGGCATGGTGGCGCACACTTGTAATCAGCATTTAGGAGGCTGAGGCAGGAAGATCACGATTCACGGTCAGCCTCAGCTACTTAGGCCCTTTGCAACTCAGTGAGGCCCTGTTTCAAAGCAAACAGGGCTGGGGGTGTTGCTCGGAGGTACAGTGCCCCCAGGTTCCATCCCCAGTGCTACAAAAAAAATTATATATATATATATATATATATGAGGGTGATGCCCCTGGATTCTGTCCTCATCATTATATACACAGGAGCCAGATCATGAACGCTGCTCCCAACTGCCTTGAACTATGGCTGTTTGCTGTCTTAGGACAGCCAACAACAGGTATGTTACTACACTAGGAAGGCTTATGCTCTGCTGAAACAGGACAGCAGCCCAACCCCCGACCCTCGTATTTAAATCAGGACCAGGCAGTTTGTAGAAATACCACCCCCAGGAAGCCCCCTAGGATTGGAGAAGGGGTGAGGTGGTTCCTGGATGACCAGCTTTTCACCCAAGTGCAGCTCCCAGTTCTGAGCTTTTGTAGTATTTTCTAGGGAAACTAACATGAGGATAGGCTGCAGGATTCTGTAGACATATTCCTTAGACATTTTGTAGGAGGAAAATAGCAAATGGTATCAGAAGAAACGTGCCTTTTTAACTCCTAGTTTATCAATTTTTTTTTTTTTCAGTACTGGGGATGGAATTCAGGAGCATTCTACCTCCAAGCTACATCCCCAGCCCAATTATTTATTTTTTATTTATTTATTTATTTATTTATTTATTTATTTATTTATTGGTGGTACTGGGGGTGGAACCCAGGGGCTTTTCTGCCTCCGGGCTATACTTCCACACCTATTTTATACTTTATTTGTTTTTTGTTGTTGTTGTTGTAGTTGTGTTTGTTTGTTTGTTTGTTTGTTTTTGGTGGTACTGGGGTTCCTGGAAACCCTTCTACCTCCGGGATACACTCCCATGGGCTACACTCCCAGACCTATTTTTTAACTTTTCTATGTGGAAACAGGGTCTCAAGCCAGCGAGGCTGGTTCCGAACCAGCGCGATCCTCCTGTCTCCGCCTCCCAAGCAGGGGATTACAAGCGTGCGCCACCACGCCCGGCCTTTTATTCTTTATTTTGAAAATGTTTATTTTGAAAATGTCTCACTAAGTTGTGCAGGGCCTCACTAAGTAACTGAGGCTAGCGGAGAACCCAGACCCTCCTGTCTCAGCCTCACAAGTACTGGGGTTACAAGCATGTGCCACCACGCCCAGCATCAAATATATTTTTAAACTGGTTATTTATTATTATATATATTATTATATATATATTATTTTAATATTTTAAAAAATTTTAAAATATATTTTTGGACCTGGTGTGCATTGTGAGTGGTGCCCAGAGACAAAACAGCCCCTTTGCTTTCCCTGTTTGGGGCCAAAATGTTAATCTAAACATGAACTGAACAGTTGTGGCCTAGACAAAAAGCCTGGTAACTTCTTTACCCCGTGTGTGGAGTGCAGGGAGAAGTCCTGGAAGCTGGGCTGGTGTGATTTTGGTGGAATCTGCACCAGGGGTCACAGCCAAGGACTGTCCAAGAGACACTGGGCCGCTCCCAGTGTCAGGGTGGCGTGGCACGCTCCTGGCTTCTAGCAGGGAGAGACCAAGACTGCTTCCATAATGCATAGGACAGGCCCCCACAACCAAAAGGAGCCCCCCAAGATGTCAGCCAGACCAAGTTTGAGGAACTGAAATGCTAGAAAGCTCAGTAGAGAAGAAGGTGCTACTGGCTTCTAGCAGGCAGAGGTTGAGGCTGTAAGATGAGACATCGCCAGGAGCATGTTCACAGTTCCAGAAAACCTGAAATCACACACGCACACGCACACGCACACACACGCACACAGTATCCCATGATACATGCTGGAAAGCTACTGAATTCCCCCAGCCCCGCTGGGTGTTGTAATACTAAAAGGACCTGGCTAGCTGGGCGTGGTGGCGCACGCTTGTAATCCCCGCGCTTGGGAGGCTGAGACAGGAGTATCGCACGGGTTCGAAGCCAGCCTCAGCTACTGAGTGAGGCTCTCAGCAACTTAGTGAGACCCTGTTTCCAAAATAAAATATAATAGGTCTGGGAGTATAGCCCGGAGGTAGAAAAGCCCCTGGTTCCACCCTCAGTACCACCAAAAAATAAATAAAAGGACTCAGCTATGCAATTCTGGGGAGTCGCTGTGAGGCACACCATCAGCAGCCACGGTGACCCCTACCCCATGGCTCACAATAAAGAGATGATCTGCTGATAAGATAACTTTCCACAAAGAGCCTTCCAGGTCCCACTACCCTCTGCATGAATTTATTCAGAAATCCAGCCTCCAGGGAGAACGCAGCTTGCTTTGCCAAGGGAGAGCTTGGGCCTGGGTGCTGGCTGGCCTTTCCTGGGCAGGGTGAAGGCCTGAGCGGCTCCCTGGGGAGGGGTCTCCAGCACCGCTGGACAAGCAGCCTGCGCCTCCTGCCCCTGGCTCCAAAAAGGCCATTTGGAAATCCGGCTATCCGTGTGTTTTCCATTGTTGCTTTCCCGGGCGGTTTTGTGTGGGGGCAGGTGACCAGCGGCGACCCCAGCGGCCCTGTCCACTCTTTTTGCTTTCCAGAAAATTAACTGGGCACGAAGGAAGGACCGAGCGGGTGGGGCAGGAGCAGGCCTGCCGGAGCCCAATTCTATGGTTCCCGGGCAGCGGGTGCGGGCCCTGCCACGCCGGCCTTTGTTAGTTTCTGCACCGCTGACCGCCTAATCCACCGCCTTCCCAAAGAATGGGCTGAACTGCGAGGGGCCCGGCCCGGAGGGCCCGGCCCTGGCCACCCCGCCAGCCCGAGCGCCCGGTGCGAGGGGGACAGCGGCGCCGGGGCGGCCGAATCCGCGCCGCTGGACACCGCGGCCCTTTCCTCCGCGCTCGCGGCCGCGGCGCCCACGGGGCCGAGCGCGCTGCGGTGCCGTAAGGGGGCCGGGTGGCTGGGTGGGGGGAGCTGCGGCGTTTTCGGCTTCGGTCGAGCATCAGAAAGGCACCGGCCGCCCTGGGGGGAGGGGAGGCGCCGGGACAGCGGCTGGCTCCGCCGCCTCTAGGGGGCGCGCGCGCCCCGCGCAGGGAGCCGCGGGCGCTTTGGACGTGCGGGCCCCGCGCCCCGACCCAGTTGCACGCGGCACGTCGGTTTCCAGGGACCCTCCGCCGCAGGGCCTCCGGGATCTCAAGGGAAGAACCCGGGCCCTCGCCGCGGTCAGGTCCCAGGACTGCAGGCGGCCTCCGTCCACCCCTGGACCACACGGAAGCCCTCCAGGACCCCACTCGCTCGCATGCCCACCCCAGCCGGGCCCGAGGCGACTCTGGGCCTGGAGAGATTTTTGTTGAGCAGAGGAAAGCCCACTTGGGCAGGCTCATTCGCCGCCGGCCTCCTGCCAGGCTCCTGCCAGGTCCCGTGTGCCTCAAGCCTTCAAGGGGCGCCGCAAAGCCGTCCAACACACGCGCTGCCAAATGCCAAATGCCAAACCCGAACCATGGGACGTCGGAGCGGATGCAGAGGTGGCATCGCGGGGGTGGGGGAGGCCTGCACACCTGGTCCCCGCTTTCCCCGAGAATCGGCCCGGAACACAAAACCCTGCGCAAGGAGCCCCTGGTCAAAGCCGAGGTTCCTGGTGGCCAGCGCGCGGGACGAGAGGGCGGGTCGGCGCTCTTTCCCGAGGCGCCGCCCCGCAGCCCGGCCCCGAGCGGGGCTCTGCGACCCGGGCCGCTCTACACCCCCTGCGTCCGTCCCGCCGGGGGGGCCGCCACAGAGCCCCCCAGCCCGGTGTAAACGTGGACGGACGGCGCCCGTTCTCCACTCTGCGGTCTGCGCAGCCTGCCCACGTCCGAAGCGCACTCTGCGCCCCGTGGCGCCCCGGGACCTCCCCCACAGGCCTCCGAGCTGGGGCCGTCGGGGCGGGGGGCTTCGCCGAGGGTGGGCCCGCGACTACCCAGCGGAGGCCGAAACCCGACGACGCCCCCGGCCCTCGTCTCGGGCTCCGCGGGCGCAGCGGGACCGCGGCTGCCCCCGGGCGTGGAGGTGGGCCTGGGTGGGATGCGACAGCCTCTTGGGGGTGCGGAGGGTGGCTCCTCCGCGCCCCGCCCCCGCTGCGAGGTCTGCTCCCACCAACACCCCACCGTCTGCGCGGGCTCCGCAGCCCCTCGCCCAGCCGTGGGGCGACTGCCCGCGGACTCCCGAGGGCGCGGGCGGCGGCGGCGGCTCCGGGCTCGCTAATCACATCAGCGCGCTCGCGCCGGCTCCAGCAGGCAGTTGCCTAGCAATGCCCGCGAATCCAATTCCTCAATCAATAGGTTCTGCATTTCGGGGAGCTCTGGCGAGGCTGGGGGGACGGGGGGCAAGGGCCCCTTGGTGGCACTGGGGAGCAGGCTGGGGGGCGAGGCAGCCAGGCCAGGGCCTCCGAGACCCGCGACTTCCGGCCTGGGGGGGGGTGAGGCCTGGGGGGTCCCCAGAAGAGAGGGCGCCGAGGTGAAACGCGTCCTCCAGGGGTGCCTGGACTTCTGCCGGGGTCCCAAAGGGGTGCAGTCAGTAGGCGAGGCAGGGGACCCCCCCCCCGCTGGAGGCTGAGGGGAGGCATGCCCGCTCCCTCCCAAGCCCACCTCTCCCCCCACTTGGGCCTTAGCAGGGAACCCACCCGGTCCCAGACGGATGGGGGCCAGAGTGGGGTTGTGGGGTGAGTAAGGAGAGGGGAGGTCCTTCCCTCTGGGCAGCCTTTTCCTTAGGCCCAGGGGGGAAACAGCTAAAAAGAATAAAACCAAGCCAAGATGTGTGTCTATTTACAAAGTATATATTTAAACACGTAAAAACACTTCACAACCGTAGAAGATAGGTTACCGACGAAGCTTCACCCAGCCGAGGCGGAGATCCATTCGCGATTTGTACAAATCTGAGCATTAAATAAGTCAGCCCCACACACGCACAGCCCGCGCTCGGTGGCAGACGCCCAGCCGCGCGGCCCTGGGCCTGCCCACCCACCCCAGGTCCAGAGCGAGCCGGCTGGAGACACACACGACAGTCACGGACGGACGGGGAGGGCCGGAGGGCCGGACAGGCGGGCCAGGCCGAGGGGGGGCGGCGGCGCGGGGCGGCGAGGGGAGCCGGGCCAGGCGAGGGCACCTGTGTCCGGGAGCCCCGGCCCCCCGGCCACGCACACGCCCTTCAGTGAGGATTCATCAGAAAATAAGCGTCACATTTAAACACACTCGGCCGACGGCGCTTCTTTATACAAAGTCTAAAATACCAGTTTTACAAATGCGAACAGATAAAAATCCCCACCCCGGGGGGCTTCTCTTTAGGCTCCATTAGATACTCAAAGACAAACCCCGAGCACCCGGCGTCCTCTCTCCTCCTCCGACGCTCCCTCTCTTTTTTAAAAGGCAGGAGAGCCTGCAGGAGGGAAAGACTCAGGAGATGGAGGTGGGAGGCCAGGGTCCCTCCCGGACGCCCCCAACCCCTAGCCTGCCCCGCCCGCGGTCGGAGCTCCGCGGGCCCTTTAAGGGCGGGGAGGGCGGAGAGGCGGCAGGCTGGCGGCTGGAAGGGACGGAGACGGGTGGGGGGACACTTTTGTGCTTTTGAGTCTAAGGGGGGGCGCGGCCGGGGCGGGGGCGTGCCGGGGCGGGGCGGGGCGGGACCCGCACCCCGCCGCATCCTTCCAGCTCGCGCCCCCTCCCCCGTCGGCGGAGTCTGAAAGTCGAGTTCACAGAACACTCCGCGAATCGAAAGGCCTATAAATTACAGCTTTTGCTCTTAAAGAAGGGGAGGGAAAAAGAGGAAAGGGCCAAGGTTCTGCCGCGCGTCCCCGCTGGGGAGCCCCCTCGGCCCGCCCCGGCCTCCGGCCCGGCCTCCCTCGGCCCGGCCTCCCTCCGGCCGCGCCGTCCAAGTCCTGCTGGAAGGCGGGGCCGCCGGGTCTTCTGGCGACGTCGGTGGACGCGCAAAGGAAAAGTCCACCCGAACTTTTTTTTTTTCCCTTGTAAAACAACTGTCTGGAGCTCTGGGCACGGACACGCAATCCTCCCAATTTATCCTGGTATTTCGGGAATGTAAACAGATTCGCTGGATTTCTTTTCTCTCTCTGCGGAGTAAAGAAAGGAATCGAGGGGACGGGGGAGTTTTTATCCACAAGACATACACACGATCCGCGTGTCGAGCACACACCGCTCCGTAAAGTGCATTTCCTGGTGTGGTCTTGGGGGGAAAGCGCTCCCCGCCCACCCGCGACTTTCTGCCTTACACATCACACACACAGAAAGCTACTCAAGTCAACACTCCCCCCCCCCAATAAACTTCTTAATCTTAAAAGAGAAAAATAAAAAAAGGAAACCCAGGCTGATCCCACCCCCCTTTTTCTGATTGGGGAGCCAACCTTTTGTTGATCTGGCTGGCCAATGGGAAGAGAGAAAAAATCTGGACCCTGCCTTGGTGCCAGGAGTCTGGCACTGGGAATGTAGAGGAGGAGGAGGGAGAGGTGGGCAGGCTACATCTGGGCACCGGGGACCCCTGCCCAGGGCCCAAGCTGCCCTAGTGCCTGCCTGGTGGGGGAGGAGGGGTCCCGGGGCCCAGCTCAGCCTGTCTGACCCTTCAGCCCACGCTGCCTCTTTTTCCTTGTTTAAATAAAACAACTTCAAGAGTTGAAATATATATATTTAGATATTTTTCTTAAATAACATATTTACATCTAATAGAAAATATAACTCTAGAGATAATTTTCCAACCAAAACTGAGGGGGGGGGAGAAGAATAAAAGTGGGGCTGGAGGCGGATGAAGTGGGGGGAGGCCAGCCAGAAGACACACCCCACCCGGAAAATCAAAAGCACTAGGCCAAGTTGCCGCTCACTCTCCTCCTGGGCTCCCCACCCCGCAATTCATCTTTTTTCTTTAAAAAAGCCTTGGTCCGTGTTACTTTCCTTAATGGTGACGGTTAAAAAGTTTGAGGTCACATCCGTGACCACCACCTTTTCCAGGTTTGTCAGAGAGGGGCTCCAGGACTCTTCCTCTGGGTCCCCCAAGATTCTGGCCACTGGGATCCTGGCGATGAGAGAGGGCCTACCCCCCTGAGCCCCCATGTCCCGGTACAGGCTCCCCACAGAGCCCGGGGTGCCCGAGCCGTGCCGGACCCGGGGCCCGCCGGGGTCCAGAGCACCCTGGCCTTTGGGGTCCAGGAAGGCAGCCCTGTGCTTTATGACCCTGGCTGGGAAGGTGTCCATGGCCAGCTTGCCCGTGGCCTCTGCCGAGCTAGGGCTGGTCACACCGCACTGCACCAGGTCTGAGTCCTGCCTTCTGGCCAGCTGGATCACGCTGTGGCCGGCGGGGAACTTTCCTGCCCCGGAAGGGGTGTCATCTAGCTTCCTGCCCTTGAGGTAGTCCCCGAGGCCTTCGCTGGGCTCTCCCAAGGGCCTCTGCGAGGGGTCCAGGAGCTCCTTCCGGGGCTTGGGGCCCCGCTTCTTGGAACTGTCTCCTGGCGAGCTGGGCTTGTCCTCCACTCGGCCGGCGCCTCGCTCCCTCTCCCGGTCGCGGTCCCGGTCTCGGTCTCGAGGGGGCTCCGCTCGGCAGGTGCTGCTGCTCCCTGGCGGGGACAGACCCATGTTCCGGAGGCCCTCTCGGGCACGGGACGTAGAAGCCAGGTCCTGGGGTGAGCGGCCAGGGTAGGGGATCCGGATGCCCCGGGCAGAGTCGCTTCTGAACTCGTAGGTCTTGGCCTTGGCCTTGGCTTGAGCCTGCACCAAGAAGGAGGTCCCAGGAGTGAAGCAGGGCCCGGCCCACACCACCCTCCCCCAGCCCCACCTCGAGGCTTCACCCTGGGGTGCTGGCACAGCTCTCTAGGTTTGGATGGGAGGGTGGCTTCGTGGTGGCGGTCTGGGGAAGGGGGAGGATGGCTCTGGAAGCAGCCTGTTCAGCCAGCATATTTATGTACTCTATTACAGCCATGTGGGATGGCTGGGGATGCGGGGGCATTCTAATGAGGCCGGGCCCCTCCCCCAGGGCTCACTGCCACCACTGACCTAGTGATGTACTGCCGGGCCTTCACCCTAGAGTACACCCTGGCCTGTGTGTGGCCGCCCTGGCTCACAGGCCTCGGGGGTCCCCTCTGCAGTGACTGCACAGCACCTCCGTCCACCCTGGACACCGCCATCCTACCTTGAGGAGGAAGGTTTTGGGTTTTGGTCCTCGTTTTTTGGGGCCATAGAGTTCCATCTCTCGCTCCCTAGAGACAGAAGACATGTGTTAATACAGCCGCGGAGAGAGGCTCCAGTGGAGGCTGCATCTTTCCAAGCCAGTGGCTGAGGCTGAGAAGGCTCCGTACCTTTCCTCAAAGGCCGCGAGCAGGCGCGCGTCCAGTATGTTTTCCTCGGGTTCCCATGTGCTGTACCTAGAGGGGTCAGGAGGAAGTGGGCGTCAGTCCCGAGCAGGCGCAGGGGCGGGGGGTGTGTGTGGAACTTTTCTCGCTGCCGTGTATTGTATCTCAACGTAAAAAGAAAAAGAGGAAGAAAGAAACCTCCTGAAAAACCGTCTGGGGTTGAGAATTGCATATAACCTACTTACTTCTGCGACCAGCCCTTCCATTTCACGAGGTATTCCATGCGTCCCTGCGGATGCAAAAGGGGAAATGCGTGTGTGTGTGTGTGCATGGGGAGGGAGTCATGGCGAGGACACTAGACATACATGCGAAAATGCATGCACCAAATGAATGCTGGAGAGCCCGCTGCCAAAGGCACGCGCCTGCTGCATCGCCCTGCACCGAACGCTACACAAAGTGCATGCACCGGCATTCATCCCCCTCCCCGCCCCCCACCCGGGCAATCCGTGCATCGCTGCAAGTCTAAGGAGAGCGCTGGGCTCAGAGCTGCAGCCGCCGCCGCCGCCGCCGCCGCCGCCGCCGCCGCCACGGCCGCGGCCGCTGCTGGGACCTGGGGGAAGGGAAGCTGGCTGCAGCAGGGGGAGGGAACCCAGGCCCGAAGGGGAGGGCCCGGACGCAGCAAGGCCCGAGGCCCCGGACACCTACTTTGCGTATCCGCCGCTTCAGCAGGGCTTCGGCCGCGAACACTCGCTCCCCCACCGCCGAAAGCTCCATGTTGACTCGCCGCTTCCCCCCTCGGCCGATTCCAGGAGCAGAAAGCAGCAGCCAGCGCACGACAGACCATAATACTCTCCCGCTGACGTCAGTTCTCCTCCCTCCCGCGGCCCCCGCCCGCGCGGCCGAGCTCGGCTCCCCGCGCCCCCGCCCGGCGCTTCCTCCCGCCCCACGTGTTGCTAACGACGTTGCTAGAGCCGAGCGCCCGAAGCCTGCTCCTCGCGCGCTGATTGGGCGGGCTCTCGGCCACGCCCCTCTCCCTTTCTCCCCCGCGTTGCTACGTGACCCGTGTTCCAATAGCCAGGGGGCGGAGTCTCCCGCGACTCCAGAGGCCCGGCGCGGAGGAGGGGGCGGCCGGCGGAAGTGACGCCCGCGGAGGGCGGGCCCGGCCGCTGTCAGTCTGCGGGGCTCGCCAGGGGGGCCGGCTGCCCTCCGTCCTCGCCCCGGCCCCCTCCCCCTTCTCCGAGGCGTCCCTCCGGTGCTCCGCGTCCCCCACCGCTCACGCTGGGACCCCTGCGGCGGCGCCAGCCAGGCCCCGCCCTCGGTGCGGACCCCGGCCCGCCCCACCCCCATCGCCCGGGACTCGCGCCGCCCCCTCCCCCGCCTCCCGGGCGCACAATGCACAGGTGCTGGGGCGCCGCGGACCCCGATCGCACCCCACGCCCGGCCGGCGTCCCGACGGCCGCCGCCCCGCCACACACCGACCCCCGGTCTCCATGGCAACACCCCCCCCCCGCCGTCGCCAGCCCGGTCACGCAGAGGAGCCGCCGTGCCTGCGCCCGGCCTCCCGTCGCGCCGCGCTGCCCTCGCCCCGCGTCCCCGCGAGCCGGCCGCCCGCGATCGTGCGCGCTCCGAAGCCCGGCGCGGCCCCGGGGGAGGCGCTCGGGCGGCCAGGACCCCCGGGCGGCCGCCGCCTCCTGCCCCGGCCCGTCCCGGACGCCCAGAACCACCTGCCCCCGCCCGGGCCGCGCTGCCGCCCCCCGCCCAGGCGCAGACCCCAGCGCCGCCAGCCCGGGCCGCCCGTGGCCGGAGCCGGCCCGCGGAGGATGACCGCGGGGCAGCGCCTGGGGCCGGGCGGGTTTTGGGGTGCGCGGCTCGGGCGTCTGGCCGGCGCACTTGCCGCACCTCTCTTCCAGACGCGCGCGGCTGACACCTGGCGAGAAAAGACGGCGTGGAAGTTGCGGGTCGTCGCGGGGTCCAGCGCGGGCTTGGGCTCCAAGTTGCCGGGTCTCCGCAAGGGGACTGCGGCTGGCACTCCCGCGCGTGCGACCGTCCGCCTTCCCCGCGCCCGGCGCCGGGCCCCCCGCGGGGGCGGCCGCGCAGTCTGGACCCTGCGACCCCTCCCCTTCTTCCTCATCGGCCAGGCCCCAGGTCCCAGCGCCCGCTCCCAGGAACCACGATTTGGTTAAAAGGCGGGTGAGGGCTGGGAGCGGTCTCCCCAGGCCAGGGGTGGGATGGGGTGGGATAAAGGCCAGGAAAGGAGGGCGAGGGAGAACGGGAGAGAGGAGCCGTGCGCGAGGGCTCTGGCTCCGCCCGGGCGGAAACCTGGCCCCCAGCTCGCGGCGAGGTGCGCGGCGGGCCTGGCGCGGGAGGGGGGCGGCGGCGCTGGGCCCCCCTTCCGAGTCCTCTCGCCCCTGGAAGTGCGGGCTCCAGGTTTGGCCCGGCTCCCAGACTGTACAAGGTGGGCTCCGGGCTGCAGTTTCGTCTCTTCGGCCGTCCTGCCTTAACGAACGGCGCGCCCCGGCGACCCGCGCCCGCCGCGGGCGAGAGGCCGCGCACCGCTGCGTCCCGACCCTAAAAGCTCATTCCCGGTAACAAATAGTTTCGTCGGCGGGTGCCAGCGGTACAGCTGTTTCTGTTTAAGCTTAAATAGTTTCCAACAGTTTGGGCAGTAAAAATAAAGTTGGTCTCAGCCGCCTATAAGTGTCTGTTTTCCCCACCCAGAGAAGCCCACCCTACGCCCGGGGCCCGGGTCTCTCTGCTCGCCCCGCCTGGCCTCTTGGGACCGGCTGCCCGCCCCGGGCGACCGACCCCGGCGGGCCACCCGGACCCTGCCCGGCCGCGGCTCTGGGCCGGCTGCAGGGCCACCTGGGGACTGCAGGGACGAGTCTACCCCCGCAGCCCACGACCAGACCCGCCTGGCCCGCGCCCCCCCCCCCGCCCCTCCCCTGGGAAGTTCGTCTGCGCCGAGGAAAGTGGCGGTTTCCCTCCAGATAGGGTTTCTGGAGCGCTGCCCCGAGTTGGAGGGGGGCTTGCTGGCGGGTGCCTCTGAAGACCCGGCGGGGGCTGCAGAGGTCGGAGGATGTTTTCCGTTTCGCGCTGGAACACTACCTCTCCCCCTTCCTCCCTAAGCGCCTTCTTCCTTTTCTTTTCCTTCCTCCTTTCAGAAACCCTGTCTCGTTTTTCCTTCTTTGCCTAAATACCTCTGTGAAGCCCTACCAGAAGAGGGAAGCCCCTGGCGCTGCCAGACCCCGGCCCCTACACACTCATCGGCGGTGGGTCGCGCAGCCTCTCCCCATCCCCGCCCCGCCCCAGCCCCCTGCCCGGCTTCACACTCCGCCGGCGATTCTTTCCAAATAGCTCGCGGGAGGTGTCTGAGTTTGCAAACCTTGAGGATTCCTGCAGATTCAAAGGTGGAACCGGGTTCTTAAGGAAACTGGGGTACGGAACAGCCTGAGTGAGGTAACAGTCTGGCTCGCGTGGGCAGCAGAAGTGCCCCATCCTGCGCAGAAAGATCACCGCCAACGGGGTCTCAGCCCAGCTGCAGGGACCCGCGGCAGCCGCCCGGGTACGGAAAGTTGAAGAAAGCTGAAACCCCGGGTGCTGGGTGGCCCCACTCCACGGTTCGGAGGGGAAGGGAGAGGCGTAGGTCTGAGAAATGGGTTTGCAGTCCCACAAGACTGGGAGTTGCGGCTGGGTTGGTGAAGGGGAAGGCGCCCATGTTTGCCTGGAGGCCGCGGGGGCTTTGCGCCCAAGACTGGCAATGCGGGCGGCAGGAACTGAATGTATGGGGATCCCACCCCACCTTTCCTGTGGACCCCTCCCCGGGACTTGACTCCACCCAACTCCCTTCATTCCTCCTTGCAATGGCTTCCCTCCTCCAGGGTCAGATAATTGCCTTTTCCACGTGCACCTCCCAGAGTAAACAAAACAAACTTTCAAAGGACCAGAACCCGCTGCTCTTAATCCCACCTCCCGCCGGTCGGCGACGGCGACGGCGGCGGCCGCCAGGTTTGCGTGCGCCGCCTCTGCAGTAAATAAGGTAGCTGCTTCCCATTGCTTAAGCCCCATGTGGCTGCAATTTGAGTGTCTTTGGAGACAGTGCGTGTGTTGGGGCAGGGGGCAGGGGGGAGTGAAAGTGAAAATCAAATGCTTTTAGATCGCATTTTTATGAAGGAAATTGTCGGTCATCCTCCTAGCAGCCGGCAGCCCCCCACCCCCAGCTGTCCGGCCTCTTTGTTTACGGAAACGCAGGCTCTGGTCCCGCGGCCCAGCCAGGGGGACACCTGCTTCCAGAACCCTGGTCCCTGCCCTGTTCCACACTCACTTGTGATCTGCGCACCCAGCCTGCGAGGCCCCTACCGGACAAAGGGCCTCCGACCCGCGCAAAAGCCTGCCCGATCCCTCAGCCCCAGCCTGGAGAAGGTGCGGGTGCCGGACCGACCGGGAGCCCGACTCCGCGCTGCACCACCGGCAGGAGGCCGCCCTACGTCTGAGGTCCCTCTTGGGCCAGGGACTCGGCCTCCCTAGAGGGTGGCCGAGGCCAGCCAGTCCAGGTGAGGGGTGGGAGGGCCTGGGCGGGGCGCTGGGCTCAGGGTTGCCGGCCAGCCCTGCAAGCCCTAGCCTGTCCTCTAGCTCCAGGCTGAGGCCACGCCTCGGATCCTTCTTTGGGAGCGGTTCAACTCCGCGGCTTGGCGGGCGTCGGACCTGCCTGGTCTTGGCCGAGGACGTGAGTTTGGAACCCAACCGTTTGCCTGGGGCAGCCAGCAGGCAGCTGTGAATGAATGGGGGTGGCTCTGCTGAGTGGCCGTGGGCACCAGGGTCCTGTCTAGCCGTGGTGGCCTGTGAGGGCTTACCTCTGTAGCCCGGGAGCTGGTGGGTGGTGTCCAGCATGCCTCCCCAGCGAGGGGAGCCAGAGCTGGCATCTGCCCTCAAACACTCCCGTCCACTGCAGGAACAGCAAGGGTGATAGCTTGGACCCAGCCTGGGCAGGCTGTCAATGACCGGAGTGAGGCTGCCAGGAGGGATGGATGCCAGGGCCCCAGCCTTTGGTTGTTTCAGAGGAAGAAGACCCTGCCTTCTCAGGCCATGTCCTCCCTAGTAGATGGCCGGGCCACGTCTGCTGTGCCTGGGAAGAGCAGCCCAGGCAGCACATGGTTAAGAAGCCCGTCAGCCCAGCATTGGGGAGGCTGAGACACGAGGATCACGGTTCTCCACCAGCCTCAGCTACTTAGTGAGGCCCTGGGCAACTCAGTGAGACCCCATTTCAAAATTAAGAATAAAATATAGGGCTGGGGGTGTAGAATGCCCTGGGTTCCATTCCCAGACCCTCAAAAAAAAAAAAAAAGTAGTCCCTCACAGTCTTGTACAAATCAGAGGCCACTTGACCTTCGTCTTCTGCCCCACCAGATACAGGTTCAAGCCCCCTCCCTGATCAAGCCCCCTCCCTCCCCCTCCAGAGAGGAAAATATCCGAGTTTAGCAACATCCGTCCAGCGGTGGCTCTGTGTCCAGCATCCGTCCAGCGGTGGCTCTGTGTCCAGCATCCACACCATACCAACCAGCAAAGACCAACTCTATTGCCCCATTGTATGGATGGAAGGGAGGAGCCCTGAGGTGTGGGGGACGGCCCCAGGGGCTCACAGCAGGAGCTTTACCTGAGGAGTCCTGAGATGGGTTTCCCCTGAGCCCACTGCACAACACTCCTGACATTTCAGGTCTGCCGGGGCTTGAGGAAGGGATTTGAGGTGAGAAAGGGGGGTCTGGTAGAAATGGCCTCGCCGGGGTTCCTAGCAGAACCCTCCGCACTAAAGCTGGGGCCGAAACAGCAGAAAAGGGTTCCCGAGCCCAGACAGCCCAGCTGGAGGCCGGACGTGGGTGGAAGATTGGCTTTTCCTTTATGAAGGAGGACAGTAGCTAAACGTAGATTCGAATCCACTTGCTAGCTG
The DNA here is from genome assembly GCF_963383645.1 of Muscardinus avellanarius. Lineage (NCBI taxonomy): Eukaryota > Metazoa > Chordata > Mammalia > Rodentia > Gliridae > Muscardinus > Muscardinus avellanarius. The sequence continues at coordinate 72,228,018 of NC_137802.1, forward strand.
TGCACTCTCTGTGCTTCCATCACTGACCTAAATCAGGAATCTTACCCTGCTTCTCCGACAGGGTCCAGGCAGGTTCAGCTATGGAAGCATTATCCCACTGGCAGGCGTGGGCAAAAATACCCGTGAAATTATCATTGTTGCCATTACTGCTGGTGTCGGAGTTCGGGAACCCGGAGAAGCTAACAGGATCAGACGGGTTCGGTTCGTGTCACTCCCCGGGGGCCCGCCCCGACCCGCGATGGAGGGGCACCCGCAGAGGAAGCTCCGCGCACACCCTGCCGGGAAACCGACCGCGTGCTTCTCGGACGCGGTTTACACTCGCCCCTTGGTCGGCTCCGGACGGTCTGGGCCGGGTGGGGTGGCGAGGGGAGCCGGCACGGCCCCTCGGAGCCCGAGGCCGGGGGCGCTGGGGGCGCTGGGGGCGCAGCGCCGCAGGAGCAGGCGCACAGCGACGGGCCCTGCACGCATGCGCGCCGCGGGCGGACCCTTCCCCGGCAGGCGGCCGGTGCTGGCTGCCCGAGCCGGCCCCGGGGCTCCAGGCGCTCCCGGGGCGCAGGGGGAGGCGGCCCAGAGGTGGGAAGGGGAGTCCCGGGGCCGCGCCCCACCCCTCGACCTGCAAAGGGTGCGTGGTAGATGAGCCTGGGGGCTCAATTCTCGCCTCCTGGGGAGAAGGGGCCCAGGTGGGACCCACAAAGCGGCAGTCTGGGGCGGAACCCCCAAAGGCGATGAGCGGGGGAGGAACGCGGCGGCGGAGGGTGGTGACGGAGCATCCCGGGACCCCGGCGGCCTGGGACCCCGCCTGGGGGCTCCTCCCTAGACGAGGGAGTAACCAGAAGCCTCCCCCCACCCCTGCCCGGCGACTGCGGACTCTGCTACTGCCCGGGCGCTGGCCCCGACGGTTCAACCGGTCCGCGGCCTGTGGCTCAAGATGCTCCGGTGGAGTGTGACCCCCCAGATTCTGGCTGCCCGGCAGGGCCTTTGCCTAACGAGTACCCTGCTCCCCTCTCCTCCAAACCCGCGACCCTGCTCGCCCGGAAGACTGGGAGTACCCTCCCTCCCTCCCACCGGGTGAGGTGGGCTAGGCGAGCCGGGTAGGCACCCAAACCTGCGAGCTCCGCGGGGGGAGGGCACGTCTGCTGCCCCGAAGTCGCGTCCCTCCCCCTGGACCCCACCAGGCCCTCCGGGATCTCCCGCGGGGACGCCTAGGACTCCGGCACTGCTCCTTCTAACTTTCTACCCCACCCCAAGCGGAAGGAATAGAGAGTTTTTTTTTTTTTTTTTTTTTTTTGCGGGGACAGGAGGCCTCAGTCGTTGCCCCGCTCCCTCCAGAGGTTGTCCCCGCCCAAAGCCTAAGCTCAGCGCCTTTACGAGGCTGCGGGGTCGAGGGAGGAGGCGCAGATCGGCGGGGCGAGGCCGGTCTCCGTCCAGCGTCCCTGCACCACCGGGGCGAGACTGGGCCTGCGGTGGCGGGGGCTCCGCCGAGGAAGCCGACCGTGCCCGAGAGGTCGGGGCTCCGCGCCTCGGACGGGCCCCTGCACCCGGGTCCGGCCTGCCCCAGCTCCTCGGGACGCGGGGTGTCCCCGGCCACTGTCCCGGGAGGGGGCCTCGTCGCAGAGCCTGCTGGCGTCGAGGAGAAGCGGCCGCAGCGCGGTGCGGGTTCCGGGGCTGCGGGAAAGCGTGGGGCCAGCGGCTGCCCCGGCCCGCGCAAGCGCCCACTGCCCCGGGTGGCCGGCGGGGCTCAGCCCCTCGGAGGGGCACGGACGGCCCCGGGGGCCTGGACGCCTCTCGTCCGCCCGGGGAAGCTCGGCTTCCCAGCTCTTCTCTAGGAAATCAAATTCTGGGGACGTGGTACCGTATTTACCCGCACAACTTCCTCCCTTGACATTTTGCACTCCCGAAGTTGGGGCAGGAGTAATTATGCGAACATCTGGGGCAGTCCTGTGCCGCTACGGGCACCGCTCTCTGTCAGCCGAGAGCCCAACGCCCTCATTTGCATAATAATGGCTTATCTAGAAGAACACAGCAATCGGGCGAAATTAATTTTTTCTTCAGCTCGTCCTTGAGATCCTGAACAGAGGCTTAGGGCAAGGAAAAGCTGGTTCTGCCGAGGGTTCTTGACCAGGACCGTCGTGGAAATGTGATGCCCATTGGGAGTTTCTGTATTTTTCTACTCTCCGCCTTAGATCTGAGCTATCTTTTGGACAAATGGACGGAGGGCAGAGCGGTGGCGGGGTCACCAAAAGCAGCCTGGCCGTCACCTCATTTATGGTAGAGAGTTCTCCAGAGACAGTGCTGAACGGACCGGGTCAAATTGCCGAGCACATGTGCCCAGGCCGGGAGGCGTGGACTCAAGGCCTGTCGGGTGAAGGATCCAGGTGCCCAGGAGGTGTCGGCTGACCAGCTCTCCCCTCCCCTGGGTCTGGCTCCTCCAGGGGCTCATTCCCCTGCCCTTTGGTCAGCTGGAGGCAGAGCTGAGCCGTGCTCTGAGGAGGCTGCCCTGCCCACGGGGGCAGCAGAAGTCGTTGGAATCAAAGCAGAATAAATGGATATGTGGGTGGTAGTGGGGGCATTATGGAAAGAAACATCTTTTATACATTAAAAATCTTCTTGATCTTTCTTACTATGAAGAAGAGTGGGAAGGGAAATCCACAAATAAATATGGTAAATGAATTGGGACCAGAATCATAATCTCGGGCCACTTTCAGGCAATTCTGGGCTCCAGGGCATTTTTGCTGCAGAACTCGTCCCCTCCAGAGCCACCGGCAGCCCTGCAGTAAAGAGCAGGAGGGTGGTGGAGGGCTGGAAAGGCTTCCCGCCTCGGCCGCCCCTCGGCCGCCAAGAACTCCCAAGTCCTCTGGAAAGCAAGTGTAGGAGGTGCCTGCACCTCGAGCGTGGGACCGAGAAGCCCGATGTGAGTCTTAATTTCCTTCTAAGATCAGGGTGCAGGAGGAAGCGGAGGACGTGAGGAGGGGATTGCTGCGGGCTGGGAAGACTTCACAGCGGGGCAGGCGGCGGGCGGGGAGTGGGCAGTCTCACTCCTTCCTGAGGACGGGTCCTGTAGGGAGAAGGGAGCTGGGTGCTGGGGGCTGCAGGGTCTGGAGGCGGGCTCTGAGGAGGCTGGATTGCTGGGCGGGTACCCGGACATCTTGCTCCATCCCTTTTCTCAGAGAAAAGAGGAAACTCTTTTCTCTGGTTTTCAGAAGCCGGCTCCTGACTTCTTTATACCTTGGCAGCAGCGTGTGTGTGTGTGTGCGTGTGTGTGTGTGTGTGTGTGTGTGTGTGTGAGAGAGAGGGGGGGGGGCACTAGCTCCCAGCTTCCCTGGGGAGGAGGAGAGAAGGGGCACCAGTAGGAAAGAGTACCCTAAAATACCCAAGCAAAGGCTCCAGCCACACCTAAGTCTTTTCCTAGTCAGAAAATTCAGGAGTTGGGATCCCAGACCTCCCAATTACCATCTGGGGTTTCAGCCTCAGTTTCTCCCTTTTGGAGTAGGGAGGACCCAGGATTGTTAGTGGAGAAAGTAGCCAGGAGGAAGCCAAGCAAGGCATTGCCGATTAATTCTCCTGCCCCAGAAACAACTTTGGTCGGCAATAGAGGGTTTTCAACTGACCTCGGCTAACCTCGCTCTTAGTGGATGTTCTGGGAGCTCCCCCAAATCAGGCCACAATGCCCCCCTCGGCACTAAGCGGGGGGGGGGCACCGTCCAACCTGCCAAGGCCAGAACAACTGCTGCCCTTGCCCCAGAGCCAACTGGGACCCAGCCCAAGGAGATCCAGAGCAGCCCAGGGGAAGGTGGCTGCCACCGCACGGGCTGGGGGTGATGGTGCACAGCCGCTCCCAGGGAGGGAGCACACTTCCTTCTCAGGGTACAGAAACTTTTAAGAGCAAATCCCCGAGTCGGGTTCAGTGCAAAGTTCACACCCCGCTTTGCCCGTGGCAGGTCCGTAGTGGTGTCCAGTTTGGAGTGGACAGGGAGGGAGGGCTTTGGCAGGAGCCGGCTCTCGGGAGGGAGGAGAACTCGGAAGCAGTGGGGGCACCACCTGACCGCGGCGGGAGAGGCAGGTGGAGATGTCAGGCAGGCCAGTTGGCAGGGTGAGGGGCAGCAAGTTTAGCGGAGAGAAAGGGAGGAACACATAAAAGTTGGAAGACAAAGCCACTTTCTCCACCCGCGCCTGCCGGTCCCTGGGAATCTGAAGGGTGCCCCCCGTGGGATAGGAGCTCAGTGGACCGCGGGAAGTGCTTCTCATGCCTTCTCTGCGAAATCAGGTCCATATCCGGGAAGCTCACGTCCTCGCCTCCCGAACTGGCAGCTCCTTTGCGGTCAGTTGTGATGGCACCCGCACCCATCTGCACGTGAGCACCCTGAGTCCTAGGCACACGGGGCTCCACACTACACCCACAAACGCCTGCAGGATTTTTCGAGGTGGGGAAGGGGTCCCAGACTGGGTGTCAAGAAGCAATCTAGCGCTCACTCCTAAACCTCTGAGGTTCTGGCTCTCCTTTCCCTGGAGGAAAAGGTCCTGGGGCTGCGGATACCGCAGCTCTGGAGACACTCTGGGAGCGTTTCTGAAGGGCATCAGGGGCCTGGACAGTTGCAGGAGATGGGGCAGGGCTGAGGGTGGAGACAGACAGGACAGAGGGAATTAAGCAAAGGGGGATAGAAAGCTGTTGCTGACACCCACCAACCAGCCGGCTTGGAGGAGCCCAGAGCAGACACAAAGTTTTACGGTGTCTGTGTCCCCAGCACCTGGAGAGGGTGAGTCTGAGTGGTGGGAGAGGATGGGTGTCACTACCGCCCTCCTGCTGAGGGCTGCTCCTCCTGGCTCTGCGCTGGGTGTTTCCCGGACTCTGTTTTACTCCTCGTTGCAGCCCCTTGCGGGAGGCTTCTCAACCACAATAAAGACGAAGAGCTGAGCTCGGAGAGCGAAGTAACTTGTAATGACCTTGTGACGCCAGGGAACAGGGCTGGACCTGAGATCTGTCCCGGGGGGAGGGGGAAGTGGTGTTGAGGAGATTAAGGTGTCAGAGTAGCTTCCACTGGTGTGACCAGACACCTACCTGGAGCAGCCGGATAGAGTCCAGACAGAGTTTCTTGGCGTTTGGCATGAGGAAGCCGCTGGCGGGGCCATAGCTCTGGCTCCTGGGGTTCCTAGCCTCTGGTAGGACCAGAGCCCGGTAGGGTTTTCCTGCCTTTCCACTTTGCAAAGGCTGCTTGGGGACAGAGTGGCTGAGGTCAAGCATTGGACCCGCCAGTCCAGCAGTCACCACAAGCCCCCCAATGAGGGCTAAGGCGTTCCCGGGCCAACAAGCCGCACGGACACAGAAGCCCGCGCCCGGACTGCTGCGGAGATGCGAGATGCGGTGTGTCTTCCAGACCCAGGCTGGCTCTGCCCCTGGCTCACTGAGGTGCCCTGGGAGGTGGCTGGCTCCTATTTGCAGCAGGCAGTGTTGGAGCCTGTCTGGTGTCCACAGCTGACAGGTACACCTGGGGGTCATTCAGGCAGGTCTGGGGGATTTCAGAACTTATTAGAAAATATTTGTTGAGCCAGACATGGTGGTGCATGCCTGTAATCCTAGTACATAGGAGGCTGAGACAGGAGGATAGCGACCTAGCGAGATCTTGTTTCAAAATAAAAAATAAACAGGGCTGGAGGTGTGGCTCAGAGGTAGAACAACCCCAGGTTCATTCCCCAGTACCACATGAAAGAAAAAAAGAAGAAAGAGGGAGAGAGAGGGGGAGAGAGGACGGGAGGAAAACACCATTGGCAGAGAATACACACCACTGGACAGCACACAGAACCCTGCAGTGTGTGTCTGCCAGGGAAGAATGAGGGCTTTCCCTCGGATACGCTGATCCTGTTTCAGCTGCCCTAGGTACCGGCCTCAGTTTCTCCAATGGCGCCAGGCCCGGAGCTATGAAAACAACTAGCTGGAGACCCCCCAGATGGCAAGAGGAAGCACCTCCGAAGAAGCCCCGGGTGATCAGATGCCCACCCTTGCCCCAGCCCAGGCAGGGATGGTCGAGGCAGGATCCTTCCTCCCTCCTGCTCTGGTTGCTGGCAGGAAAGCTGCAGCTTCAACTAATTCCAGGTACATTCTATAGGTGGCATCGTGCTCCTGGAAATGGCCTCCATGGAGGGCCCCCGCTCTCAGCAGCAAGATCTGGGCACTGGGGGGCAGAGGCGTCCGCCACGCCGCACGGAGGGGGACACCTGGGGGCCACCGCGTGGGCTGGGGACGTGTAGCTGCTTCTCCTAGGCCACTGGTCCCCGTACACAGGCTTCTTCTAGCATCCACCAGTGGGGCCCAGAGGTCCTGCATCCTGCACCGGAAGGAGGGGGTGTTCTCTCTTGCCCCTGCCAAGGATGGAAGGGAACAGTCTCTGGTGGCTTCAGTCTGCACGCAGCCGTAGTCTACGCTCCTTAGGGGCACTTGGTGGGAGAACTGGCCCAGCACAGGTCTCAGCCAGAGGCCTTGGACAACCCAGCAGCTAGAGGTCATTCTCAGTCGGGCCCCTCCCTCCAGGGGGCCCAACTCCTCTTTTGGTGAGCAGAAGGCCGGGCAGAAGTGGGGAGGGAGAAAGCAAGTGGAGGGCTGTGTTGGAGTCAGGCCATTGGGGGCACCAGCCAGGCTGATGTACATGGCAGCGGCTGACCAGGCTGTCAAGAGGCTTCACCTTGGGCCAACTCCCAGCGGGGCAGAGTCCCTACCACCCCTCCAGCACCTCCGATCCTTCCCTGGTGGTCCAGACCCTGAACTGGGCACAAAGTGGCCGAGCCTGTCACCTGGAGCAGGCTGTCAGGAAGCAGAGCCAATCCAGTTAAGGGGAAGGAGGTGGCCGCTCCCAGCCTCACACTCCCTCCTGCTGCCGCGGGCTCCTGGGGCGCTGAGCCGGGGTCTCGCACCCTTGGTAGCCCAGCACAGCCTTCGCGCCCTGTGCCAGGACCTCAGCCAGGCCTGGCTGGCGCCACGGGGTCGTCGGGGAAATGGGGCACTGTGTCTTGATGACCGCAGGACTGGCCAGGCCACAGGAGACAGCTGAAAGGCCCCAACCCCCATGTCAGAAACGAGGCCTCCCCAGCCCCTCCTGCCTTTGCTTCGATTTCCTGGAGCTCCATTTGATGGGCTCCCGGGCCTTTACTCAAACCAAACACAGATTCGCTCACATTTTTTTTTTTTAAACAAAAGCAATTAGATTTCAATCCTGGCTCATTTGCATTGCACCTCGGAAAGGGGTGGAGGCAGGGGAAGCGGGAGGGAAGGAGGGGGTGCCCGGCAGGCGGCACTTCCCGAGCGCCACAGCTGGCCAGGCCGCCGCCACTGGGCCGGACACATCTGGCCAGGCAGGGTGGCCGCCGCGGCCCGCTCCCCGCCGGCTCCCGGGGCCGGCGCGCCGCTGCCGTTCTGCAGCGCGTCCATCGATCGCCGGGGCCGCGGCCGGGAGCCGAGAACAAGGTATAGCCTGTATTTAGGTTCCTGCCCTTATATGGCGATGTGCGCGAGCGCCCGCCGAGCGGCCGCACCATATAAGGACACGCGGCGGGCGCCGGGCTGAGCTGGTGAGCGCTCATTGGCCCGCGCGTCTCTCGGCAACCGGCTCTCACGAGTGGAAAGGAGCCAGCCGCCCCCGCCCGCTCCCCGCCCCCTCCCTTTCTTTCTCCCGGCGTCCCCGCCTCTCGCCTCGGCGCCGGGTCCTGCGCCTACACCGCCTGCACCTTCTCCCCAATTTCTCTCCCCGACGTCTCCCCTTCCCCCTCCGCTCCCCTCGCCTTGTCAGTCATTCCCCTCTCCCGGCCGCCCGACGCTCCTCGCCAGCTCCGCGCCCCCTCCCACCCCGCGGCCCCCTCCCCAAACCCAGCGAGCAACGCGGAGGCGCAGGAAGGCCCGGATGCGAGAGGAGCTGGTGTGCGTGTGCGTGCGTGCGTGTGACTGTGTGTGTGCGCGTGTGTCGCTGCCGCAGTAGCCACTGCGGCATCAGGTCCACGCACGCACGGAGCTCTGGGAACGGCCCGAGCCCCCTCCCCCACGCCCGGTAATCAGAGCCATTAGCTGCGGGAGAAACGTTCCTGCGGGGCTAGGGATGTGCTAAACCACAACCGCCCTAGGTACTAGGTTACTTTAAAAACCTGTCGATTATTGAAGGAGAAAAAAAAAGACAAAAACCTGCGTTCAGGGAGAAAAATGCTAGGAAAGAACCACTCGGGCTTGCAGGCAGCAAGCGGCCGAGCGATGGTTGCGGGAAACAGATCAGGTGCCGGGCGCTGGGCCGGCCCGCGGGATGGGGCGGTGGAGGAGGGAGGCGGCTCCGTCGCTATTCCTCGGCCGACCTGCAATCAGATTAAACTCAGGCACTGCGGATCCAGGGGTGCCTGGCCCCCTCCCCGCTCGCAGAGGCGCGCGCACGCGCACAGACATACAGGTGTCCGCCTGACCCCTCCCGCCAATCCCGATTCCGGTGTTCTGGCGTCGTCCGCGTGGTCCGAGCCAACCCTTCAGGGACCCGCCCCTGTCCCTAAGGTCCCGAAAGTGACAGCTAGCCAGGACAATGGGCGCTGTAGCGCCCTGGGGACTTTGCCTGTCACTGGGCTCGCCTCTACGGCGGCCGCCCCTGGAGGCACCCAGAGGTGCCCCCTACTGGGCAACCTGTGCCCCGAACGGCGCGGGTGGGGGATGGGGACCCGGCGCGACGACCCGCATGACCTCTTCTGGGTCTCGGACATCCCCCCCCCCCCCCGCCTTCACCTTTCTTTCCTCCCGAATTTCTCAACCTGGCCCCCACCGGGGGGACGGTGGCGGAAGCGGGCACTGCCAGGGACCGCGGGTGCGAAATTCGGGAGGGCGCCGCGGGCCGGATCGAGTTAGCTGGGGCCGCCGCCCCCTCCTCCTCGCCGTTTCTGCGGAAGGAAGCGCTGCGGCCGCCGCAGTCTTTGGTGCCAGCGCGAATCCCTCCCTGACCTTGGCTGAGACCTTGGTTCTGCCTAGCAGAAAGCACAATTTCCCTCCGAAGCAGGAACTGGCGGGGCTCGCGGGCAGAGGGTTTGCGCCGGTCTGCAGCCCGCGCGGGACCTCTGCCTTGGAAAAGGTCTTCGCACCCTGGGGCCCGCGGGTGCCCGGGTGCAGCATCTCGGCGCCCACGAGTAGCCCACCGCTGCTCAACCCCAGCTCACGCCCGTTATATTGAACCCCATCCCCAAGTTTCTATGTGCTTGGATACGTGGGCACCTTGGCTCAGGTGTGTGGGGCAGTGTCGAGCCCCGGACGTCCTCCGACTTCTCACCAAACCCGGCCGGCCGGCGTTTCCTTAAGCAACTCCACCTTACTCTTGAACCCAGCTCCCAAAGCTGGAAACCCCTATCCCTGACCCGCTGGCTCCGGGTCCCTAGTCCCTGCCTTCTTATTCCCGGAATTTGGATTTTCCAGTCACTGATGGGACTCTCAGGCGAGGCCAGAACGTTGTTGGCATAAAAGATGATAAACCTGAAGCTGGGGGGCGGGGGGGGGGACCTATACACGCACCTCGCCTGGCGCTCGGGTTCCCTGGGTCCCTTCGGGTTGGGGAAGAGGAGGGCACAGATCTGCAACACCGCGCCAAGGGTCACAACTGTGGAGCCCGACCCCTCCCGAGGGTCCTCTGTTGGCCCGTTTCGTTTATTCGCCAGCGACCTCAGCCCTACAGCTGCGGGGGCAATTTTCCCCACACACCGGTGCGCCCCCGGCCCTATCAGGAGCCCTGGTCTCCGGCGGCCCCCGGGTCGCCCAGCGCACCCCGCCCCGAGCCCTGGGCTCCCGGGGGCGCCCCGAGCAGGGCGCCTGCCCGCGAGTGTGTGCGGAGCAGCGGCGGGGTGGCCAGGGGCGCCTCGGGGGGACTGAGGCGGGGGTCGGGAGCGGCTCCCCACCGAGAGCGGGTGGGCGCTCCGCACCTGCGGAGCTGCGGTTCATGGCGCCCGACGATCCGCCCGGATCTTCTCGGGCTTGGATGGGTCGATAGTCCGCACGCACAGAGCTTTTTACTTGTTACATTTTATTTTTCTGCGGGGGGCACCCGGGCGGGCTACCCTGTCGTCTCCGAGGTCGGGGCCTGGGGGGCAGTCACGTCTAGGCGGGTGGGTTCCCGCGGTCGCCGAGGCCCGCACCCCATCAGCATCCCCCCCACCCGGGCGGCGCGTCCTCGCCGGGGCGCTCGGCTTGGGTGCGGCGGGACGGTGGGGGCGAGGCCGCGCGCCCTCGCGGCCGCCCCCGCCCCGCCCCGCAGCCGCCCCCCGCCGCGGCGCGCTCCCCTGCCCGGGGTCGGCCGGGCGGGGCGGGAGCCGGCTGCGGGGCTGCGCGCCCCCCGCCCGTGGCAGCGTGGCGGCTGGCGCCGCTTTGGCAGCCATTTTCTGCAGCTGCCGCGGCCCCGGCGCTGCGCAGCGAGGCGCGGGCGGCGGGCGCGGGGCGGGCAGGGCGGCGGGCGCGGGGCGCGGGCGGGGGCCGCCGCCGCCGGGGCGCGGGGCGCGGGGTGCGGGCCCGGCCGGGCTGCGGCGGGCAGGGCGCACGGCTCCGCGTGGCGAGCGCCGCGATCCCACCCTTTCCCCGCCATCTTGTACCCCGGCTGGCGCCTTCCCAAAGCGGAGCTGCAGACAAAAGCAGCCCGGGCGGGCGAGGGCCCCAGCAGCCCACCCGGGACGGGCGGCCGGGGCACCCCGGGGCCCGCACCCTGGCCGGGCCCGCCCCCGCCCCGGGGGGCTCTGCGTGCGCCGGCCCCTCGCCCCGGCCCCCGGGGCGCCGCGGACCCCGTGTCGCCTCCGCTGGCCGCTGCACCCCCTCCCCTGCCCACCCTGGCTGGGGCCCGGGGTCCCGCCGGCACCGCAGCGAGCAGGGGCGGGACACTTGGAACTCGGGGTTCCTGCTTTCTTCCGGCGGGGCTGCGGGGCTACTGGTCCTGGAGTCCCCACTGCCCCGAAGGAAGGACAGCCTCCCGCCCGGCTTTTCCACGGAAGAACCGCGGGGAAGGCCGCGGCGTGGGCAGCTCCTAGCCGCCCCCGCCCCCGCCGCGCCGCTGCAGACCTAGGAGATTTGGCACTCCATTTTTCTGGGATAGCCGTGGTGTCGCCTCGGTCCCCCAGCCTTGCCCAGCCCCTTCCCTCGACGCCCCTGCTCAGGGACTCCAGACCTAGGCCCTTTGGGGGGTGGGGGAAGGTGAGGCACCCCTTCCTCAGTCCAGAAACACCCTGGAGCCCGGCGCCCGCCAGCCCATGCGTCCAGTGCCAAGCTACTCTTTGTAGGGAATTTGCTCCCCAAGACTCCATCTTCCTGTCTTCCAGTCCCCTCGGCGTGAGTGTCTCGGATCCCCAACAACCCTCTGGATTTCGTGGGGACTACCAAACCCGGGGTGGGAGGCCCCTGGCCCCTGGCCCTCAGATCGCTGCCGTCCCCCTCCATGACCCCAGAGCCCCCACGCCCCACCCGCCGGGCTCTTGGGAGCATCTCACTGCAGGGACAGTGGTAAATAGGGAAACTGAGGCTGGAAGAGGGGCCGCAGTGACTGTCATAAGGCCATTGGCAGGTTGGGGCAGAGCTGGCCCTTTTCCACCCCACCCTCGCCTGCAAGATCAAAGCTGCGGAGCTCGGTTCTCTAAGTACACTCGGCCATCTCGGCCAGCAGCCATGGCAGGCGGGGTCTGGGCACCGCCGGGTGGGGGTGGGGAGCGGCCAGTAGTGGGCTGGTCCATACCCGAAAACTGGATCCCCCAACCCCACGCCTGCCATCTCCCCACCCTGCCGGGTAGCCTGCGAGGCCGGGAAAGAAAGCCCCCAGGGGTGGCCGCCCCAGGGTTGGTCCTCCCCACCAACGCCTGCCAGCCTGCGTGGATTCGAGCCGGCTCCGGAAACCAGTCTGACCACTTTGCCCATTTCCCAAGCCTTGGCGTCGGCCTCGGCTCCCAGAGTGGGGTGAGCCGAGCTGGGCTGCCGCCTTAGAAGCCCGAAGCAGAATAGATTTGCCCAGAAGGCTGGCGTCCAAGCTACCGCAGCCGCCGCCGCCGTGCTGGGGGCCGTGGACTTTCCTCGCCTGGTTTCCCCCACCCCGAAAACGGATGGTTGGCACGCGCAGTCCCACCCGGTGGCCTCGGCCCCGACGACCAGCGCAGGGCGGGCTCCAGCCTCCGCGCTGTGCGCACCCTCAGAGTTGCCTGCTGCCCTGGGGAAGCTTACAGTCCCAGCCAGGAAGCCAAGCCGAGAGAGGGCGGCCAGGCTGTCCGGAGAGGCTGCGGGGTCACAGAGTATTGCTGCTGGACAGAGGGCCTTGAGGGGACCATGGGCCGGAGATATGGGAAATAGCCCGGTCGGCACCCGGTCCTCAGCCTTGGGTCGCGGTGGGGAGTGGGCGAGGGCCAGCCTCCCAGTCCTACAAGCCTTTCAAAGGCACAATTGTAAAGGTGGTTCAGCAAAGCGCGATACCCCAGCCCGAGTCCTGGTGGGTGGGAACCCCCTAGGGGGTAAGGCGGAGCTACTCCGGCCCCACAGCTTCCTGGTGACTGGTGCCTGCGAGCCCACCATCCTCAGGCTGGGAGCCGATGGCGAGTGCCGGTGGGTGTGCGTTCTCTGCCAGGTTGGGAGCTGGTGGCATTGGGCGAGGAAGGAAAATGGCCAGATGCCAATGTCACCAGGCAGCCCCCACACACACACATCCAGAAGGACAGGCAGGCGCCCCAGTGGAGGGACGCTGCCGCTCTCCAGGGATCTGTCGCTCTGGTACCCGAGGGACCTGACAGAGGAGTCAGGCCGGAGCAGCAGCCGGCCCCTCCCCCTTCCCAGCCTCCTGGGGGGGGGGCGGCCAGCCCTCCTGGGCAGCGGTGGTGTGCACTGGTCCTCCCGGCCAGCCCACAGCTCCGTCCCTCTCTTTCCTATCCATCCCCGCTGCCCCGAGACTCATCTTGTGAATGGTTTGTCTTCCGCCAGCGCCTCCCAATCCAGGGCATAACAATTTCTATTCTGCATAGGCCAGGATGGGTTGGTAGTGGGGTGAACCAGGAAGAGCCCCTGCCCTTTCACCCCTGCTAGGGGAAGGCTGGTCTTCCTCCTGAAGGTGTTGGGGGCGTTGAATAGGAGGTCAGGGTGAGGGTAGGGCAGGTGGGCCAGGCCATGGCAGGGTGTGGGCTGGGAGGTCTCTTCCCCCAGGCTCTGCCTCCCATAGGCCTTGGGGGAGCTTGCAGCCCCTGAGCCCTGGTGCCTCTGGAGGGAAGTTACGAAGGTGGGGCGTGGTGGTCCCCTTGTAAGTCAACCACTGGGATGGAGCCAGCGTGGTGGCACACACTTGTAATGCCAGTACTTGGGAAACTAAGTCCTGGGAGACAAGAGAATCCCAGGTTCGTGGCCAGCCACGGCACTTCGCGAGGCCCTTTGCAACTTAGTGAGAACTCTGTTTTGAAATAAAGAACAAAAACTAGGGCTGGGGGTGCAGCTCAGGTGGGATGCCCCGGGCTTAATCCCCAGGACCACAAACAACACAAGAGCTACAAAATCGGGATGTGTCTGGGCAGGGCGCTGGAAGACCTGCAGATGCTCAGGCCCATTAGGTCCTGGGACGTTGAGGGCGTTCCTAGGTAGGAGGGTGTCCTGAAGGACACCTAGGACCTCAACCTCGAGGGTTCTAAATTTGCAGGGAACAGACCGGATGGTATCATGGCCCATACCTGGGTGTGCAGTGTGGCTCAGGGGAGCTCTAGTTTCTTCTGGTTTTTGTCTGCATGAGGGGCCAAGAAGTTGACACCCTGATATCACACCAACTGCCTGGCGCTGAGAGGTGCCACGCTGGAAAAGTAGGAGCGTCTGCCTGTCCACGCCAGGGTCCCTCTTCTCGTGACAATGCTTCCTTATTTTCTGTGAGTGTTCCCCTGGGCCTGGAGGTACCTTCTAGGGCACCTGTGAGCGCTAGTAGCCCTCAAGGATGGGACGCTGAGCCCACCCTCTTTCTCTACTCCCTATTTCCATCCACCCACCCACCCACTTGCCCTTCTGCCTGTTTGCCCCCACAGACTTGGGGCACCTTCTCTGTTGGCCAAGGACAGTGCTCCCGACTTGGCAGGTTTCTTCTGTGTTGTTTTGGGTATAGGGAATTGAACCCAGGGGCATTGTACTTCCAAGCTATACACACAGTCTTTTATTTTCTTATGTTTTTTTGCATGTCTGGGGGTGGAACCCAGGGGCATTTGACCTCGGAGCGAAACCCCAGCCCTATTTTTTATTCTTTATTTTGAAACAGGGTCTCACTGAGTTGCACAGGGCCTCACTAAGCAGCTGAGGCTGTCTGTGAACTGCGATCCTCCCGGTCTCAGCCTCCCGAATGCTGGGGTTACAAACCTGTGCCGCCATGCCCAGCTCCCCACAGTCCTTATTTTATTTTTGTTTTGAAACAGGGTCTCAGTAAGTTCCTAAGGGTCTTCCTAAGTTGCTGCTGAGATCCTCCTACCTCAGCCTCCCAAGTACTGGGATGACAGGCGTGTGCCACAGTGCCCAGCTAGGGGTGTTTTTTTTTTTGTTTTTTTTTTTTTGTTTTTTTTTTGTACTGGGGTTCCTGGAAGCCTTTCTACCTCCGGGCTACACTCCCAGACCTATTTTTTTACATTTTTTATTTGGAAACAGGGTCTCCTAAGCCAGCGCGCGCTACTGGCTTCAAACCTGCGCCATCCTCCTGTCTCTGCCTCCCAAGCGTGGGGATTACAAGCGTGCGCCACCATGCCCGGCTAGGGGTGTTTTTAGGAGAAAAACACACTTGACTTTTGCCCTTCTGGGGCTTACAGCCTAGGGTGGGGGAGACTCTTCCCGAAGCCTTCTGCACAGTATAATTTGAGACCCATGGAGGGGTGCACTGGGCCATTGAGAGTATGTAATAGAGGTGCACCAGGGTCGGGTGGGGGTAAAGGAAAGTCCGGATGGAGGCCCCAGCCATCTCAGGATCTGCAGGGCTGGCGGCTCTGGCCACCAAGGCCTAGGCAAAACTGGACTGTCAATAGAAGAGAATGAATGCTAATGGTCTCACTGGCTGGTTCTTTCAGGAGGGAAAAGGCTACAAAGAAACTCAGGCTGGGGGCTGGGGCAGCTGACTGGAAGCGCTCACACTTACCACGCAAGAGGCCCCGGGTTCAATCTCCAGCAATCTCCCCCCAAAATCAGGAGTGAGGCTGGGCGTGGTGGCGCACGCTTGTAATCCCAGCATTCGGGAGGCTGAGACAGGAGGTTCGCGGTTCGCGGACAGCCTCAGCTACTTAGTGAGGCCCTTTGCACCTCAGTGAGACCCTGTTTCAAAATAAAGAGTAAGCTGGGTGTGGTGGTGCGTTCTTGTAATCGCAGAATTCAGGAGGCTGAGACAGGAGATCTTGGTTCAAGGACAGCCTCTGCTATTAGTGAGGCTCTTTGCAACTCAGTGAGACACTATTTCATAATAAAGAATGAAGAAATAGGGGTGTAGCTTGGAGTTAGAATGCTTCTGGATTCCACCCCAGTACCGCTGGGGGGGGGGGGATCAGGAGTGAGGAGGAGAGGGAGCTGTCAGTCCTGCTGAGCAGATGTGGTGATCCGTGGCCTTTCTTGGAGGCCACCCTAAAGCCAGGCCACCTTGGGAGGCCTCCAGGGAGCTGAGCCAGTTCTGCAAGGAGCCTGGGTCTCGGCCAGGACTCAGTGCATCCACCCCGTGTCTAGCCAGCCTCCGTCTGGCATCCGCATGGGGCTTGAATCGCAAGAGGACTCTGGCGGAGCAGAAGCGTGGTGCACGTGGGCTCCTGGCTCAGGGTGCTCCCCTGTGCAATGAGGTCCTGAGCCTTGCCCAGACCCCTTCCAGCTCCTTCCTGTGGTGTGAGGAGGCTGCTCCTGTTACCGGGCTCATCTCTGTCCCCAGTGGCTGGGTGGGAATGCTCTACCACCCTCCTGCGGGTAAGGCGTCCTGCCCAGCACACCCTGCCCTACCATAGCAGCCCCAGCCCCAGCTCTGCGACCTCAGGTGGGACATTTGACCCCTCCAAGCATCCATTTCCTGGTGGGAGTGAGGGCAGTTCATGCCACTTCAGGTTGTAGCACAAGAAAACATCACGGTGGCATGTGCCTGTAATCCCAGTGCTAGGGAGGCAGAGACGGGAGGATCGCAGGTTCGAGGCCAGCCTCAGCAACTTAGTGAGACAGACTCTGTGTCAAAATAAAAAATTTTAAAAAGGGGCTGGGAGTGTAGTGTGGAGGGTAGAATGCCCCTGGGTTCAATCCCCAGTACCAAAAAACAAAATAAGGCAAAACTTGTGAAGCCTCTGCGCCGTATTAGAAACAGGCCTGGGAGCACCGGGCGGCGGAGTAGGTTGATGGCTAGGGACAACCTGTGGCAGCTGCTAAATTCAGACTGATGAGGAACTTTGTGAGAGTCAGGACACATGCCCGTAAGCTACAACTAACTTACTTTCTTTCTTTCTCTCTCTCTCTCTCTCTCTCTCTCTCTCTCTCTCTCTCTCCCCGCATTCTACCGCTGAGCGACACCCCCAGCCCTATTTTGTAACCTTTATTTTGAAACAGGGTCTCACTGAGTGGCAAGGGGCCTCGCTAAGTAGCTGAGGCTGGCCGCGAACCGCGATCCTCCTGTCTCCGCCTCCCCCAAAAGCAACCTATTTCATAAATGAATGAAGAATAAAGACTAAGCCCACCAGCTAGACCAGGCATGGACAGGGAGGACAAGTGGGACCCAGCCCAGGGTGGCCACCACCCCTGGGGGCTCTGCTCTTTCTGGAGGCCCTGGCGGGGACCGGGACCTTGTCCACTGAACGCATTCCCTGCGTCTGTCTTTATCGGGGCCTAGGCACTCCCCGTCGTTGCGTGGCGGAGCCCCTTTGCCCTAACTGGAGGCGGACCGGGGACCCAGGGCCCTCCCCACCCATCACACCCCTGCCCCTCACTGCTGTCTCCTCTGGGCTCACACTGGCCCTCCCCAGGGCGGGGTGCTCAGCTCCGCCCCGTAGCTGCAGGGCTGCAGAGATCAGAGGGAAGAGAACAATTTCGGGGCTTTAGAGGGCTCCATGCTTAAGAGTAGATGAGAAGGAAAAGGCTCTCTCCCATAATGGCCTTCTAGACGCAGGGCAGAGCGGACAGGGCTCCTGCCAGTGTTCCTAACACACGGGAGTGAGCCTCCGGGCCTCCTGAGCGCCCAAGGGCTTCAGGAGGGGCAGTGCCACAAAGCCGGCAGTATCTATAGGACCATAGGACCACCTGCCAGCCCCCTCTTATCTTAAGGGCAGGATTTTAGGACAGCAGGTCACAGTCACCCTCATCCTCCTTCAGCAGTCCCTTCCAAGTGGCCCTTCGCACCCGCTATACCAGCCCCGGGCCACATAAAGAGGCGGCCTGCCGGCGGGAGGACCCAGTTGGGCTTGTGGCCGAGAGCCGACTAGGACATCACCACCAATGTTTCCAGTGTCAAATGGCTCTCGCTTGCTGAGAGCCAAGATCTGATTGGCTCAACTGACTGGGGGGGTGTTCTCTGCAACACGTGCGTGCGGATCGAAGTCTTCCAGCCATGTCGCAAGAGTTTTGGGTTGGCTGCAGAAGGGCACCGTCCCTTTCTCTAGTGGCTAGCGGACGAGGTCCTGAGGCTCAGTGACTTCCTGGTTTGGCGCTTTTTTTTTTTTTTTTTTTTTTTGCAGCAATGGGGATTGAACCCCTGGGCATTCTACCTCTGAGTTACACCCCCAGGCCTATTATTTATTATTTATTTATTTATTTTGGTGGTACTGGGGTTCCTGGAAACCCTTCTACCTCCGGGCTACACTCCCAGACCTATTTTATATTTTTTTATTTGGAAACAGGGCCTCTTAAGCCAGTGCGGCTGGCTTCGAACCTGCGCGATCCTCCTGTCTCCGCCTCCCAAGCGCGGGGATTACAAGCGTGCGCCACCATGCCCGGCTTATTCTTTATTCTGAAACAGGGTCTCACTAAGTTGCAGGGGACCTCACTAAGTAGCTGAGGCTGGCCGAGAACCTGTGATCCTCCTGCTTCACCCTCCCAAGTACTGGGATTACAAGCGTGCGCCACCGCGCCTGGCTTCTGGTTTGGCTTTTGATATGATTCTTCCTTTGGGCTCTGATTAGGACGAGGAAGGAACTGGTCCCATTTGGGATGTCCCTTGGCAAGTGTGGTGTGCAACCGCCCTGTGCAATGTCTCCCTCCCGTCCGTCTGTCCATCCATCCATTAGGATCTGGGGCACCCGTCAAGTTCTTATTTTTCCCTGGGAAAACAAGGCAGACCCAGGTGGTGCTGGCTGTCCAGAGTTTCCAAACTGTTGCACCTGTCCTAGGACAAGCCAAGCAGTGGCCACCTGGCTTCGGCTAGCAGAGCTCCTTCCCGTTCCTTCAGCCCTCACTCAGCTAGCCTGGCCACCCTGCATGGATTGCTTCCCCTCGGACAGGGAGGCAGACTCCTTTACCAGAGTGGTCCTCCATCAGAATGGGACCCCCAGGGGTCAGCGCGAGGAGGGTGGGCTGGGCGCCCCAGGGTGCGTCAGCTTTAGAACCTCCTCCCCAGGGGCATAACTAAGGACTTCTGGGGCCTTTCTATCTCCAGGAACTGATTTGACCACGATCCTCCTGTCTCAGCCTCCCGAATGCTGGGATTACAAGTATGCGCCACCACACCTACCTGCCTGCCTGCTTCCTTCTTTCCCTCCCTCTTTCTTTCTTCCTTGCAGTATTGGGGATCGAGCCCAGGGGCATTCTACCTCCGAGCTCTTCTCCTAGCCTTATGCTTTTATTCTTTATTTTGAAACAGGGTCTCATTAAATTGCAGAGAGCCTCACTAAGTAGTTGAGGCTGTCCAGGAGCCTGCAGGCCTCCTGTCTCAGCCTCCCAAGCACTGGGATTACAGGCATGCGCCACCTCACTTGGTAAATTCTTGCAGGATCCACAAAATCTTCTTCTCCCAGTGTGTACTCTACCAGAGGAGGGTGTAAGTAAAATGGGTTCAGGCGGTTACTCCTGCTCCGAAGAAGAAAAGCAGGTAAGAAGACAGGAGCTCTTCTAGACCAGTGGTCCAGGGCGGCTTCTCTAAGAGGTGCTCAAGGCCAAGAACGAGCCGCCCAGGGGAGCTCTGGGGGCCGCTGGCCTCCGGGCAGGGACTGGCGAGGGCAGAGGGCCAGTAGGTGCGGCCAGGCAGGCCTGGCTCACAAGCCCTTGGTTTTTCCCTTTGCTGGAGAGTAAGATTGGGCTCAGCTGTGATGGGAAGGACCAGGCTGGCAGAGGTGGCCTGGTGCAGGCAGGGGCCCAGGTCCCCAATCTTCTGTACCCCTGTTCAGGTGTTGAGGCACTGGGCAAAAGGTTGAAAACCGTGCACGCTGGCCTCGCATAGGCAAGGACACCAGCCTGCCCACAGCTCCAGAGCTCTGAGTCCTGGCCTTTGCCCACACGTGGCGAGGCTCCTGACGTCCTTCCCAGCTCAGCTGGCCAGGCTCCTGGGCCAGCACCTGTCCCTCACCCCCAGGCGCAGTGCCAAGGAGCTCTTTGAAAGTCTCACCCCAAGCCAGCACTGTGGTGCACAACTGTACTTCCAGTACCTGGCAGGCTGAGACAGGAGGATCATGGTTCCAGACCGGCCTCAGCAACTAACAGAGACTCTCGGCAACCTAGTGAGACCCTGTTTCAAAATAAAATAATAATAATAAAAAGGGGTTGGGGTGTAGTTCAGGCAGAATGCTCCTGGGTTCAATCCCCAGTACCACTCACCCAATAAAAAGATCCCAGCTCAGAGCCAGACATGGTGGCGCACACCTGTAATCCCAGTACTTGGGAGGTTAATGCAGGAGGATCTCGTTGAAGGCTCAGAAACTTAATGAGATCCTGGTTTGTTTTTTAAATTAAAACCAGGCTGAAGGCAGAGTTCAGGGGTAGAAAGCCCTTGGGTTCAATCCCCAGTACCACAAAATTGAACACATAAAATCCCAATCCGGCATTTATGCAAATTTACAGACAAGTGTCAAGATTGGTAAAGGAACTTGTAGGTGTGTGTGTGTATGTGTGTGTGTGTGTGTTTTACAGGAGATTCAGTCCAGGAGTATTTTACTCCCAAGCCATACCCCCGGCCGACTATTTATTTATTGCGGTACAGGGGCATTGTACCTCCGAGCTATACCCCAGCCCTAATTTTTAGTCATTTTACTTTTGAAACTGGGTCTCACTGAGTTGCAGAGGGCCTCACGAAGTAACCGAGGCTGTCCACGAACCACCATCCTCCGCTCTCAGCCTCCTGAATGCTGGGATGACAAGCGTGCGCCACCACGCCCGGCTCCTGCTATTTTTATTTGTAAACAGGGTCTTGATGAGTTGCCGAGGCTGGCCTTCACCCTGGATCCTCCTGTCTCAGCCTCCCAGACACTGGGATCACAGGCGTGCGCCACCACACACCTGGCAACGTCCACATCTTCTTACCTAGAGTCGCCAGTGGTTTTCACCGGCCCTTTGTTATACGGTATTTCCTCCATTTTTTTTTTTTTTTCTGAACTGTTTGAGAGCGGGTTGGGTACCTTGTGCCCGAACTGTCCCCGAGAACAAGGACGCTCTCTCGCACAGGAGCCACGAATCACCGCCATTCGGTGTACTCGGCTTCACCCCCAGTCCAGATGCAAATGGGGTCACTTCCCTCCACAACACCAGCTGTGTGGCTTCTTTTTCCGTTCCAGGAGTCCGGCTGGCGTGGCGATGGGCGCTCAGCCTCCCTTCTCTGCGGGCTCACCTCGCTCTGTGTCTCAGCTTTGGCATTTGAAGCTCACAGCTGCAATTTCTTCATGGTCAGACTCAGGCTCTGTTTTTTTTTTTTTTTCCCTCAATATAAGGGGTTGAATCTAGAGCCTCTACCACTCAGCTATATCCCCAGCTTCTAAAAATTTTTTTTTTCTTTTTGCGGGTTTAGAGATGAAACCCTCCGAGCTACACCCCCAGCCCAATTTTTTATTCTTTATTTTTGAAACAGGGTCTCACTAAATTGCAGAGGGCCTAAGTAGCTGAGGCTGTCTGCGAACTGTGATCCTCTGGTCTCAACCTCCCGAATGCTGGGATTACAAGTGTGCGCTACCACGCCCAGCTAAAAAAAAATTTTTTTTTTAAATGCGGTCCTGGGTACTGAACTCAGGGACCTCTGAGTTACACCCCCAGCCCTATTTTTTTTATTCTTTATTTTGAAATAAGATGTACATTGCAAAAGGCCTCACTAGTAGCTGAGGCTGCCCGCCAACCACAATCTTCCTGTCTTAGCCTCCCCAGCCCTAATTTAATTTTTAAACCCAGGGGCATTGGACCTCCAAGCTACACACCAGCCCTATTTTTTATTCTTTTATTGTGAAACAAGGTCTCGCTTAATTGCATAAAGCCTCACTAAGTTGCTGAGGCTGGTCATGAATCTGTGATCCTCCTGTGTGCACCACCATGCCTGGCTAGTGTGTGTGTGTGAGGTATGTGTCACCAGGGATGGAACCCAGGGGCATTCGACCTCCGAGCTACACCCCCAGCCCTATTTTTTATTCTTTATTTTGAAACAGGAACTCACTGAGTTGCAGAGGGCCTCACTAAGTAGCTGAGGCTGGCTGGGAACTGAGATCCTCCTGTCTCAGCCTCCCAGATGCTGGGATGACAAGCGTGCCCACCACGCCCGGCTACTCCATTTAGTTTGCGAACCCCTCAGTTCCTCCCAGCCTTGGGGAAAATAAAAACGGTCAGGTTGCCAGGTTCATGGCCGAGTGGCCAAGCAGGGGCACAGTGGCCGTGAGACCCGGGACAGCCATGGCCGTCCGCACTGCCCGCGGCTCCTGGGCTCGCCGCCCCTTGCCTTTCTGGCTCCCCCGTTTCCTGTTTGGGGTCCTCTCCTGCCCCCTTCTCTCTGCTCCTGCTGGGACCGCGTCCCATTCCTTGTCCCTGTCCCCCCTCTAGAATCCTCCTAGTTTCCTCTTTCCCTGCACTGCTTCCTCCCTCCACTTCGGTCCGATCTCACTCTTTCCTGAATTTCTCTCTAAAGCACTTTATTTCCCCCAAGGGTAAGAGCTGCTCAGACCGGCCTGCAGCCTGCCTCACTGGCCAGCTCAGGAGCGCGCTTGCTCGGGTCCAGACGTTGGCGCCTGGCGTCTGCTCACGGTGGGGCTTGTGCACCAGGCCCCTCCAGGCCCCCGGAAAGCGCCCCTCCACTCTTCAGCCACCGCTGCCCCCCTGTCGGCCCTCTCCCCTAGGAGCACGCAGACATCAGCCTCCCCTCTAGACCTGCAGCTGAGGTTCACCATGGTTTGGCCAGGCTGAATAGATACGGTCTTTTTGCCAAGGCAGAGCCAGCTCAAAGCTCCCAGGTTAGCCGGTTTCTAGCGGCCTCAGGGAACTGGACCCACAGCGGCCTCTGTCCCCCACTTGGTGGTCACTGGGTTGGAGGAAGCCCAGACTCTTACGTCTGTGCTCTGGATTAGGCCCCAAACCACAGTCCAGAGAACAGAAGCCAGGCCACGGTGCTCCAGCCGCCGCGTGAGGCTGCTGGCTCGGTGCCATGGTGTTGGACTTTGAATGATGTGGTCGTCACTCCTATGAATATAGCCAGCTTGAAGCCGGGCGTGGTGGCGCACTCTTGGAATCCCAGCATTCAGGAGGCTGAGACAGGAGGATCGTGGTTCGCGGACAGCCTCAGCTACTTAGGCCCTCTGCAACTCAGTGAGACCCTGTTTCAAAATAAAGACTAAAATATAGGGCAGGGGGTGTATCTTGGAGGTAACATGCCCCTGGGTTCCATCCCCAGTACAGAAAGAAAGAAAGAGCAAGCCAGCTTGCCAGATGAACTGGTCAGCTCTGCTCCTCTCTGGGACCCAGATACCCAGATGAACTGGTCAGCTCTGCTCCTCTCTGGGACCCAGATACCCAGATGAACTGGTCAGCTCTGCTCCTCTCTGGGACCCAGATACCCAGATGAACTGGTCAGCTCTGCTCCTCTCTGGGACCCAGATACCCAGATGAACTGGTCAGCTCTGCTCCTCTCTGGGACCCAGATACCCGCTATGTGCGGAGAATGGTCTCTTGCATGGGATCAGTAATTCACCTGGGTGTGGGCTTTGTCTTTGGGAGGGGGGGGGACGTCGTCTTTCGGAGCTTCCAGGGACTCCTGACACGGCCTGGCCTTCGACAGCCAACTCTTCCTTAGGCCCCGCAGCCCCGCCCCTTCCTCAGAGTCACCGGTGTGTTTGTGTATTTCTCTCCTGGACCAGCCCCCGGGACTTTCCACCCTTCTGGTTCCTCTGCAGACATTTCTGTTCTCTATGGAACGAGGCATCCCTAAGGAGCAGCGTGAAACAAGAGATAAAAAGAAAGGAAGCATCCCCGCCACCTGGCTGGTCCTGCTGGGCCCAGACTGGGCAGCGCCACCCAGCCTCCCGCTCTTTCTCAGAAAGGCTTCCCAGCACACAGTAGGGAAGCGCTGTCCACCTGTGCTGTGCCTCTTTGAGCGACACGGGCCCAGGAGGCATCAGAGCCACGAAGCCCGGAAAGCTCACGGGGCCCAAGGCCCAGCCAGGGCGGTCGTGGCCAGAGCCGGGCGGCGCGGGGACCGAGTCCCCAGGCTGGTGACTTTCACCTGGTGGCTGCCTCATCTGCTTCCGAGCCGCTGCTCGCAGGCTCGGTAACTCACATCCCCAGACCGGTTGGCAGGCAAGAGGAATAACTCATGTGAGTCAAAAGCAATTTGCAAACATAAATAATTTCCAAAGCCAGGAGTGGAGACGGTGGATGGCTGGAGGAGCAGAGCTGCCCGAGTCTCCCTGGCTCCGCGGCTCCTTCCTTTGCCCTCCGCTGCCCTGTTGGGAGGGCTGGAGAGCCCCATAAGCAAAGCAGGAAATGGCCAGCAGATTTCTGTCCTCTGCTGCCCTCCATAGCAGCCCTTCTGCCTGCTCAGCCTGCTCTCCCGACCCCAGCCTCCTGAGGATGTTGTAACCCCACCTGCTCTAGAGATGTCCTCAGCTTGCTTTGGAAGAGCGCAGGGCTCCTTCTCAGAGTCCGCACGTCCTCTTGTCTCAATCCCCGTTGGCACACAAGCTAACAAAGACTGGATGCTACGCCATTATTTTGTGGCCCGCCTCCCTTCCCGCCTTTCCTTCTTTCTTTTCTTTCTTCCTTTCTGCAGTACTGGGGATGGAACCCAGGGGTATTCTCCCTCCGAGCTACACCCCCAGCCCTATTTTTTATTTTTTATTTTGAGACAGGGCCTCATTGAGTTGCAAAGGGCCTCACTGAGTGGCTGAGGCTGTCTGTGAACCGTGATCCTCCTGTCTCAGCCTCCTGAATGCTGGGATTGCAAGCATGAGCAACCATGCCTGGCTGCCGGAGCCAGCCGGCAAAAGTACGGGTTCTGAAGAGAGACGTGAGGATGAAGAAGTTTTAATTCTAACGTGGGAAGCCGGGCGTGGTGGCGCACGCTTGTAATCCCCGCGCTTGGGAGGCTGAGACAGGAGGATCGCACAGGCTCGAAGCCAGCCTCAGCTACTTAGTGAGGCTCTCAGCAACTTAGACCCTGTTTCCAAATAAAATATAAAATAGGGCTGGGAGTATAGCCCGGAGGTAGGAAGCCTCTGGTTTCCACCCCCAGTACCATCAAAAAATGAATGAATAAATAAATAAATAAATCTAATGTGGGGGAGCCACCAGCCTACTATCTACTGGTTGACCCCTGTTCCTGGGTCAATATTCCCTACGGGTCGACAACTGTGCCTGGGTCAGTATTCTCTATTGCGCCGACGCTCCTGGCCGATGCCTACTTCTGGGTCAATCTCGTCTGTATTGTGCCAACGCCGACTTTGTTTTTCCAGAGGTATTTATACACAGCTACAGGTCAATCAACATTCTCGTGCTACCACCACCAGAATACAATAAAGACCAATACAAAACACATCATTACAGATAGGCCTATCAGCACCCTCGTGTCATCACCACCTGATCCTCTCTCAGACCTCTTTGAACTTTCCATAACCCCAAACCTTGTTGACTCTGGGCGAAGGACAGTCAGCTGAGTCAGAGACACCAATCTAGGGGAAGGCCTCAATGGCTCCCCACACCCCGCTCCAGCCCTATTTTTGATTTTTTTTTTTTTTTGTGATACTGGGGATGGAACCCAGGGGCTTTCTACCCCCGGGCTATATTCCCAGACCTATTTTATATTTTATTTGGAAATGGTCTCACTAAGTTGGTGAGAGCTTCACGAAGTAGCTGAGGCTGGCTTCGAGCTTGCATAATTCTCCTGTCTCAGCCTCTCAAGTGCTGGGATTACAAGCGTGCGCCACCACACCTGGCTCCTATTTTTTATTATTATTATTTTTTTGGTGGTACTGGGGTTCCTGGAAGCCCTTCTACCTCCGGGCTACACTCCCAGACCTATTTTTACATTTTTATTTGGAAACAGGGTTTCCTAAGCCAGCGCGCAGCTGGCTTCGAACCTGCGCGATCCTCCTGTCTCTGCCTCCCAAGCGCGGGGATTACAAGCGTGCGCCACCACGCCCGGCCCTATTTTTTATTCTTTATTTTGAAATAAGGCGTCACTGAGTTGCAAAAGGCCTCACTAAGTAGCTGAGGCTGTCCTTGAACCGCCATCCTCCCGTCTCAGCCTCCCAAATGCTGGGATTCCAAGTGTGCACCACCGCGCCTGGCTTGCATGGCCCTGTTTTAATGACATCCTTGCATCTCAGCTGGATGGTCCCGTGTGCCTCAGCTTGGTAGAGGTGACCACCCAAGATGGCTGGCTGTGTGATTGATACTGCTGCTTGCCCCAGGGCAGCATACCTTGCCCTGTCCTGCCAGTGCAGCCTAGAAAACCCTGAAAACCTTCAGAGGTTTCCAGGATGGCGGTGGGGGTGAGTGTCCAGTCCCTGCCATTTTGGAAGGCTCAGAGTATTACACACACCTTTGCAGAGTCCACCCCAAGAGGCTGGCTGAAGCAGAGACAATGAGAAACCAGATACCGTGGAATTAGCGAAGAATTTCTCAGATGAAACAGGAAAGGGAGGAAATCCAGGGAGGTTTACATGACACCTGGTGTAGGTTGAAAGGCTCTGGGGCCAGTTGTTGGCAATCCGAAACTCCGGGGCACGTTTGAAAGGCGCTTTCAGTGGGCAGCAAGTGAGAGGTGTTCCTGCAGGTACAGGAGTCCCCTCCCCCAGCCGTAAATGCACACACACAGGGCCAACGGGCCCCCACACATGCACAGCTGGGGAACATCCTTTATTAATGCCAGCCCTCTGCCCCGACCTAGATTTGAAAACTTGCAGACAACTGGTTCTGAGAAATAATAATCAGCCGGGCACAATGGCGCACACCTGTAATCCCAGTACTCAAGAGGCTGAGACAGGAGGATCGTGGTTTTTGTTGTTGTTGTTTGTGTGTGTGTGTGTGTGTGTGTGTGTGTGTGTGTGTGTGTTACTTGGGGTGCAACCCAGGGACTTTTCTACCTCTGGGCTATACTCCCAGACCTATTTTTATACTTTATTTGGAAACAGAGTCTCACTAAGTGCTGAGAGCCTAAGTAGCTGAGGCTGGCTTCGAACCTGTGCAATCCTGTCTCAGCCTCCCAAGTGCTGGGATTACAAGTGTGTGCCACCATGTCTGGCTGGGGTTCGCAGGTCTGAAGCCAGAGTATGGTAAGCTAGTGAGATCCTGTTTCAAATTTTTAAAAAACTAATATAGGCTGGATGGTCAGCTCAGAAGTAGAATGGCCCTGAGTTCAATCCCTAGTGTAGAGCTAGCGAGGAGAGGGAGAGAGGGGTGGGGGGAGAATAACCACAGTGGTATTCATGGGCTGCACCTGTACACCCGTGTGAAAACCATCCCAGAACCAGAGTGTGGGCCCGCAGTGTGTGCGGGTCGCAGGCACGCTCCTGCTGTCCTGGGCCACGTGTTAGAAGGGTGTCACAGAATGAGGTGGCTACTCTGCTGGCCGGAACATGAAGCATGTAACACCACCTGCCTAAATAGGAAATTAAACCTCGGGCTCCCTTGAACCGAGGCTAGGGTGATCCTTAGGGTCTGTTTCTTAAAATTCAATGACGCTTTAAGATATATTAGACTACAGTGCACCAATAAAAAAATAAATGCTCACTTTGCATATAAGGAAAAAAAAAAGAAAGAAATTCAATGACTCTGTAATTACCTGGAGTCTCCTGAAATTCCCATAAATGGATCAGGTAAGGAATGAGGGGTGGTGGGACCCCAGAGCAGCCGAGCCGCATGTGTATGCTCTCTGTACTTAGCGGGGAGAGGCGGAGCATCGTGGGGCTGTAGGGAGTTGAGCTGCCTCAACCCTGGGGCTCCTGGGGCGGTGTGGGGAGCCCGTGGTCTCTGGATGATGTCCACGGCTGCTAGTGTAGGAATAGAAAGCCCTGACCACACACAGATGTACACATGCACACATGCGACTCAGTCACACACACATACACGGTATCAGATTCCTAGGTATCTACTTAAGAGCTATGCACAATCTCAGTACTTAGGAGCCTGAGGCAGGAGGATCACAGGCTTGCGGGCGGCCCCAGCAACTTAGTGAGGGTCTGTGACTTAGTGAGATCCTGTTTCAAAATAAAAAATAAAATAGATCAGGGAGTGTAGGTCAGAGGTAGAAGGCCCCTGGGTCGAATCCCTAG
This sequence comes from Muscardinus avellanarius, assembly GCF_963383645.1. Lineage (NCBI taxonomy): Eukaryota > Metazoa > Chordata > Mammalia > Rodentia > Gliridae > Muscardinus > Muscardinus avellanarius. The sequence continues at coordinate 72,255,654 of NC_137802.1, forward strand.
TGAGTGATGTGGTGTTCTCTCTCTCTCTCTCTCTCTCTCTCTCTCTCTCTCTCTCACACACACACACACACACACACACACACACAGATAGCCCAGCCGGGCATGGTGGCATATGCCTGTAATCCCACTTCTTGGGAGGCTAAGGCAGGAGGATCCAGGTTTGAGGTAAGCCTCGGCAACTTAGCAAGTCCCTGTTTCAAAATAAGAAATTAAAATCTAGAGGTGTAGCATACAGGTAGAATGCCCCTGGGTTCAAACCCCAGTATACTCCCCCCCAAAAAATTCAGCAACCTCAGAGGTTCCGGAGCCTTCCAGGAGCCCGGGCCCATCTAGGGTAGCTCCTTGGCCCACACAAAATCACATTGCAACATGTACGTCCTCCGCAGCGAGCGCCAGGCAGGGCTGGGGGGCAGCGGACAGCGGACACCTGAGTCCTTCGGCAGAGAATCTAGAACAGCCTCCGGGAGGGGACGCAGCCCGAGCTGGCCTCTGAACGCCCTGTGGAACCCTGGGAACTGGGGGGCAGACAGTGCTACCTGTGAACCACCTGTCTCTTTCCTCATTTGACCCGGGGCAGGTCAGCCAGCCAGCCTTCAGGTGGCCAGCTGTGAAGGGACAGCGATAGGATACACCTCTGGGAGAGGAGAGAATTGAAGGGCTGGTGCCCCTAAACTCCCCGAGGGACAGGGAAGGGACCCGAGAGAGGGTGGGGGAGGGGCGGGTTTCTGAACTAGAGGCTGCAGGAAGTAGACACTTAGATCCAAGAATAACAGCCCTCAGTACGATTTCCTTCTTCCAGCAGAGTCCTCACCTCCTCAGAGGAGCAGCCAGCACCACCCAGGATCATAGCATAAGCTCCCTTCAAAAAGCATGAGCGTCTGGTTTCCTCCTGGTGCAGGCCGGCTCCTCCGTACCTCGTCTTAACTCTTTCCCGTCTCAATATCATTCTCAGCCACCCTGGAGAAAGCTGGAGGGGCTGAGGTCCTAGGGCCACAGACACTCCACCCAGCAGGCGCTGCAGAGAGGGGAGGTGGCCCAGGAGTCACCCAGACGTAAGCATTGCTACACATCTGCTCGTGGACAAGCCAAGGTCTTAGGCTTCTGAGGCCGTTGAAAGACTTGGGGTGTTTAATGTTCCCAGGCGGGGGAAAAAAAAAAAAAAAGACTGTGTGTTTACGTAGGGAGTTTTCCAGAAATGCTCAAGGCCGTCTCCTGACCCAGTTCATCCTTAGCTTGCAAGGTGACCAGAAACAGGCGTAGGAAGGTAGAGGATTTTGGGAAAGGGAGTGGGGAGGGCCACCAGATCCGTTCGGTTCTCCTGGTATGTTCTAGAAGTCTGCTGTTCCCTGGTGGGCAGGGATGGGGAGGAACCCCAAGGGGGCCCAAAGACAAAGGGTCCGGTTCTGGATTTCTCCCACTTTTTGTCTCATTGAGTCCCGTTCCCAGAGGACTCCTGCCCCATCTGACTCCACGCCTCAGCTAAGGGCCCGGCAGCCAGCAGCCCTTCTCTGCCACACTGGGCTTCAGGGTCACTGTCGGTCACACCTACAGGTGCTGATTTTCAGCTATTGGTGCCCCCCCTTTCTCTCTCGGCACTGGGGATTGAGCCCAGGGGTATTCTACCTTCAATCTCTACTCTCAGCCACCTTTTTTTTGTGGTATTGGGGGTGGAACTCAGGGGCATTCTACCTCTGAGCCTGTACACCACCAGCCCTATTTTTTTATTCTTTTATTTTGAAACAGGGTCTCACTGAGTTGCAAAGGGCCTCACTAAGTAGCTGAGGCTGTCTGAGAACCGTGATCCTCCTGTCTCAGCCTCCCAAATGCTGGGATTACAAGCCTATGCCACCATGCCCAGCTCGGCCCTCCTTTTTTATTTTTTTTAAGTAAAAGTATGTCTCAAGCCGGGCGTGATGATGCCTGCTTGTAACCCAGCATTTGGGAGACTGAGACAGGAGGATCATGGTTCGCAGACAGCCTCAGCTGGTGAGGCCCTTTGCAACTCAGTGAGACCCTGTTTCAAAATAAAGAAAAAAAAATAGGGGTGAGAGTGTCTGTCACAGGTGGAATGCCCCTGGGTTCTACCTCCAAGTATTGCAAAAAATTTTTAAAAAAAGTATGTCTCAAATATATTTCATGGGATATACATATACTAAAAAATTGATTGCATGTCTGAAATACAAATTTAGCTGGGCACCCTTAGCCTGGGCCTGGGTTTTTGAAGGCGGTTGTACTAGAGCTCCCCTCCCTTTGTGCTGGGTTGGCTTCGGCCTCTTAGCTGGAGGCATCTCAGCCTTTTGAGAAAGGTTCATTTGGAGAAAAAACAAAGTACTTTTGGTTTCTAGCATCTAGGGTTAAGAGGTCTGCGCTCTGTTTTCCTTCCGTTCTCTGAGCTCGGGTGTAGGACAGGGTTTATAAGCCGGTGTGGCTGCGCACTCTTGTAATCTCAGTACTTGGGAGGCGGAGACAGGAGAATCACAGGTTCCTGGTCAGCCTCAGCTGCTTAGCGAGGCCTTCTGCAACTTAGTGAGACCCTGTTTTCAAATAAATTAAAAAATTGGACTGGAGGTACAGTTTGGAGGTAGAATGCTCCTGGGTTCCATCCCCAGTACCACCAAAAAAAAAAAAAAAGTATGATCCTTTGCTTGTGAAGCCCTGGGCATAAGCTCTCCAAATCTGGGGAAAGTGGGGCTTCCAGACCCCCCCCCCATACCTCAAAGGCCCTTGGTGGAGAGTCTCCTGTCCCAGCCTTCTGTATGTGGACCTCTCTGCAGGGTGGTGAAGCCAGGCGTGCTTCTCAGGTGGGACCTGGCATGTCTGAGGAGCTCAGCAAAGGACAGGCCCCTGTCCCTGAGACACAGGGTGTAGGACACCAGGCTGTGCACCCCATCCCAGCCCCTCCCACCTTCCAGCCTCTGCTGCGGGTTCTGCCTGGGACCACCCACCCCCAAAGGGCCTGCTGCCAGCTGTTTACAAGGCCCAGTCCTCTGTGGCAAATCCTTGCCCCAAGGGTCTCCCCTTCCAGGGGCAGGCCCACTCTTCACCCAAATGTGCAGGCCTAGAGGGACTCCCCGCGCATTCCAGGGGCCCCCATGAGAAGGCAAGCAGAGGTCCCTGCCTGGCTGGGCCTTTGTGTACCAGCCGGTGAAGGACAGGCCGAATTCTAGTGCGGAGCAGGCAGTGTGCCAGCAGCCGGACCAGCCTCCTCCACTTTCGGGGCGGCAGAGGGCGTCCATGACACCAGGGAAGGGGGTGTTTAACTCATTCCGAAGGGGGCTCGGGTGGGGGGGAGGGGGAGGGACAATTCACAAAAGCCAGGCTAGGCTAGAAACTCCCAAGGCTTTTTAAAGCGCTTCCCTTCCCTCCTCCCCTCCTCCGCAGGGCACCCCTCCCCCACCCAGCCTCGGTGGCCTGCAGCCAACACTGGCCACTGAGAGCATCCAGGCTCCCCCCGCGGCCCGTCCTCCCCTCCCCCGCACTGGCCTTCCATCTCTGCCCCCCTCTTGCCACCTCGCCCCCCCATCTCAACCGCGATTCTTCCAGGCTCCCCGCACGGCCGGGCCCCTCCGTCCCAGGCGGGCACTTGGCAGGCCTGGAGCAGCCCCGGGCCGCGGTTCACGGCCCTGCCGGGTCACCCCAGCCAGGAGGAAGGTCGCTGCGTCTGCAGAAAGCCGGCGTCGGCCACTGCGCTCCGGGTCGCGGCTTCCTGGCCCTCGGAGCCGCGCCCCTGGCCCCCTCCGGGCCCTTAACCCCTTCCTCCCTTGCGCTGCGGCCTCACCACCCCGAGGGGGAGGGGCGGCCAGTGCCAGCTCACCCCGCTGGCTAGGGAAGCGGAGCCGCAGGCCTGCTCACCCCCCCCCCCCGTGCACCCCGAGGACCCCCGCCCCCTCGAGGCCGCGATCGCTCGCTGGCTCGCCCTCTGGCCTGGTGGTTTCCGGGGAGAGCGCCTGGCAGAGAAAACCTCCGCCGCTTCCTCCGCGGGCGGGGCCCGCGAGGGTGGGGGTCCCCTCCCGCGGGGACCTGTCCTACGGGCGGTCGGGGTGCCCCGAGCAGGAACCCCGCGGCCCGTCGGGGTCAGCGCTGCTTGGGCGTGTTGCGCCCCGGGGGGCGGGGTGAGAGGACAAAGGTCAGCAGCTGCCCGCAGGCGCGGCGCAGAGACCGGCCCCACCCTCGGGCGGCCGCCGGCGTCACCCCTGCACCCCCATCCCAGGCTTGCCCGCGCCCTGGGCAAGAAAAATCCAGGGGACAGGGGTGCGTCCGGCACACCCCGCGGGAATTCCTCTGGCCAGCGGAGGCCTCGCCATCTCCCAGAAGTGGGGGTCACCCTCTTGGGCGAGCGCGGCTCGCCCGAAACCAGCGGCCGGTGCAAAGTTAGCGCAGGGCGGGGGAGGCTTCCTCCAGAGACCCCGGCCGCGACGCCCCACACCCCTGCGCAGCCCAACAGCCAAGGCGCACCTTCCACATCTCCGTTTAATATATACATTCAAGCAGGTAATAATCGGAAGCTTATAGTTTAGACATGTCTAGTAGCAGCAGGTTCTAGAGAGCTCTTTTAACCTTTTAACAAACTTTTTTTTTTCACATAGAAACAACACATCATGTGTACGGTATCAAAAAATATATACCAAGGTTACTGGTATCGCAGTTCCTGGAGGGGAGGAAATGAAATCAAACCGAAATACTGAACCTTGAAGAGGAAGAAAGGTCAAACAGAAAATAGTTTGTCTTGATATAGAATATAACATGATCTAGGGGCAGCTCCATAAATCTAGGTTTTTATATTTCAATATATAAATACCTACAAATAAATATATATATATATATATATATCAGCCCGAGTGGGGGTGGTCGGGACTTCTGAGCTCAAACAATATATTTCAAGAATAACACCACGTACAAACGGGGGGCAGAGTCAGCACTTGACGAGTTAGCACGGTTAAAATATAATACTATAACTCTGAGGCCGCGGCGCGGCTGCCCTGGCAGTTCGGAAGCCCGCGGGGGTGGGGGGGCGAGGTGGGGGCAGGCCCCTCCCGCAGCGGAGGGGCCCCGGGCCCGCCCCTCTCCCACGCCCTGCGGCTACACCATCACGTACTCCTTGAACGTGACGGTGAGGCAGTTCGCGGTGACGTCGGTGATAATTATATTCCCAAAGAAGGGCTTGAACTCGCTGGGCGGCTCCGCGGGCTCGTCCTGGGCCCCGGCCGGGGGCTGCTCGGCCGCCGCGGCGGGCGCCTCGGGCTTCACCTGCAGCGAGCGGGGCGGCTCCCCGGCCTCGCCGCGCGTCTTGACGCAGCGCAAGTCTATGGGCTCGTCCAGGTCGGAGTCCAGCAGGATGACCTCGGGCGGCGGGAGCGCGGCGGCGGCGGGGGGCGCGTCTGCGGGGCGCTCGGCGGCCGGGCTGCCCCCCAGGCAGGTGGGCGTGCTGATGCTGCGCGCCGGCGGCCGCTTCTTGCAGGGCTCGCGCTCGCCGTGGGTCTCGGAGAGGCAGCGCTTGCGCGCGTGGGAGAGGTTGAGGCCCACGGCGTGGTGCTGGTGCTGGTGGTGATGGTGGTGGTGGGCGGGCGGGTGCGTGCCCCGGGCCGGGTCCCAGGCCAGCAGGTCCGGCTTGGTGGTGAGCTGCAGGGGCTGCTCGCCGAAGGCCTCCTGGGCGGGGGGCAGCTTGCGGGAGGCGGCGTCCTGGGGCGGCGGGTCGCCGGACGCCGGCGCCTCCGCCTCCCTCCTCTTGCAGGGCGCCTCGGCTTTCTTCTCCTCGGCGCCGCCGGCCGCCTTTTTAAATGTCCTGTCGGCCGGCGGGTGGCGCTCCTCGGCGGCGCGCTTCTTGTGGCTGGGGGAGCGCGCCTCGCCCTCGGCCGCCTCCCCGGACTTGATCTTGACCGCCTGCATGCCGTTCTCCATGTACTTGCTCATCACGATGACGATGCGGCCGTTCTTGTTCTTGTTCTTGACGATCTTCATCTTGCCGCCGATCCCGTTGCCCGTCACCGCGTCCTTGGGGGCCGGCGCCATCCCATTCGGCGGGCCCTTCTCGGAGCCTTTGCCGGGAGCCCCCGCCGCCCCGGCCAGGGGCTTCACCGCCCCCAGGTAGCCCTTGGAGGCCGGGCCGTGCGCCCACTTGTCGGGCGGGTGGCTCTTGGCGCCCAGGTCCGGGCAGGGGGGGCCGGGCGCCTCCTTGTGGCCGCCCTGGTACTGCAGGTCGTACATCTTGGGGTCGGGCTGGTACGGGTGGTGCTTCCTGCTGTTCAGCTGGTAGTAGTACTTGCCGCTCTTGCCCGGCGGCGGCGGCTTGCCGGCCCGCTCCTTGCCGTGCGGCTGGTACGGGTGGTGCTTTTTGCTGTTCAGCTCGTACTGGTGCCCCTGGCCCTTGCCCTGCGTGCCCAGCTCCAGCTTGGTGCGGCTGTCCGCGGAGGAGTCCTGCAGCCCGGTCAGAACATTGGAGCGACGGGCGAAGGTGGGCACCTGCAGCGGGGAGCGAGAGGGGGGAGAAGTTCGGCCCCACGACGCCGGGAGCGCCGGCGGGGCTTCGGCCTCCACGAACCGCAGCTGCGCCACGCCGCGGGGCGGTGCTGGGAGCGCCCCACCCCGCCCTGCAGGTAGCTGGGGAACTGGGCGCTGGGAAGCCCCCCCCCCATCAGCTGCGAGTATCTATTTACCTGCACCACCAGCGGCTTGGGCTTCGGCCCCCTCTTCCGATATCCCATCAGCTGCTCCTGCCGTTCCCTGGGGAGGGAAGAGAGGCCGCACGGTCAGCTAATCTTCGGGGATGACACCACCACCCCACTTGCTAGCGACGGATGGGCCGTGGCTAGCAGCATAAGGAAGTCGAGGAAGAATGTCGTCCTGCGGCCGAGTGGGCGCCTCGGCAAAGTGCCAGCAGCGCCCGCTTTATGCGGTCCCCAGGTCGCGTCCACTCAGGGGGCCGCAGCGAAGAGGGCGCCCACCTGGGATGGATCCGCACCACCATCACCCCCACGCCCCTGCCCGTCCGGCCGCCGGGTCACAGCCTTGGGCCGGTGGCTGTAAGTGGCCTGGGCGCGGGGTCCGGGGAATAACACCCACACCAGGCGTGCGTGCGCCGACCTCTTCCCGCCGTCAGAAGCGCGGGACGCTAACGACCTCATTAAGATTCAGATTTCAAGAGCCGCCAGCAGAAAGGACGACTCGATTTCTTAAAGGCCGGCACTAAATAGGGGGAGGGGCTGCGCCCTTGTTTACACAGCGGCAAATGAGCCAATTAGGGGCTGGGGGCGGCCGCGGTCTGCGCAGGTTTGCAGACACCTGGTGAACCCGCCCGGCACCCCCCCCTGCTGAGCCAGGGGCGGGGCAGGGGCGGCGCGGAGGACAGATCCTCGCCGGAGCGGGATCCTGCCGCCGGGGACTCCCTCCCACATGACTAATCAAGCTCTCGGAGGGCGGCGAGGGTCGCCACAGCCGCCAAGTCCGCCACAGAGCGACCCACCTGGTGGCCGATCGTCCCAGGCAATGCCCAACCTTCCGAGAGAGAGGAGGGCGCCCCCGGCCCCGGAAGGGTTTGTCCAAGCAAGTAACAGCTCACTCCCGGGCCCAAGACCCGCTCTCCAGCGACCCTGCGTGCCACCCCGCCCGCTTGCCCATGGGCCTGCTCAGGGGACTTCCACCATGCCCTGGAGCCGGGACAGAGGCCTGACTCCAAAGTTGCGTGGCATTGCAACAGCCTGCGTCTTAATTCTTTGGGGACTCTCGCAATATGGCATCAGCCGCTGACATGGTTACCGGGTGGTGAACTCCCAGGTGGAGTGGGGCGGGATCCCTGCCCGGCCCCCTGCGTCGCGGGAGAGCAACTTCCCCTCAGGTGGCTAGCTCAGGAGGTCTAAGAGTCTACAGTTTAAGCACCAAGCATGCAACAGGAAATAATGCAAATTATAAGGGGGGGCTGGAAGGCAGGGGGGGCAGCTCTGCGGGCTCCGATGTGCTGCCCCTCCGTGCCCTTCCCCCGCAGTCCTCCCCAACAGAGAACCACGGCGACCGGCAGCGAGTCCAGCTGCAGCATGAGACGTCTGTGTGCAGGATGCCCCCCACCGCAAGAAGCCACCCCCCCCACCAGGTAGTGGTCACCCACACGGCTGGGCAGAGCTCTGCAGCCCGACAGGGCACCCGGCCCCACCAAGTAACCCCGTCAGTAACGCTCCCTCCCATCCTCAGGTCCTGGTGGTGGGCCCAGGCCTTGCCAACTTTCCTCCGGCTGCCAACAGGTTAAGTTCAGTTCCATGACGTCTGGGCGGTTTCCCAATGCCAGCTTCTTTGGAGCTGCCCCGGGAGGTGCCCGTGCCCAGCGACCAGTGGCTGCGGGGGCAACACCTAGGCTCTGGGGGTGGGGCTCCGAGGTTGCCACCCGAGGAGGGCCCCCCAACCACAGTTCTCGTGGGCAGCTGCAGGGCCACCCACAGACACTCTTCTCCCTGTTCCCCCAAAACACAAGCCCGGCCTTCCCAGGCCCTGCCCCGCCCCCACTCCGAGCTGCAGCCACCGCCAAGGACATGGTTAGAGGCCCGGAGGCCGCAGCCTTGCCGGGCCAGGCCCGTTGCCCCCCCCACCCACGTCGGTCTCCCACTTCCCCACAGTGCCCGCGACGACTGCCGGGGGACGACTCCCGGGGGACGCTTACCTGTTCTGGAAGGCAATGAGCAGCCGGGGATCCAGGATGTTCTCCTCCGGTTCCCACGTGTTATATCTTGCAAGGGAAAAGGGAGGGGGACACGGAGTAAAAAACACCGAGCGAGCTCTGCGGCCTCCAGGCAGGGAATGACAGGAGGCCCTACTCTCCAGGAACCGAACGCTAAATAGCCGTGGATGTGGAGGGTGCAGGGCAGCCTTCTTCAGGCCTGACAAGTCCCCCCTACACCGGCCCCCCAAGCCAAAATAAATACACAAGGGCGGGAGGAAAGGGGCGGGGCGAGGAAAATGAAACTAGCACTTTATTTTGCAGTTGTCAAGAATTTTAAGCATGTTACTGCGACATGTTCCAAAGCTTCTGCTCGTCGGAAACCCTGCGTGCAAAAGCAGCCGAAATGCAAAATCGGTCCCCCTCCTCCTCTCCCCGCCCGAGCCTCCGCCAGGGCTCCAGCCGTTCTGCATCTGACCCCTAAGCCGATAACCGACAGCCCAGCGGCCCCCCACACCCCCTCACGGCCCGGGAGCCCGCTGTCACGGGCAGGCGGCCCCCCAAATACTCAGCGACACAAAAATCTGCCTCTCTGTGTGTGTGAGTGTGTGTGTGTGTGTGTGTGTGCGCGTGTGCCTGCGCGTGTCTCCATCCGGTGCCTTCGCATTTCAAATTAAAGAAAAAAAATTCCCCACCGAAAGCGCCGCAGTGACAGCTCCCAACGTTTTCTGCCTTTTTCCTTCCCCTCCCGGCACCACTAGGAGGGAGTAGGCATACAATTGCGTTCTCGTCGCTTTTTAATTTTTTTTTTTTTTTTTTTTTTGGTTTTGCAATATGGAGCCGTTCGGTGGAGGGAAAGGGGAAAGGAGCCATTTTCTCCTGCACATCAGTCAGTGCCTGCGCCCTCCCTCCCTCCGCCGGCCTCCCCGGCTCGGCCCCGCGCCTCCCCAGCTCCTCGGGCTCCTCGTAGCGCATAAATTAGTGATGGCATTTCCCGGAGAGCCGAGCGCCACACAGGGCGCCGGGCTCGGGCTCGGCGGCTCGGCTTCCCAGTGCCTGCCACCGACTTCCCCACCCCCTCCTCCTCCACCCCACCTCCAGCCCGCCTCCCGGCCGCTCCCCCACCGCCCCACCAGCTCGGCGGGTCCGGCCGCCGGCGCCCGCACCGCGGCCCCCGCCCCCGCCGGACTCACTTCGGGGACCAGCCTCTCCATTTCACCAGATACTCCACTCTGCCCTGGGGGAGAGACGGCACTCGTCAGCTTCCGCGGGAGCCCCGCGCCGGCCCGCAGCCTCCCCGCCCCCTCCCGCCCGCGCGGGGCTCCGGCCGCCGCCCGCCGCCCCCGCGCCGCCCCACCTTGCGGATCCGCTTCTTCTCGATGCTCTCCACCGCGAAGACGTGCTCGCCGACAGCTGGCAGCTCCATGGCCGCGCCGGGCGCGGGGCCGGCGCCGCCGCTCGCACCGCGGGCTCCGGCCGCCGGCGCGCAGCCGCCCGCCCGGCCCGCCGCGCCGCCGCCGCCGCCGCCCGCCGCCCGCCGCCCGCACGCCCGCCGCCGCCGCCCGCCCCGCCGCCCCGCCGCCGCCGCCCGGCTCGGCTCGCGCTCCCCAGACAACTGAGCCCGGGCCGCGGCCGCACAGAACTCATGCAAATCCCGGACGTCAGCGGGCGGGGCCTCGCGGGCCAGCTCGGCGTCAGGGGGCGGGCCGCCGCGCCGATTGGCCAGCCGGGCCTACCGGAGGCCCCGGGCCGGGCGGCGGGGAGGGGGCGGGAGGGCCCGGAGGAGGAGGGCGCGGGGCGGTGCGGGAGGGAGCTGCGCGCGGGGAGGGGCGGCCCGGGGAGAGGTGTGCGGCCGGGCCCGCGGGTGGGCAGCGGCCGGCCGGACCCCCCCACCCCCACCCCGGCGATCGGGCGCCGGCGCCGCCGCCGCCGCCGCCGGTGTGCCGGGCCCTGGGACCCCTGCTGGGGGCCACGGAAGCCTGCGCTGCAGTTCGCGGTTGCTACGAATTGCGTCCCGGGCGGCTCCGGGGCACGGCCGGCAGGGGGCGGGATCGGGGCGGGGGCAACTTGCGCCCCACCCTCGGTGCCCCGGCGCCCCGCCCCGCGAAGCCCGGGGCATTTAGCTGGGCGAGGTAGGGAGGGAAAGGGCGGGGAGGAGACGGAACTGGGCGCGAAGGAGCGCGATGGGGAGGCGAGGGAGAGGACCGAGGGGCAGCCGGCCCCGGGGCCCCAGCGCGCCGGAACCTCTCCAGAAAGGGGCGCTCGCAGTCCGACGCCACCCCGGCCCTCGATGGGCCCCCGATTTACGCTCGGCCGGCCTGCTGGCGGGGCGGGGACGGGATGTCCAGTGTCCAGCAGCTCCCAGGACCAAGCAGGACGGGAGGCAGAGAGGATGCAGCGGGTGTCCGGGTCGGCCTGGGCCCCGAGGGACTTCGTGGGGTCCCGGGAAGGGCCGAGAGAGAGAGAGAGCCGAGAAGAGGTTGGGGCCGGGCGGACACACAGCGGGCGGTGCCAAGGGGAGGTAGATGGGGTGGCCGTGGCCACGCAGTCCTCGTGAGTCCGCTTCCCAGGGAGCTGCCGAGTGTGAAGTTTAACACCTCGGGCGGCCGGCGAGGTCCGGCGCGCAGCGGCAGCGTCCGGCTGGGGGAGCTGCTGCGCCCCGCGCGGCCTCCCGAGGGCGCCGCCGGCGGGCCCGCGAGCTCCGTGGGGCCGGGGCGGGGGCTGCTGGGGGGGCCGGAGGCCCGCGTGGGAGGGGCCGGAGCCCGGGGTGTGTCGGGGTCCAGGCCCAGGGCTCCTGAAAGGCGGCGAGCAGGAAGCTTGCGCAATTCCTGGGCTGGGCGTCCGTGGGGAAAGAAAGAAAGAGCGCAAAAGCCGAGCGAGAGAGGGGCGGGCAAAGAGCCATCCTGGGCTCCTCCGGCCTTGAGGCCAGTCCCAGAATGCGGGAGGGGGACCGGGCCCGCTGGGGCGAGCCAGGGAGGGGCGAGGTGGGGAAGGGAACCCCCAAACCCTCCGGGGCTCGAGTTCTCCAAGGAATCCAGAAACCCGCAGACGGTCTGGTGTTGAACACACGTGGTGTCTTCTCCAGTTCACCGCGGTCTCTCAGCTCCCACCTCCGCGGCGGCTCCGGCCAGACCAGGCTCCGCGGGGCCCCTCCCGCGAGGACTTTTGGGGCTGGGGGTCGTGTTCTGGCGGCAGCTGTAAGGGGCCTGGCTGTGCGTGGACTGATGTCTGCCGAGCTGAAGGCGGAAACCTAGGATTCCCCAACAAGTGTGTGTGTGTGTGTTGCGGGGGAGGGGGAGTGTACCCGCTCCTGCCCGCTTTCCTCTCTGCCCTTCGGGCTTAGAGATTCGGGTTGGATCGCAGAAAAAGGTTTTTCTTCTCTCTGTTCGGCCTTTCCTTTACACTCGCCCTTGCAAGAAGCCGTCGCTTTGGGGCAGCTCCAGCCGCCAGAGAGTTGTTCTCCAGACCAGCGCGGGAAGCGCTATTAGTGCCAAAGCCACCTGTCCGTCCTGGGCCGCCCAGGCCGTCCACGCCGCGCCCCGCGCTCGAGGTCTGCAGAGGACGTGTCCCGGCCAGTCCGCTTGTCCGGGAAGAGGCTGAGTCCCCCGGCATCCTGCCCGCCCCCTTACTAGAAAACCCCCTGCAAAGTGCGTTTGCTCCGGGTGCTTCGCGGCGTCTAGGCTGGGGCGTCGGGGGAGGGCGAGCGGCCGCTGAGCCTCCCCGCCGCCAGGGGCGTCCGACTGTGCAGACGGCGGTTCGGCGCGCCGGGCCTAGGCCCCTCGAGGACCCACGCCTGGCACCTCGGGGTGGCTCGACGGGTCGGGGTGTCCCGCCGGCGGTCTGCGCAGGAGCCGGGCCGGGCCTGCCTGGGCGAAGGGGAGGAAGGAAGGTCCCCGCCCGCCCGCGCGGGCTCCTGCAGCGGCTCCCTGAGTCTGTCGAGGGGCCGCCCCAGGCATCTCCGGAGCCCCCGAGCCCCTGGCCTCCCCGCCCCCGCTCTGGGTCTTCTTCTGGATGATTCAGAGAGGCCCAAACACAGATGTGCCCGCTGGACGGGCAACTCGCTTCCTCGGGAGCAGCTACTTGTGCTCCTGGAGGGTGGGCACAGGGGGAAAGAGACCGACTCTCCGACCCCCATCCCAACCTCAGCGGGCAGCCCTAGCCCACCCACCTCCCAGTGGCTGGGGGAGCTCAGGTCCCGAGTGCCCACAGGCGGCAGGGAGGGGCAGGACAGCTGCCAGCGGATGACCCCTCCCTTCCTGGGAAGCCTCCCGTGGGGTCGCCTGGGACAATCCCAACACTGCCTTGGCCTCTCCCTGGGAGTAGCCAGAGAGACTGGCCCCAAACCCGGGATTTCCAGAGCCCTCGGCTGGGGCCCCTGCCTGCAACTTGGGATGCCCGGAGCCCCACGGGGAACCCTGATAAGAGTCCCTGGTCGTGGCTTTGATACTGTCACCTCCCTGACAGGCTCAGGTCGCCCCTGGGGTTTCCGTGCTGGGCAGAAGCCCTGCCGTGCGGCTCAGTCTGGGGCCCCCAGGGGCCCCCAGGGGCCCCCGGAGAGGAGCAGTGATCCCCTACCAGCCTTAGGCTCCCTCCTGGAGAGGAGAGAATCTCTGAACAAGTCGGGAGCTTTTTAATGGCTTTGGACTTTAGGGTGGTTGCTGAGATCCGGTCTCAGAAGCAGCTTGACCTCCTCCAGCCCGGGAAAAGAAGCCACTTCTTAAACCTCTTAAGGAAACCCTCCACGGGATGGGGCTGGGCTAGGAGACCGCCGCCGCCGCCGCCCACCGAGCCCAGCTCCCGGCTCTGCTCGGGAAGAGGCAGCCGGTGGCTTCCCCGACCAGCCGCCCCTAGGTGATTTCAGATAGCCGAGGGGATTTCACTAGTAATGGCTTCCGATCTGCCCGGGCTTTGGCGACTACAGCTCCTGCCGCTCCCTTCTCCTTAGCAGGAGGCTGGTCTTCGAGTCTAGCGCTGGCGTGCGGGAGACTGTATTTTGAGTGGTGGCTGGGGGGGGGGGGCTGAGCTGGCGAGGCTGTGCCGGGTCGGGGCCGCCGGGTGAGCGCCCCGCACTCTGCCCCGCCACCCTCCAGGAGGGCGGCTTTGTTTCTAAGGGCGCCCCTCCAGTCGCCATGCCCCACTCCCAAGCTCCAGCTCTTTGTCACACCGCCCGCGAAGGGTCGCTTTTCATTCGCGCGAAGATTCCGACGCCCCCACGTCCCGCCCCCGAGGGCCCCGCGGGTCGGGAGCCCGCGACCCCGGCGGGCGGCTTTGCAGGGGGCGCGAGCAGAGGCGCCGGGCGCGCCTGGGGCTGTGGCCCCCCGGCAGGGCCCGGCACCCCTCGGGGCCACAGGGCGCCCGCGGGGCCTCCGCACTGCGGCGCGGCGGGGCGCGGGCCGCGGCGGCCGGCCGGTGCTCTCCGCGGCGCCGCCCCAGGCCCGCCCGAGGAGCCCACCCGGCTCCCGCCCGCGCTCAGCGGCGAGGCCTCGGCGCCCCGGGACCGTATTTCAAATGCGGTCCGTGCAGCCGCCGCCGCGCGCTCTCACGGGCCCGGCGCGGGCGGCGCGGGCGGGGTCCCGAGGCCTCGCCGCGGGCTCCGGGCCGGCGTGCGCCCCCCGCGCCGCCCCTGCGCTCCGCTCCCGGCGGCCCCCGTCGCGCGCCCTGGCCAGCGGGGCCCGCACGCCGGGCAGCGTTTCTTTCTTTCCTTTTTGCAACCCGGAGCTCGCTGCGGCAGCCGGCCCGCCGTGCGCTGGGAACGGCTCGGCAGACCCGAAGTGGTCGCCAGCCGCCGCCCCCCGCCCGCCTCGCGGCGCGCGCCCGAGGGGGCTCGGCCGGGGGGGGGGGGCGGCGGGCGGGGAACCCGGGCTCGCTCGCCCCCTCCCCACCCGGGCAGGGGCGGGCCCGATCGGAAGGCCCGGTGCGTCTCCGCCTCCCGGGCTGGCGGGGCGCCCGGGCCGGCGGGGCGCGGGGCCGCGAGGACGCTGGCCGAGGCCGCGTCCTGCGTAGCCGGGCGGGGAGGGGGCGGAGGCGCGGAGCCGCGGCCGCGCGGAGCCGCCGGCCATCGATCCCCGGGGGCGGGGGCGTGGCGAGCCCCGCTGGACACCTGGGGCTGCCCCTGCCGGGCGGGTGGCCGAACGGAGAGGGTGTCCGGGGATCCGGTGGCCGGCAGGGCCCAGCCAGACCGCAGCTCGGCCTGCACGGGGTGCGGGTGGCAACGCCTCGGGCACCCCCCGCCCCCCCTAAAAATGCCATATTGTCGGCGTGGGGCCGGGTTTTGGACACTTCCGGAATCGAGTCTGGGACGCGCGGCAACTTCGTCCCTCCGGGTCCGGGCCCCCGGCCCGGCCCCACCCCCACCCGTGATGACGAGGTCGTGGGACGTGGCCACCCAGTCCGCGCCTCGGCCCCACCCTCCGGGTTCCGGAAGGGCGCTTCGTGGGAGGGTGCCCAGGCATCCCCGGCGCCTCACCTGCCAGCTCCGGGCGGGGCGGGGCGGGGCGGGGCGCCGAGGAGCCTGCGCTGGCGGCGCCCTCCTCTAGGGGGCGGGCTCCCGCCGGGCTGGCCCGCGGCTGGGCCCTGCCAGGGCAGTCCCTGGGCGCCTCTCGGCGGTGGGCAGGTCGTTGGCGGCGTGCGAGCGAGAGTGGGGGTCTCGCTGAGGCGTGGGAGGGGCCGGGAGACCCCGCCGGCCCGGCCTCCTGCACCCCTCCCCCTCGCCGCAGGGTTGGCCGCTGCGTCCTCTCCAGCCAGAAACAACCGGCCCCCGAGGGACTTTGGACTTTAGGAGCCCCTGCACACTTGGGGCTAAACATATCTCCGTGGCTAGGGCAAGGCTTTCCTGAAGGGGCCCCTGGCTCAGCGCCCTTCCCCCAGGGGGAGACGGCCAGAAGGACACACGCACAGACGCACAGCTCTGTCTTTTTTGAGGTGTTTAAAAGCAATCTCACGTCCCCAGCACGAATCCCCCTTGTTCTACTATCAAAGGGCCGGTAGGAAACAAAACTTACTGCGGGGCACCTGTCCCCAGAGAGCCCCGCCAGCCTTACTGTAGGACCTGACGGCCCGGAGAGCCTGGAACCGAGGTCCTACCAGGCCCAGCTGACCTTAAACTGAAATTCACTGAAACACGGTTTGCTGCTGACAATGCCTTTTTTTGTTTTGTTTCATTTTGTTGTGTTCTGGGGATCGAGCCTGGAAGCCTTCTAATACCTCCGAGTTACACCCTCAGCCATTCTTATTTTCATTTGGAAACGGGTCTTTCTAAATTGCTGACGGTCTTTACTAAGTTCCTGGGCTGGCCTTGAACCTGTGACCTTCCTGACTCTGCTTCCAAAGTATTGGGATCGTATAAGATAAATGGTCTTCTTAAAAGTGCCTGTTTCCCCTGTTGCTAACTTAGAAGACCAAAACCCCCAAGAGTTACTCCAGGCAGGAGGACGTGGTCTCCATTCGCCCGGGGCCCCTGAGAAGGCCCGCAGTTGGGTCAGAGTAGGTCTTGAGACCAGCGGGCTGGGGTTTCTGCCAAAGTTCCAGAGGTCATATTTTTCTGGCCTCAGACCAACATCGACTAGAAGACGCGTGTAGCGGAGTGAGCTTGGGGCTGGTCAGAGGCCTAAATGGCAGACATCACTCAGAGTGGCGCCCACATGGAGGGGCCCCTTCACCGGGCTGGGAGACTCAGGGCCAGCCCCACAGTACGACGGCAGACCCACAGGGGTGTACTAATTTCTTTATTATTATTATTATTTTTTAGTTATGTATTGTGCCAGGCATGGTGGCACATGCCTGTAATCTCTGTTCTTAGGAGAATGAAGACAGAAGGATCACAGGTTCGAGGACAGCCTCAGGAACACTGCAAGACTCAGCAACCTATGAGACCCCCGCTTCAAAACAAAAACCAAAGGGAGTGGGAGCCGGGCGTGGGGGCGCACGCTTGGAATCCCAGCACTGGGGAGGCTGAGACAGGAGGATCGTGGTGCGTGGACAGCCTCAGCTACTTAGTGAGGCCCTCTGCAACTCAGTGAGACTATTTAAAAATAAATAATAAAAAATCGGGCCGGGCGTGGTGGCGCACGCTTGTAATCCCCGCAGACACAGGAGGATGGCGCAGGTTCGAAGCCAGCCGCGCACGCTGGCTTAGGAGACCCTGTTTCCAAATAAAAATATAAAAATTGGTCTGGGAGTGTAGCCCGGAGGTAGAAGGGCTTCCAGGAACCCCAGTACCATCAAAAAAAAAAAAAAAATCGGGCTGAGGGTGTAGCTCGGAGGTAGAATTTCCTTGAGTTCCAACCTCAGTGCTGCAGAAAAAAAAGAAAAAAAAAAAAAGATCTGGGATGTAGCTCAAAGGTAGAATGTCCCTGGGTTCAATCCCAGTAGAATAAATAAATAAATAAATAAATAAATAAATAAATAAATAAATAAAGCAAGCAGTAAGTAAATTCTGTATTAGCCAGGCATCATGACACACACCTGTCATCCCAGTACTTGGGAGGTAGAGACAGGAAGATTCCAGGTTCCAGGCCAACTTCAGCAACTTGGCAAGACCCTGTTTCAAAATAAAAAAGGGATGCCAGGAGTGGTGGCGCATGCTTGTAATCCTCGTGCTTGGGAGGCAGAGACAGGAGGATCGCACAGGTTCGAAGCCAGCCATGCTGGCTTAAGAGACCCTGTAAAAAAAAAAAAAAAAGGTCTGGGAGTGTAGCCCAGAGGTAGAAGGGCTTCCAGGAACCCCAGTACCACCAAAAAAAAAAAAAAAAAAAAAAAAAAAAAGAGAAAGACCTTGTTTCCAAATAAAATATAAAATAGGTCTGCGAGTGTAGCCCAGAGGTAAAAGGGTTCCATCCCCAGTACCACCAAAAAATAAATAAGTAATAAATAAGTTAATTAGTTAAAAAATAAAAAGGGCTGGGGGTATGGCTCAGAGGCAGAATGTCCTTGGGCTCAACATTCAGTTACCATAAAACAAAACTATGTATTTAAAAATTGTGGTAAGGGGCCGAGGTGTAGCTCAGTGGCAGGTGCGGAGCTCTGGGTTCCATCCCTGGTTCCAAAAAGACACGCGCAAAAAAGAACCCCTTTAAAAATGGCAGTAAAGTCCGCACGACATACCATCACCGTTTTGCCCTTTTTCGCAGCAGAGTTCGGCGGCCTTATGGACACCCACGCGGTGGGGCAGCGAGCGTCCCCTCCGCGGCCTGCACAACTGTTTCATTTTCCCACACTGAAGCTCGGCCCGGTTCATAGCAGCTCCCAGCCCGTGCCCAGGCCCTCGGCCGCTCAGCTTGCTGGCTCTGGGGGTGACTGTCGGTGGACGCGCGGTCAGACGGTACTTGTGCTTCTACGACAGTCGAATGTCCTCGAGGCCCATCCAGGCCGTAGCAAGGGTCAGGACCTCCTTCCTGTAGGAGGCTAGCAATAGACTACTGTAGGTGGGTGTAGTTTGTGTGTGGCTGCGTGCAGGTGATCCCGGGGATTGAACCCAGAGCAGACTAGCTCTGGGCTCTACCCCTCGAGGTTTTAGTTTTCATTTTGAAGCAAGGTCTCAGTAAGTGACTGCACGCTGGCCTTGAACCTGTGTTCCTCCTGTCTCACTCACCCCTAGGTCCTGGGATGACAGGCATGCACCACTCCGCCTGGCTACGGTGTAATTTCTTTGGACATCAGAAGATTAAAAACCTTTCAGTCAAAGAGACTGTTTTAACCTATAATATTAATGTATTCGTCTTTATACTAATGCAATTGTAGAATGCCATTTCTAATGTGTGTGGGTGCTGGGGTGCTGGGGATTGAACCCAGGGGCACTCTATCTCTGAGCTATACCCACAGCTCTATGTTATTTGGAAACAGGGCCTTGCTAAGTTGCTGAGGCTAACCTCACACCTGTGGTCCTCCTTTCTCAACCTCCCAAGAACTGAGATGACAGGTATATGCTGCCATATCTGGCTCTAATATATATATATATTTTTTTGGTACTGGGACGTGAACCCAGGGGCATTCTACCTCCAAGCTACACCCCCAGACTTATTTTATTTTTTTATTTGGAAACAGGGTCTCACTAGGTTGATGAGAGTCTGCTGAGGCTGTCCTTGAACCTCTGAGCCTCCTGTCTCAGTCTCTCAAGTACTGGGATTACAAGGATGTGCCACCACGCCTGGCTCTAATTTTTTTTTTTTTTTTTTTTTTTGCAGGTCTGGTGAATCCAGGGGCATTCTACCTCCGAGCTAAACCCCAGCCCTATTTTTTTATTTAAAACAGGGTCTCACTGAGTTGCAAAGGGTCTCACTAAGTAACTGAGGCTGCCTGTGAACCACAATCCTCCTGTCTCAGCCTCCAAATGCTGGGATTACAAGTGTGCACCACCACGCCTGGCTTATTTATTTTTATTTTTAAACAAAGGCCTCCTGAAGGCTGACATGCCCAGGGCCCATGAACATCAGAATGCAACCCTGCCTCTGGGGAGCCTCCAAGCGGCACCTCTGGGGAGCCTGGTGAATGGGACTGCAATTCTCCCTATGAGAGCCGCAGGTGCTAGAGCTGTTGGGCCCGACTGACGGCCTGGGGCTCGGGGTGCACCTGCCTATGTGTCGGGTTCCCCGGGCATCCTCAGACCCCTCCTCCTCCCTTCAGAAGGCTGGCTCCTGCTGTATGCGACTATAACAGAAGGCGGGTGCAGAAGCAGCGGGGCGGGGGAGGCCAGGAGAGGCCCCCGGGCCGCCTCTCTTTCCTCCTTGTCTTTGACAGCCCCATTCCGTGTATGGATTTCCCCGGATGTCTGTCTGGCCTGTGTCATCGAGTTGATCGCCCTGTGATTTGACAGTAATGATCGTAATGGGGCGATTTTGTATTCTTTGACTCATTCAGATTGGAAGGTTCAGAAATGGACCTGTGTCTCCCCACCCCCACCCCCTTGCTTGAAATTGGTGTTTTCTTTGATTCGAGAGAAATAACAGAGAAAAAGAGCTGGAGAGAGGGGGGAGGAGAAAGAGAGAGAGAGAGGGAGAGAGAGGGAGAGAGAAGAAAGAGAGAGGGAGAAAGGGAGAGAGAGAGGGAGAAAGGGAGAGAGAGGAGAGAGAGGGAGAGAGAGGGAGAGAGAGAGGGGGAAGAGGAAGGTCCTTTGCTATTTGAACCTAGCAGTGATTACTGGATTTTAGTGTGGTTTTTTTTTTTAATTTATTTTCAGACTGGACCCCAAGGACTAGTACCATAAAAGCCAAGGAATATTGCACGGAGCCGGGGAAGCGTAGCTGCCTCTTTCTTTCTCTCTTTCTTTCTTTCTCTTCTTTTTTTCCTTTCTTTTGCGGGACTGGGATGGAACCCAGGGTCATTCTACCTCCCAGTTACACCCCCTAACCCTATTTTTTATTTTTTATTTTTGAAACAAAGTCTCACTATGGCAAAGGGCCTCGCTAAGTAGCTGAGGCTGTCGCGAGCCCCGATCCTCCTGTCTCAGCCTCCGAGTGCTGGGATGACAAGTCCTGGCCCCGCGCCCGGCTGGCTTTCCTGACTTCTGAGCAACTGCTGCTACAGGTCTCAGGCCGCAGAGGCGTCTGAGGATGGGATCCGTCCGTCTTCTTGTTCTGCCATTTGCAGCACGCCTGGTCGTACCTGCTTCCCCGCAGCCCTTGGCGGGGATGTTAAAATGGAATGGGGGCTTCTCACTCTGACCCAGGGACGCCACTTCTGCCTTGGCATATAAAAGTACGCCTTGCCCCGCGGACTCCGCACGGTCCCGGCTCTGGCCAGCTCTGGTCTTCAGGGAGGCAGCCTGGTGCCCGTGGCCGCAGCCCTCTGAGCAGCCCGGGGGGCGCCCTCGTTTCTCTTGTGGCTCATTAGACGCCTGATTAGTGGCAGCGAACACCAGCAACGGCCCCTGAGCAGATCCTCTGGCCTGGCGGGGGCCGCCCCTGGAGAGGGCCAAGGCACGGCGCAGGGCCACCTCCCGCAACCCCAGCCCCGGCTAACAAGAGCTGTATTGTGAGGTGCCAGGGCCGGGGTTGGGGACACAAAGGGAGCCTCTTGCCACAGAGCGGAAGTGGGGCCGGGGGCCGGGCAGGCAGGGAGGCCCCCCTCCTGCCCCTGCTTGGCCCTGTCCCCTCTCTCAGCCGGCTGGGGTGGGCTGGGACTGTGTCTTTAAGGCCAGAGTGAGGCTGGGAGGTGGCCGTGCTCACGGGAGCGGGCGCCAGGTTGCCAAGGTGAACCTGTCAATAGAGTATTGAACAGGAGGCCGAGGGGCCATAATGGCCTATTTCAAGCGGCCAGCGCTTGGTTCTCCTCGCACAGTCCAGAGGGCCGCGGGGTCCTAGCTGGGCCGGAGTACTGAGGAATGAGCACCAGGCTTCTGGGAGAGTGTGCCCACCCCTCCTGGGGACCCTTGGGTAGGAAGCCCAGGGACACTGCTTCTCCTTGGCCCCGCCCTGTGTGTGACAAGCCAGCCCGCTGGAATCTGCGCACCCTTACCTGAGAACGCGGGCCCAGAGGGACGCCCTCGCCGGATCGCCCCTGCCCGCCGGCCCCAGAGGCCCGGGTCACTTTGGCAAGACAAAAATGCTGAGTCCTTTAGTTTAAGGTTCTGAACGATCTCGAGATGGCAGAGCCTGTTATCTGAAGAGCAGAGGTG
Organism: Muscardinus avellanarius; assembly: GCF_963383645.1. Classification (NCBI taxonomy): domain Eukaryota; kingdom Metazoa; phylum Chordata; class Mammalia; order Rodentia; family Gliridae; genus Muscardinus; species Muscardinus avellanarius. The sequence goes on from NC_137802.1 coordinate 72,276,905, forward strand.
ATAAATGCTTGAAACATTCCTTCCTATTCTTAGGATATTTTCCTATTACCATGTTACTGAGGCGATTCGCATCTATTGTATCTGAATGATTAAAACATGAAGGGATTCTGTCCCGGTAAATCTTCCGTAAGTTGAAAAATGTCACAAGTCAAACATGTATTAAATAAGCCGGCGTGGTGGCGCACGCTTGGAATCCCAGTGCTTGGGAGGCGGAGACAGGAGGATCGCACAGGTTCAAAGCCAGCCTCAGCTACTTAGTGAGGCTTTCAGCAACCTAGTGAGACCCTGTTTCCAAATAAAATATAAAAAGGTCTGGGAGTATAGCCCGGAGGTAGAAAGCCTCTGGGTTCCACCCCCAGTACCACCAAAAAAAAAAAAAAAAGTATTAAATAAGCTGGGCGTGGTGGCACATGCCTATAATCCTGCCATTTGGGAGGCTGAGACAGGAGGATCACGGTTCATGAACAGCCTCAGCTACTTAGTGAGGCCTTCTGCAACTCGGTGAGACCCGGTTTCAAAGTAAAGAATAAAAATAGGGCTGGGGGTGTAGCTTGGTGGTAGAATGGCCCTAGGTTCCATACCCAGTACTGCAAAATAAAAAATAAAAAGTATTAAATACACACAGCCTTTCAGATGCCCTGGCTCAGCCCAGGGCCCTGGAAGTGCTCACACCCCTGCTTCAGCCTACACCTGGGCAGAGTCCTCTGGCACAGAGCACGTTAGATTGCAAGGTGTTGACTGTCTCGATTGATTGATTGACGTCCTGAGGACTGAGCCCAGGACATTTTATCTCTGAGCTACATACACCCCTAACTCATTTTATTTTTTATTTTGAGAAAAGGTTTTGCCAAGTGGCTGAGGCTGGCTTTGAACCTGCCATCCTCCGGCCTCAGCGTCCCAAGTCCTGGGATGACAGACATGCGCCACCATGTCCTGGCTTGTGGAATTTATTGAACACTGTCCTGTGGGTAAGAAGCAGAACGGCTGCGTGGCGTGCTTGCACATCACCGTAAAGAAAATACTGTGAGGCGAGGCCGTCTCTACCGTGAGGTTAGCCCGCATCTTCTGGTTCTGAGTCTAGGGCGCCACGTTGGTAGCTCAAGGTCACCCGTGGTGGGAGTTTTTACACCTCAGGAATCTGTAAACAGGACAGATCAGGGCTTGACTCATTGTTCTGCTGATTGTCTAGACTGCAGAAAGGCAGGAAAAAGTGTCGACAATGCAGATTAAGCTGCAAGGCGTGTCCTGTCTGCAGCCCTGGCTGGGAAGAGCTCGGAGCTGTCCCGGCTCCTCTCCAGGGCGCGAGGACCATCCACTCAACATTACTTCAAGCGCAGTCGGGCATGCTTCCTGGTGGTTTCATTTCAGTTTACTGGGCAGGCCTGTAATCGCAGCCCTTGGGAGGCTGAGACAAGAGGATGGCAGGTTTGAGGCCAGCCCCAGCAACTTAGCAAGACCCTGCTTTATTATCTAAAAAAATAAAAAGGAAAGCCGGGCATGGTGGCGCATTCCGGAGGCTGAGACAGGAGGATCACGGTTCTCGGACAACAGCCTCAGCTACTTAGTGAGGCCCTTTGCAACTCAGTGAGACTGTTTCAAAACATAAAATAAAAATTAGGGCTGGGGGTTTAGCTCGGAGGTAGAATGCCCCTGGGTTCCATCCCCAGTACCGCAAAAATAAAAATAAAAAATAAAATTAAAAAGGACTGGGGTTGTAGCTTGAAAGTATAATGCCCTTGAGTTCAATCTCAGAGTAACACACACACACGCACGCGCGCACACACACACATACACACACACAATATAGCTGCTGCTGCTCCTCCTCCTCCTCCTCCTCCTCCTCCACCTCTTCCTTTGTTCTTGGGATTAAACCCACCAGCCTTCTACCTCTGAGCTACACCCCTAGCCCTGTTTTCTTTGGAAACCGGGTCCTGCTAAGTTGCTGAGGGTGACCTTAGACTTGCAACCCTCTGTTCCTGCCTCCCGGGCACTGGATCGGGGAGCGCACAGGCTCGACTTCTTAGGTTGCCTTCCGATACAAGTGTTTGGCAAACAGCATCATCAAAGCATTCCGGGAATGAGTCAGTTGTCCAGCATTTACGATGAAGAATATTGCAAGTTTTGTTATTATTTGCCAACCCCGTGCAGTGTTATTTATAATAAACAAATATCTTTCTCTCTATATATGCATGGACACATTTCCCCCCCACAGAAAGCCAGCTTGCTAAAGCCACATATTTCCTAGTACCTCCTAGAGACCAGCTCAGAGGAGGCAGTCAGATGATCATAAAAAAATGAAATAGGCTTACTAAAATGGGACCGAGGGATCAATTCAGCTGCGCAGGTAGCCAGCCCCTTAGGCCCGAGCCAGAGGACAGACACCCAGGGCACAGGTGGGAAGAGCTGGTGTCAGTGGGTGCTGAGAGGTCCCGGGAGACCCTGGGCATTGTCGCGAGGCGGCGGCCCCAGGGACCCTGGGATCCTTGGGGCTGCTGACACTGCCGTTCCCTCTGTGGCCTTGCAGCTGCCAGGGGCCCGAGGGTCTTAGAGCCGGCTGTGTCTATCCTCCAGAAGACTGTATCTGCTGGTGCCAAGGTTGGGGGCTGGCCTAACCCCAGCCCTGAACTTTCTCTTGCTACTGGACAAGAATTATCCATTATTTTTGTGTTAAAAAAGGTGTTTGTATATGCCAGGGGCTGTGATGCATATCCATAACCCCAGTACTTAGAAGGCTAAAACAGAATGCCGGGCGTGGTGGCGCAGCTTGTAATCCCCTGCTTGGGAGGCGGAGACAGGAGGATCGCGCTGGTTCGGAGCCAGCCTCGCTGGCTTAAGAGACCCTGTTTCCACATAGAAAGGCAAAAAAATAGGTCTGGGAGTGTAGCCCGTGGGAGTGTATCCCGGAGGTAGAAGGGCTTCCAGGAACCCCAGTACCACACACACACACACAAAAAAAAAGAAGGCTAAGACAGGAGGATTGCAGGTTCAAGACCAGCCTCAACAACTTAGTGAGATCCTGTTTCCAGATAAAGTAATAGGGCTGGGGATAAAATTCAAAGGTGGAATGCCTCTGAGTTCAATCCCCAGTACAAAACACACACGCACGCACGCACGCACGCCACCACCAACCACCCCAACCACCCCAGATGTGTTTGTATAGACACAGATTCCCAAAGTGGGTGATTCTGCCCGCTCTGGGTGGTAGTGACAAAATAGAGATCCATATAACATTTTAAATTTGTCACCGGATCTTTGTTTATTCACTGAAAAAAAGGTAGCTTTCCAGGAGTGCGGAGCCAGTTTTCCACTGCTGAGACAAAATGCCTGAGGAAATTGACTGAGAGGAGGAAAAGGTTATTTTACTTGATTTTATCTATTTAATTAATTTTTTGTGTGTGGTGCTGGGGATGGAACCCAGAGGCATTCTACCTTTGAACTAAATCCCCAGCCCTATTTTTTATTCTTTATTTTGAAACGGGGTCTCGCTAAATTGCAGAGAACCTCACTAAATAGCTGAGGCTGGCCGTGAACTTGCGATCCTCCTGCCTCAGCCCCCCAGATGCCGGGATTACAAGTGTGTGCCACCACGCCCGGCTGGAAGGACAATAATTTAACACCCAGTCCAGTGCAGACTGCAGGCATGCAGGTAGGACGGGGCAGGCGGCGCAGGGCTCAGGCACAGCCCCAGTTCCTATGGGGGAGTGCGAGGACCCCAGGGCTGGTGAGGCGCTGGCGGAACCAAGCGCAAAGCCCCTTGGGGCTGTGCTGGGCACCAGGAGCGGACCCTGGGGTTGCGCTGCCTTGGAGGTGACAGCGAAGCCCTTGCCTCCTTTGGCGGGTCTACCTTATTCTCCTCTTAGAGAGGAAGCCGAGGCTCTGGCTGGTTTTGCCAGGGGGCATTGGCGCTGGCCCCTGGCCCAGGGCAGCCCAGCCTGGGCGCCTGCGCAGTGTCTTGTGTTCCCCGCAGGAAAGCTGCTCCCCGTCCGGGGCTCTGGGTCTTCACACCTGCAACCGGGCCGTGGGGCTGCAGTTTGCAGTGAACGAACCGGTCACAAGCCTCTATTTTCCCACAGTTTGTAGTTGAAGGTGGAGCTGGGGAGGGGGCGAGGGCTGAGGACCACTCGAGGGCAGCTCGTGTGACCTGGGCCCAACAAGAGTGGGCTGGAGCTGGGCATGGAGGCTGAGACAACAGGATCGCAGGTTGGAGACCACCCTCAGTAATTTAGCAGGACTCAGCCAGGCGTGGTGACGCATGCCTGTAATCCCAGCACTTGGGAGGCCAAGATAGGACGATTACAGGTTCAAGGACAGCCTCAGTAAATGGTGAGACTCATCAATAGAGTGAGACCCTGTTTCAAAAATTAAAAATACGGCCAGGCGTGGTGGCGCACGCTTGGAATCCCAGCATTCGGGAGGCTGAGACAGGAGGATCGCGGTTTGCGGACAGCCTCAGCTACCCAATGAGGCCCTTTGCAACTCAGTGAGACCCTGTTTCAAAATAAAGAATAAAAAATAGGGCTGAAGGTGTAGCTCGGAGGCAGAATGCCCCTGGGTTTAATCCACAGACACACACAGATATTTAGCAGGACTCTTGTTTAAAAAAATAAAATAGGGCTAGAACGGCCCTGAGTGTAATCCTCAGTATTATGTATAGAGAGGTGGGGTGAGCACCCGGTGACCCGCACCGCTCCAGTCCACGGCTGCACGACGCGGTCCTCACCGTCTTCAGCTCTGCGGGGGACCCCGAGGCTCAGACGTGGAACCGTACACGAGGGGTGTGGGGTTGACTTGGGGGAGGCTGAGGGGCTGCTGGGACGGGTTAAATGGTAGCTTCTTCCCAAATATTTGCTACCTGGAGGGAGCCTCGGTATGTGGTCTTATTTGAAACAAGATCTTTCTAGACGTGTAATTAAGGTAAAGGTCTATAGACAGGATCAGCCTGGATTAGGGCGGGCCCTAAATCTAGTGGTGAGTGGCCATATAAGACCCTGAAAAGAGGCACGTTCCTTGCACCTGCAGGAGACGCCTTTGAAGACGGAGGCACAGGTGGAGACGGACAGGCCCAGGCTGCGGGGTCCTGGAGCGCCGGAAGGTACAAGTCAGGCAGGATGCGCCCTGGAGGGGAACAGGTCGGTGGCATTTTAGTATTTATTTATTTATTTACTTATTTATTTTTGGTGGTACTGGGGGTGGAACCCAGAGGCTTTCTACCTCCGGGCTACACTCCCAGACCTTTTTTATATTTTATCTGGAAACAGGGTCTCACTAAGTTGCCGAGAGCCTCACTGAGTAGCCGAGGCTGGCTTCGAACCCGTGCGATCCTCCTGTCTCAGCCTCCCAAGCTCGGGGATCACAAGCGTGCACCACCACGCCCGGCAAGCATTTTATTTTATTTTATTTTTCTTTACAGAACTAGGAATTAAACCCGGAGATGCTCTACCACTGAGCCAAGCCCACAGCCCTTTTTATTTTTGTTTTGAGACAGGGCCTAAGTTTCCCAGGGTGGCCTTGAACTTGTGATCCTCGTGCCTCACCCTCTGTGCAACATCTTGTGTGTGTGTGTGTGTGTGTGTGTGTGTGTGTGTGTGTGTGTTTTACTGGAGATTGAACCTAAGACCAGTCTACTTCCAAGCTAAATCCTAGGCTTACAGGTGCGAGCCGCCCGCGGCATCTCTCAGGAGCCTACCCTCCAGAACTATGATATGAAAGAATCGATTTCTGTTGCTTGCCCCTGCTGATGGCTGCCACAATCCTCGGCTTTTCCTAACCCTGTGGTGCTGGGCGGCCGGCCTGGGCTGAATGTTGGCGTAAAAGTTCCATGAACTTTTCTTTCTTTTTTTTTTCTTCTTTCTTTTTGAACTGGGTATTAAACCCAGGGCATTCTATCTATGAGATATGCCCCCAGACCTTTTTATTTTTTTATTTGAAACAGGGCCTTGCAAGATGGCTGAGAGTCCTGCTCCCTGCTGAGGCTGTCCTTGAACCTGCGATCCTCCTGTCTCGGCCTCCCAAGTCCTGGGATGACAGGCGTGCGTCTCCACACCCGGTTAAGATCTGTGTTCTTTCGTTGCTGTGTTGCTAGGGATTGAACCCAGGAACTTTATACCTCTCAGTTACACCCCCAGTCCTATTTTAGTTTTGGGTTTTTCTTTCTTTCTTTTTTTTTTTTTTTTTTTTTTTGGTACTGGTGATGGAACCCAGGAGCATTCTACTTCCGAGCTACACCCTCAGCCCTATTTTTATTCTTTATTTTGAAACAGGGTCTCACTGAGTTGCAAAGGGCCTCATTGGGTAGCTGAGGCTATCTGCGAACCCCGATCCTCCTGTCTCAGCCTCCCGAATGCTGGGATTACAAACATGCGCCATCACACCTGGCTCTATTTTAGTTTCAAACAGGGTCTCACTAAGTTAATGAGGCTGGCCTCGAACCTGTAATCCTCCTCTCTCAGCCTCCCAAGTTCTAGGATTATAGGTATGTGCCACCATGCCCAGATACAGTCTGTGTTCTTGACAGTCAGGAAGCCTCTACTGTGTGTTGGGAACCCTGTATCCAATTGTTCCCCCCACCCCCACACCCCAGCCTTGCCAGCCCTGGGAAGATGCTGCCATGGGGACGGACGTGCCTCCTTCCCCCATCTGCACGCACATCGTGGCTCTGTTGACACTTGATCACCAGCGCGCGACAGCTCGCTTCTCAGACCTGGCCTGTGTGCGTACGTGCCTTATCTCCCCTGCTAGGCTGTGAGCTGGGCTAGGGGACGTGCCTGCCGGCCCGGCATCACCCGGGTGCCCAGCCGGCGCCTGGGCACCTGTGCGGTTATTCTTTTTGTGGGGCTGCATGCAATCTGCTGCCCGCAGTGACCCTGACCATTCATTGTTGGGGGGGGGAGGAAAAATGGGGGGAGGGGGAGAGGGCACCAAGTACAGTTTAAATGTATACCATTTATTTTCAATAAAAATATGTATAATAAATAAATAAAAACATTATAATGCTTTAAAGTCCAAAAGAGAGAGAGAGATTTTCTTGGGCCAGGCATGGTGGTGCACGCTTGTGATTCTAGTGCTTGGGAGGCTGAGACAGGAGGATCCAGGTTCAGAGCCAGCCTCAGCTACGTAGGCCCTGGGTAACTTAGTGAGACCTTGTTTCGAAATAAAGAATATATATAAAAGCCGGGTGTGGTGGCGCACGCTTGTAATCCCCGCGCTTGGGAGGCAGAGACAGGAGGATCACGCAAGTTCGAAGCCAGCCGCGCGTGCTGGTTTAGGAGACCCTGTTTCCAAATAAAAATGTAAAAATAGGTCTGGGAGGGTAGCCTGGAGGTAGAAGGGCTTCCAGGAACCCCAGTACCACCAAAAATAAATAAATAAAGAAAGAATATAGCCGGGCGTGGTGGCTCACGCTTGTAATCCCAGCATTCGGGAGGCGGAGACTGGAGGATCGCAGTTTGCGGACAGCCTCAGCTACTTAGTGAGGCCCTCTGCAACTCAGTGAGACCCGGTTTCAATATAAAGAATAAAAAATAGGGCAGGGGATGTAGCTCGGAGGTCAAATGCCCCTGGGTTTCATCCCCAGACCCGCAAAAAAAAAAAAAAAAGAATATAAAATAGGGCAGTGGTGCAGCTCAGAGGTAGAAAGCCCCTGGGTTCCACCCACAGTACTGAAAAAAAAAAAAAAAAGAGACCTTTTGCTCCAGCTTCCTGAGTATCTAGAATTACAGTCGTGTCCCACCAAGCCCAGCTCATCTTTGTGATTTTAAATTTCTGGTAGCCACGTTGAAAAAGTAAAAAGAAACCAGTCACATCAATTTTTGCATGTGTAGTGCTGAATCTTGGACTCAGGGGCATTCCACCTATCCAAGCTACACCCCGACCCTATTTAATTTTTTTATTTTGAACCAGGGTCTTGCTGAGTTCCTAAGGGTCTCAACTAAGCTGTTGAGACTGATTTTGGACCTGTGATCTTCCTGTCTCAGCCCCTCAGGTCCTGTGATTCCAGGCACGTACTGCCACACCCAGCTATGTGAATTTTTCTGCGTGTGTGTGGTGCCAGGGATGGAACCCAGGGGCATTCTACCTCTGAGAGATACCCTCAGCCCTATTTTTATTCTTTATTTTGAAACTAGGTCTCACTAAGTTTCAGAGGACCTCATTAAGTAGCTGAGGCTGTCCAGGAACCATGATCCTCCTGTCTCAGCCTCCCAAGTACTGAAATTACAAGCGTGTGCCACCATGTCTGGCTTATTCTTTATTTTGAAACAGGGTCCCACTGAGTTGTGGAGGACCTCACTAAGTAGCTGAGGCTGGCTGCAAACCTGCCATCCTCCTGTCTCAGCCTCCCGAATGCTGGGATTACAAGCGTGCGCCACCACGTCCAGCTCAGCTACGTGAGTTTTAGTAACTTATTTTACTTAGTTCAGGCTATCTAAATATTGCCATTTCAGTGTGTGGTCAGTATAAACATTAGCGAGCTGTTTTCTCTCTTTTTATTTCTGCCGTTTCTTCTTTCTTTATTTTTTCTTTTTTTCTTTCTTTCTTCTTTTTTTGGTACTGGGGATGGAGCCCAGGGGCATTCTACCTGCAAGCTACCTCCCCAGCTCTAGTTTTTAGTCTTTATAATTTTTAATTATTTATTTTTTGCGGGTCTGGGGATGGAACCCAGGGGCATTTGACCTCCGAGCTACACCCCCTGCTCTATTTTTTATTCTTTATTTTTGAAACAGGGTCTCACTGAGTTGCAGAGGGCCTCACTAAGTAGCTGAGGCTGTCCGCGAACCAGGATCCTCTGGTCTCAGGCTCCCGAATGCTGGGATGACAAGCGTGCGCCACTGCGCCCGGCTATGGCTGCTGTTCTGAGCCTTGGCCCCTGTGCACAGGGTTGTGCCGTGAGCTAAGCCCCGGACAGCCAGGTGTGGCTGTGGCTTCGCTTAGGAATACGGGTCTGGAGCAGTAGTAAGTGAGGATTTTCAAATGTTGGGTGGATCTTGGCCCTCGAAGCCACATGCATCTCTGATGTTGGGACAGGTGTCAGGGGTCACCTGGCCTTGATTGACCAGCGTGGCCAGGCCCAGCCTTGGGCTTGGTGAAGGGCTTCTGCGAGGCCCAAGCAATGCCACGAGACAGCGTGACCTCAAACCTGCCTCCCTTGGAGGCCACCCAGGTGGACTGGGAAGATAAGATCAGAGGCGGGGAGGGGTAACCTTCACAGGCCCCTGCGGAGCTGTCCCCTCGGCCCAGACCTGGAAGGTCACAGTAATGATGCGTCATCGGCCTGTTCACGCTCCTGCAGGGAGGGGCCTCTGCGCTGGTGCTGAGCTCTGGTTTCCTTGGGGGGGGCACTGCTTCCTGTGCAGGGGGGCCAGGGCTTCAGGGCATCGGTTACAGGCCCAGAGCCCAAGCCGCTAGGTCAGCAGGAGCGGCAGCCCCTCTGAGGTGTCTGTGGGATGCAGCGAGCCCTGCTCGCTTCTCTGGCAGCAGGGGGTGATTACTCAGCTGTGTCCTGGAGGGCAGGTCTGCGCATGTGTCGCTCTCAGGAGCCTGGTGGCCCAGCTGGGGTGGCCGGCTGGCTGCTGGCTGAGATGTGAAGAGCTGGGGGTGGGGGGTTAACATCTGTAGGGCTGTCTTGATGGGGCGGGCCTCCCCCGCCCCAGGCACAGGCTTTGCCCTGGGGTAACCTCTATACCTCTTCCTCCTGTGCCTTCTTTTATTTTGGGGGGTGCTGGGGATGGCACCCAGGGCCATTCTACCTCCAAGCTACACCCCCAGCCTTCTTTTTTATTCTTTATTTATTTTGAAATAGGGTCTCGCTGAATTGCAAAGGGCCCCACTAAGTAGCGGAGGCTGTCCATGAACCATGATCCTCCTGTCTCAGCCTCCCGAATGCTGGGTGCTCCACCAGCTGGTGCGCCACCAGCTCCGAAGATCTGTTTATTATTAAATTTTGAATGGGGTCTCGCTAAGTTTCTGAGGGGCTCGCTCAGTGGTTGAGAGCCTCGCTGAGTTGCTGAGACTGTTTTTGGACCTGGGATCCTCTGTCCCAGCTCTGCCAAGTACTGGGATGACAGGTGTGTGCCCACACCCTGGCCACTTCTCATTCAGCAAGGCCTGCTCACTGGGGTCAGCGTCCTGTGAGGTGCCCGGTCCACTGTGTTTCCGGGAGTTTCCCAGGCTGTCCCTCTGTGCCTCTGTTGAGTCTTGCTGTTGACAGGATGTCCCGCCTGCCCCTCCTGTCAACTTCGGACTATCTGGAACCTCAGAATGTGACCTTATTTGAAAGTAAGATCTTTACCAATGTTATCAAAATAAAGAAGGCCACACTGAAAGATAGTGGACTCCAAATTCAGTATGATGGTTTTTTTTGTTTTCGTTTGTTTGTTTGTTTGATTTGGTGCTACTGGGGACGAAACCCTTCTACCTCCAGGCTACACTCCCAGACCTATTTTATATTTTATTTGGAAACAGGGTCTCTTAAGGCAGCTGAGGCTGGCTTCGAACCTGCGCGATCCTCCTGTCTCCGCCTCCCAAGCGCGGGGGTTACAAGCGTGCGCCACCACGCCCGGCTCAGTGTGATGTTTTTATACAAGAAGAGAATCACGTGAGCCAGGCGTGGTGGCGCACACCTATAATCCCAGTACTTGGGAGGCTGCGACAGAAGGATCCCAGGTTGGAAGCCAGCCTCAGCAACTTAGTGAGACCCTGTTGCAAAATAAAAAAAATTAAAAGGGGCTGGGGGGTGTAGCTCAGAGGTATAATGTTCCTGGCTTTTATCTCTAGCACTACAAAAAAAAAAAAAAAAGGAGGAAGGAATGAGGGAATCGGTGACGGGTAGATTCAGCGTGAGCCCAGGTTTGCCGGGACTTGCCCGCTACCACCAAACCTGGAAGAGGCAGGGATAACGCTGCGGTGCACTTCAGAGGGGTCAGGACGCCCTGCTGACGCTTTGATTTTGGACTCCTGAGCCCCCAAAGGCTAAGAGAACACATTTCTTTTTTTCTTTTTTTGTGGTACTGGGGATGGAACCCAGGGGCATTCTACCTCCGAGTTACATCCCAGCCCTATTTTTTATTCTTTATTTTGAGTTGCGGAGGGCCTCGTTAACTAGCTGAGGCTGTCTGCAAACCACGATCCTCCTGTCTCAGCCTCCCGAATGCTGGGATGACAAGCGTGCGCCACCACGCCCGGCTAGGAGAACACATTTCTGGTGGTACCTGTCCCGGCGGCCTCAGGATGCTCAGAGCCCCCTTCCCTGTGGTCTGCCTTGTGACACTCTCCCAGTGGACCCCTGGGAGTCCAGGGTGTGTGCAGGGGGGCTGTTTCACATCCCAGCAGGCCCTTGTGGAGATCCAGCTCTGTCTGCAAAACCCCCGAGCACACACACATTTTCAGGGATAATGGCCTTCAGAATTCCAGAGGATTTATTGGCGTTCCGCAGAGGCTGCTTGCAGCAGCGTGGCCGCACTTGACAGGTGACGCTGCCGGTGCTTAGTCGGCAGCCGGGTGGGGTGGGCAAGAGCAGGCGGAGGCGGGTGGGTTATTGCAGAAGTAGCTGAACCCTGGTGATAGAGCGGCGGGGGGGTTGGTGGGGAGGAAGCTACCAGGTGGATGGTTAGGAGCCACTGAGCTGAAGCCTTGCCTCTGCTCTCACAGGGCTGGTGTCCGGCTCTCAAGGTCCTTGAAGATGTTCCCAGGGCCTGCGGGGAGGATCCAGGGGAGGACCAGCCCTCCGCCTTCCTCCAGTGGCTCCGTGCTACCGGTGGATGCAGGGGACACACCAGAGCCATAGACTGGGTCACTTGTTGCAAAGGCGGGGGACAGAAGACTAGCTGGGCGTGGTGGCGCACGCTTGTCATCCCAGCATTTGGGAGGCTGAGACCGGTGGAATGCAGTTTGAGGACAGCCTCAGCTACTTAGTGAGGCCATTTACAACCCAGTGAGACCCTGTTTCAAAATAAAGGATAAAAAATAGGGCTGGGGGTGTCGCTTGGAGGTAGAATGCCCCTGGGTTCCATTCCCAGTATAGCAAAAAAAATTTTTTTTTAATTAAAATAAAATAAAATAAAGAAGAGCAGGAGTCTAATGCCAGCGGCGGGGCTGGGGGTGTCCAGGAGGGGCAGCCATGGAGGGGTCGGATGCACGCCAGGAAGACAGTCCCCAGGCCACAGCAGAGACAGGCCTCGGGGAAAGGGAGGTTCACAGGCATCCGGGATGAGCAGGAAGAGGCCCGGACACAGAGCAGGAGACCTTGGAGAGCAGTCTCGGCAGGCAGGGAGTTGAGAGGGCCAAGATGGACATGTGCACGCGTGTGCACACAGACACAGACACGCAGGCACACGCACGCACATGCAGGCACACACAGGCACCAGCCCAGTCAGTACAGAGGTCTGAGGACGGAAGGGGAGGGGAGGGCCCGGGTGGGGAAGGGGAAGGGTGCTGGGAGCTCAGGTGCGGGGCCACCTCGGAGAGGGAGGGCGCCAGTGGGCAGGGAGAGGGTCTGGACCTGGGCCCGGCTGGAAGCAGCTTGAGAGGCCCCCCAGGGCTGCACTGGGGGGCTACAGATGAGGAAAGAAAGGCTGCTGAGTGGGGAAAGCCGCAGAGCCCAGGCCGCAAATGCCACACCGTCCCCAGAAAGACCTGCGACCAGACACCAGAGACAGGAGGGGCTCACCAGGGCGTGGCCTGGCCAGCGTCCAGGGGCTGAGAGCTCATTAGGACGGGCTGGAAGTGGCCCAGCTCGTCCTCGCTGTTTGGAGCCCCAGGCTGCCAACGGGGGACCCAGGCGCACCCCCACCGCAGAGAGCCGCACGCGGGGGATGGTCACCCCACTGTCTGCACCTCGGGGCGCGGTACCGGTCACTTTTACCTCCCTCCTCTGCGCTTTGCTGCCTTTACATTTAGTTTCCAGTCACACACGCTGTTCTTTTCAAACACAATAATGCCACGAAGCGCCTGCTCCCATCCCTGTCGTTTGGTTTGAGCTGGAAAGGGTCGGGGGGGGGGGGTAACAGGGGCTGGGGCTTTGACTCCCCGTCCTCACAGGAGAGGCACTGGAGGAGGGGGCAGTCAGCATCACCCCCGAATGCAGCGACCCCCAAACCCTTCTGGGAAAAAACTGCCCCTCCCTTTAGCAAAGAAGGTGTCAGGTGGGATTCCCGCGTCCCCCGGTGCACCCGTCAGCTGCCCCCGTCCCTGTCTGTGTCTCCGCAGCGCCCCTGCAGAGCCTCCAGTCAGAGGGTCTTCTGTTTCCAAACATGGACGGCGCGCTCCGCCGGGACCCCAGGCCCTCCGTACCTGCTGCTCCCTCCATATCCTCCTCCTCGCCGCCTGGGCTGGGGTCCAACCTCGGGACTGGAGCAGTGCTCCCCTGGGACCCTCTCCTGCCGCCGGCGTGGAGGCGCGCCAAGCTCACCGCCCTGCAGAAATCCCATCCCCCCTCGGTGCTTTCGCCGGTGGTGTGCTGGTAAATGTCTACTCCTGGGCTCTGGGGATTGTGGCCAACAAGCCCCCTGGGTATCCTTTGCCAATTCCTGTGCTGAGAATATTCCCGCTGGGCCTGTTTCAGCGGCCCCGTAAGAAGTGGACTAGCCCATAGGACTCCTGACAACTGACCGGCGCAGCCATTCCCAGTTCCCTGTGGGGGGTGGGCATCTCCCTGCGGCCTGCTCCCCTCTCTGAGATGGCCACCTGTCCCTCTGTACCTGGTCAGGCCAAGGATGAAAAGCAGCCAGATTCCTACCGTGGAGAAGGGGCTGGTGCTGTGACTGTCAGGGGCGGGCCTGAGCCCACCCTGCCTACCCCCACCCCACCCATTTTGCAGCTTTACCAAGCTCTTTTTCTTTCTTTTTCTTTTTGCTTGGTACTGGAGGTTGAACCCAGAGGCATTCTACCTCTAAGCTACACCCCCAGCCTCGGTCCAGCTCTCATAGGGCTGGTGTCCCGGTCTCGAGGTCCTTGAAGATGCTCCCAGGGCCTGCGGGGAGGATCCAGGGCAGAAAGAACCCACGGCCTTCCTCTTTCTTTCTTTCTTTCTTTTTTTCTTTTCTTTTCTTTTTTATTGTGGTACTGGGGACGGAACCCAGGGGCATTCTACCTCCAGGCAACACCCCAGCCCTATTTTTTATTCTTTATTTTGAAACAGGGTCTCACTGAGTTGCCAAGGGCCTCACTAAGTAGCTAAGGCCAGCCGGGCGTGGTGGCGCACGCTTGTAATCCCAGCGCTTGGGAGGCTGAGACAGGAGGATTGCACAGGATCGAAGCCACTTAGTGAGGCTCTCGGCAACTTAGTGAGACCCTGTTTCCAAATAAAGTATAAAAAATAGGTCTGAGAATATAGCCTGGAGGTAGAGAAGCCCCTGGGTTCCACCCCCAGTACCACACACACACACACACACACACACACACACACACACACAAAGTAGCTGAGGCTGGCATCAAACCACGATTCTTCTGTCTCAGCCTCCCGAATGCTGGGAGTACAAGCATGCACCACCAGGCCCAGCTTACTTTTCTTTTTGAAACAGGGCCTCGAACCTGCAAATCTCCTGTTCTAGACTTCGAATCCCTGCCTGGGATTACAGGTGTGTGCCACCACGCCTGGCTTGCAAAGCTCCTGAAGGCTCTTGCTGAAGACAAAAGTGATGTGTCCAGGAGCACAGCAGGTGGGCTCTGGTGCCAGCCCGGGGCTGTCCCCAACCTGTATCCCCTGCTGGAGCCCCAGAAGGCCTGTAGGTCTGAGTTCCTCTCCAACCCGGGACACACAGGCTGTGCTCTCAGCCCTCCCCGTAGGAAGGCCCCAGCCTTCTTGGCCCGGGGCCGCCCTCACATGCGTCCCGGGGCATCGAGGACCCGCCTGAACCTGTTCTTTCACATGGCTGGTGGTGGGTGCACCAGGAAGTGTCCTGGGGCTGGTGCCCAGCTCTGTGGTGCTGAGAGGGAAGGCGAGGGCTGCCCGGGGCCGGTGTGCACCCAGCAGGTGTGGCAGCTCACGGCCCCCTGCTGACTGTCAGTTGACTCCGTGGCCAGCACTGCCCTGGGCCCTACCTTTCTGATGTGGCAGAGGAATGGCTTCTCGGTGGGCAGCTGGGTGGCGTCCTGGGCGTTACCCCAGAGGCCCAGGTGCACCTGCTTCTCCGGCCCTTCCAGTGGTTTTGTGCGCCCTTAGGGTCATGTTCCGCAGGCAGAGGCAGAGAGGCCCCTGTTGCCTCCATCAACCTGACAGCCTTCAGCTGGGGTCACCTCAGATCCCTGTCTTAGCCCGGCGTGGTGGCGCACACCCGCAATCCTGGAACTTGGGAGGCTGAGACAGGAGGGTCGCAGGTTTGAAGCAAGCCTCAGCAACTCAGTGAGACCCCGTTTCACAATAAAGAATAAGAAATGGGGCTGGGTGGTGTAGCTCAGAGGTAGAATGCCCCTGGGTTCTATCCTCAGTGCTGCAAAATAAATAACCAACCAACCAAACAAACAAACAAATAAATAAAACGGACAGATTTGGCAAATAAAAACATAGAACATCCCCTTATATTAGAACTTTAGATGGACACATTTGTCCCGTGTAAATTTGAGACGTACTGATGGTAACATGTGACTTGTGTATTTGACACTCAAATTTAACAGTGTTTCTTTTTGGTGGTACTGGGGTTCCTGGAAGCCCTTCTATCTCCGGGCTACACTCCCAGACCTATTTTTACATTTTTATTTGGAAACAGGGTCTCCTAAGCCAGCGCGCGCGGCTGGCTTCGAACCTGCGCCATCCTCCTGTCTCCGCCTCCCAAGCGCGGGGATTACAAGCGTGCGCCACCACGCCCGTTTTGAAACAGACTCTCACTACTTGCTGAGGCTGTCCTCAAACCTGCGATCCTCCTGTCTCAGCCTCTTAAGTACCGGAATGGCAGGTGAGCGCCACCACATCTGGTCTGCAAAGCCATTTTACAGAAAAGAAAGGAATACCGGGGCTGAGCAACTGTCCACGGTCGCCCAGCCAGGAGGAGGTCGGGGATCCAGGCTTTACCAGGGTTCCCCTGGCTTGGGCTGAGGAGAATTGCAGCGGAACACAGCCAGACAGCCTGCAAATGGGGCCCAAGGGGCCGCTCTGGGCTTTGGAGGGGTACCTTTACCACCCTCCCGGGGGTGCCCCTTCCCTGGAGGGCAGGCCTGGCCTCGAGCAGGAGGAGGCTCCTAGTGACAGCGGAGGCCACAGCAGCTGGACGGAAAGCTGCTGTCTGCCCCGGGGGCTCAGGGCTTCTGAATGGCTGGCAACAATTTCTTCTGAGCCCTCAAGGGCTTATTTAAAAGGAGTTCAAGTGCCCGGTCCCTGGTGGGAGAGGTTAAGTACCTGGGTTGGAGGATTAAGTGCTGGCTTGGGATGGCAGGGTCTGTGGAAGGCTCTGGAACGGCCTGCTCAGCTCCCCAGCTCCTTGCCTTCCAGAGCGCACGCCAGTGAGCTCTTTTTTCTTTTCTTTCCTTCCTTCCTTCCTTCCTCCCTTCCTTTCTTTCTTTCTTCCTTTCTTTCTTTCTTTTTCTCTTCTTCTTCTTCTTCTTCTTCTTCTTCTTCTTCTTCTTCTTCTTCTTCTTCTTCTTCTTCTTCTTCCTCCTCCTCCTCTTCCTCTTCCTCTTCTTCCTCCTCTTCCTCCCCTCCTTCTTCTCCTTCTCCTCCTCCTCCTCCTCCTCCTCCTCCTCCTCCTCCTCCTCCTCCTTCTTCTTCTTGGTACTGGAGATTGACCCTCTATGCCTCCAGCCCTTTTTATTTTTTATTTGGAAACAGGGTCTCACTAGGCTTCTTGCTAAGTTGCTGAGGCTGGTCTCAAACCTGCAATCCTCCTGTCTCAGCTTCCCAAATACTGGGATCATAGGCGTGCGCCCCCACACCCGGCCAGCTGGCTCCTTTCCCTCTGGCCCTCACCACGGTCCTGGGTGTCTTCATAGATCCCTGGCAGAGCTGGGGACGGAGCAGACCAGGAGGGCCAGGGATGCTGACCCAAGAGCCCGCCGCAGAGACCAACCCGGCCGCAGATGGGGAGAGGGAAGGAGGAGCTGTGCCTCCTCCAGGGAGAAGCCATCGCCCTGCTGTGGGCAGAGTCTTGCGGGATGCCTGGCTGGGTGTGCACCTCCCCACGGAGCCCTGGCCTGGCAGCCTTGGAGCCCGCCCCCCCCAAACACTAAAAAGACAGGTGGAATGGGCCCCCACCCCCTCAGGTACAGGCCTGTGGCCCTGGGAGTCCAGCTTGGAGGAGGCTCGGGGAGGCCCCTCAACAGGCTGGAGCAGGGAGCTGAGCAGCGCAGCGCCCACCGAGGGCTCTGGGGACTCCTGGGGCCTCCGGGGCGGGTGCTGGGACCTATCTCAGGACCTGGGTGAACCTCGGGCTTTTAGTTCCAGGGCCCAAACTGGGGTCTCTCCCCTGTAGGGTGTGCCAGTGCCCAGAGCCAAGGCAGGGAAGTGTAGGGCACGCGCAGGCGGCCAGCTGGTGTGGCCAGCCCCCTTCACAGCTAGGCTTTCACCCCGGGCCTTCTCTTTTTTCTCTCCTTTTCTTTCCCTCCCTCCCTTCCTTCCTTCTTTCCTTCCTTTCTTTCTTTCTCTCCTTTCTTTTTTCTTTCTTGGTACTGGGGATTGAACCCAGAGACCTTCTACCTCTGAGCTATAACCCCTATTTGATTTTAGTTTTCACGAAACAGGGTCTTGCTAATGTGGCCAGGCTGGCCTTGAACCTGTGGTCCTCCTGTCTCAGTCTCCCAAAAACTGGGATTATAGGTGCATGCCACCAAGCCCAGCTGAGTTTTGATTTTTTTTTTTTTTTTTTTTTTTTTTTGCGGGTCTGGGGATGGAACCCAGAGGCATTCAACCTCCAAGCTACACCCCTGGCCTATTTTTTTTTTTTTAATTCTTTATTGTTAAACCGGGTCTCACTGAGTTGCAGAGGGCCTCACCAAGTAACTGAGGTTGTCCGCGAACCGCCATCCTCCGGTCTCAACCTCCGGAATGCTGGGGTTACAAGTGTGCACCACCACACCCGGCTTTTTTTTTTTTTTTTTTTTGGTGGTACTGGGGATTGAACCTAGAGGCACTCTACCTCCAAGCCACACACCCAGCCCTATTTGATTCTTCTTCTTTTTTTTAATTTTGAAACAGGGTCTCACTAAATTGCAGAGAGTCTAAGTAGCTGAGACTGGCTGTGAACCTGCAATCCTCTTGTCTCAGCCTCCCAAGTCCTGGGATTACAAGCATGTGCTACCATACCCGGCTGAGGTTTGCATTTTGTTTTATTTTTTGTGGAATTAGATATTGAACCCAGGGGCATTCTACCCCGGAGCTACACCCCAGACCTATTTTTTATTCTTTATTTTGAAACAGGGTCTCGCTAAGTTGCAGAAGACCTCGCTAAGTAGCTGAGGCTGGACGCGAACCGTGATCCTCCTGTCTCAGCCTCCCAGGTACTAAAATTACAAGCGTGTGCCACCATGTTTCGCTTGAGTTTTGCATTTTAAAACAACTGAGCTGTAGGGATTCTGGTGGGAAGTCTCTGCCCAAGGTCACCGGCTGGAGGACTTCCAGATCAGGACCTGGACTCAGGACCTTGATCAGACTCTGCCTGGCGCAGCAGAGCTGCCTCTGCGGCCGCGCCTTGGAAGGCTCAAGGGCGCAGGGCTCTGCCTGCTGGGGTGGGATGCTTGTCTGAGCTCCTGCCAAGGGCAGAAGCCTGCCTTAGCTCCTCTTCTGTGTCCCTGGAGGGCCAGCCCCGAGGCCCGCAGTCCACAGATGAGCTCAGGGGAGGCCTGGGGGCTCCGGGAACCTGCCTCACGGAGGGCGGCCCACACTGCCGTGAGCCTGAAGGATGGTGCAGCCCAGCGCTGGGTCCTTGCCCAGCATGTGCGAAGCCCTGGATTAGATCCGTGGCCTCGGGGGTGGGGAGGCCTCCCCAGGCTCACCTCAGCAGAATGGAGTTGTAACAAAGTCACCACCATGCATGGGCGGCCAGGGAGGAAGCTGTGGGGAAGGCCCAGGGGACAGTCCCACCCTGCTGTGAAGCCTGCACTTCCCTAAGGGACCGGTGGCACGGCCCTTGGTTTTGAGAGAACCTTCAGTATCTCTAACATGGAGCACCTTTAGGCCAGGGGCTGGCCGCCGCCCCTCCGTTGCGTCAGGATACATGAATGACCGCTCCACAGCGCCTCCTCGCAGGTGACAGCTTTCAAAGACAGCCCTGAGTGCTGGGTGCCGTGCGCTTGCTTGGGATCCTGGGTCTTTGAGACCCTGTTCCCGTCTCCACTGGGCTCAGGCAGATGAGTCCCTCAGGCTGGAGTGCGACCCTGAGACAGTCCACACCGCTGTCTGCTTGACACACGCCTCCCCGCGGTGTAGACCAGGCCCGGTGCTAAGGCCTGGGGATGCCCTCAGCCTCAGGGCGCAGCCCCCACAGGGCCACAGAGGAGCCTCTTACCCTCTGGTCCTTAAAGATGTTTCTTGGCAATTTAGTTCTTCAGCAGACTATGATTGGTGGCCTCCTTCGGCCGGCCTGCTGTCCCTGGGGTGCCGAGGGGGCCGCCTGTGCAGTGCGGTGCCTGCACACCCTGCTGGCCAGGCAGATGGGGTCTTTGGGTCTCTTGGTAACTTTCAGCTGACCTGGAAGATTCTAGACGTGTGTGTGTGTGTGTGTGTGTGTGTGTGTGTGTGTGTGTGTGTTACTAGGGTTTAAAACCAGGGGCATTCTACCTCTGAGCTACACCCCCAGCCCTATTTTATTTTATTTTATTTTATTTATTTATTTATTTATTTATTTATTTATTTTTGGTGGTACTGGGGTTCCTGGAAGCCCTTCTACCTCCGGTATACACTCCCACGGGCTACATTCCCAGACCTATTTTTTTTTTTAACATTTTTATGTGGAAACAGAGTCTCTTAAGCCAGCGAGGCTGGCTCCGAACCAGCGCGATCCTCCTGTCTACACCTCCCAAGCGCGGGGATTACAAGCGTGCGCCACCACGCCTGGCTACTTTATTTTATTTTGAAACAGGGTCTCACCAAGTTGCAGAGGGCAAAGTTGCCGAGGCTGGTTTCCAACCTGCGACCCTCCTATCTCAGCCCCCCAAATATCGCACTGATAAGGGCTCACACCTAGGGCGCAGAAAGCGCATGCTCCGGGGCCACGTCAGAGCCAGAGCCAGACACGGGCTCTTCCCTGGCATGAAGAGCTCCTCACCAGCCTGGGCCAAGGGCGACGAGCGTGTACTCGTGTGGACTCAGCCCGGACAGCCAGTGCCCGCAGAGCTGCCCACGCGCTGGGGGACCCGGTGAACAAATCGTCTCCCCTTGTCCCCCCCATCCTGCTCTGTGAGGCCCCTCGGGGCGGGCACCAGTTACCATAGCGATGGGAAGGCACTCCATGAGGTGTCCTCCCCTCCCCCTCCCCACTCCTGCGCCCCGGAACCACTTTTGCAGAGAGAGAGAGAGAGAGAGAGAGAGAGAGAGAGAGAGAGAGAGAGGAACCCTGGCCCACGAAGCCTGCTGCAGGGACCTGGATTTACAATTCAAATGAAGTTTTCAATTTAACTTGCAATTACAGACAGCTCATGATCACTGGGTGCGGAGTGGACACAGAGCTACGCATCCGCAGCCGAGCCGTTGGGCCAGACACTGGGTCCTGATGGGGATCCGGAGGGAGACAGGGGAGGCGGGGTGGTTTGACTTATTAATTAATTAATTTATTTATTATTTTTATAGAACTGGAGATTGAACCCAAAGGGTATTATACCTCTCAGATACACCCCCAGCCCTTTTTACTTTTTTTTTTAAACTGGGGATAGAACCCAGGGACATTCTACCTCTGAGCTACACTCCTAACCCTATTTCTTCCTTCCTTCCTTCCTTCCTTCCTTCCTTCCTTCCTTCCTTCCTTCCTTTCTTTCTTTTTTCAGTATTGGGAGTGGAACCCAGGGGCATTCTACCTCCCAGCTACACCCCCAGCCCTAGTTTTTATTCTTTACTTGGAACAGGGTCTCACTGAGTTGCAAAGGGCCTCACTAAGTAGCTGAGGCTGCCGCAAACCAGGATCCTCCTGTCTCAGCCTCCCGAATGCTGGGATTAGAAGCGTGCACCACCATGTGCTGGGGTTCCTGGAAACCCTTCTACCTCTGGGCTACACCTCCTGACCTATTTTTATATTTTTGTTTGGAAACAGGGTCTCCTAAGCCAGCGCGGCTGGCTTCGAACCTGCGCCATCCTCCTGTCTCCGCCTCCCAAGCGTGGGGATTACAAGCGTGCCCACCATGCACGGCTATTTTTAAATTTTGAAACAGGTTCTCACTGAGTTGCAGAGGGCCTCACTAAATTGCTGAGGCTGGTCTCAAACCTGCGATCCTCTTGCCGCAGCCTCCCGAATGCTGAGATTACAGGTGTGGCCACTACGCCCAGCTTCAAGTTAACCTTTTAACGTTGAATTACTTGTAGATTTATGTGCTGTTGTAAGAAATAATAGAGAGCGGCCCCGTGTACCCTCCACACAGCATTCACTAAAGATGACTTCTTGTAAAACCACAGTCTGCTATTACAGCCAAGGTATAGATATTGATCCCAGGCACTGACCCCTGACCCTACATAGCACTTCCCGTTTAGCGTGTGTGTGTGTGTGTGTGTGTGTGTGATTTATACAATGGCTTCATGGGTCCACCGGCACAGTCAAGATATGGAACATTCCTGCACCAGACCCTCCCGTGGCCCTTTACTAACCACAGCCCTCTTCCTTCCCAACCCCCAGCCCCCAACAACTAATCTGTAATTTTGATACTTCAAGAAGAGCTGGGCGTGGTGGTGCACGCTTGTAATCCCAGCATTCGGGAGGTGGTGCACGCTTGTAATCCCAGCATTCGGGAGGCTGAGACAGGAGGATCCTGGTTCGCGGACAGCCTCAGCTACTTAGCAAGGCCCTCTGCAACTCAGTGAGACCCTGTTTCCAAATAAAGAATAAAAATAGGGCTGGGGGTGTACCTCGGAGGTAGAATGCCCCTGGGTTCCATCCCCAGTTCCACCAAAATAAAAAATAAAAAAATAAAGAATAGCTGGGCGTGGTGGCGCACACTTGTAATTCCAGCGCTTGGGAGGCTGAGACAGGAGGGTCACACAGGTTTGAAGCCAGCCTCAGCTACTTAGTGAGGCTCTCAGCAACTTAGTGAGACCCTGTTTCCAAATAAAATATAAAATGGGACTGGGACTATAGCCCGGAGGTAGAAAGCCTCTGGGTTCCACCCCCAGTACCACCAAAAAAAAAAATTATATATATATATATATATATATATATATATATATATATATAGCATAAATGGGGTCACACACCTCGTGAACCTTTGGGACGGGCGCCTTTCCACTCAGAATCCCTGGAGACTCGAGCAGCTTGTCCTGTGTCTTCAGCAGTTGGTGTTGGGAATGGACCAGGGCTCCTCAAACACGTGCGTGGCCCAGCTCAGCAAAGTTCATCAGTATTTCCAGGTTTTGACTATTTCAAAGAAAGCTGAGATGGACATTCCTGCACAGGTGTGTGTGTGTGTGTGTGTGTGTGTGTGTGTGTGTGTGTGTGTGTGTGTGTTGAGAGACAGAGACAGAGAGTGAGAGAGAGACTGAACCCAGGGGCATTCTACAGGGCCTGCACGGCTCCCGTCCCGCCCGACCCACGGTGCTCCCTGCTGTCAGGGTTTCCTCTCTGATGGCGTCAGGGGCGTCTGTGTGGTTAACACTTTCATCTCCCTCATGGCTCTCGCTGGACGTCTTT
This sequence comes from Muscardinus avellanarius, assembly GCF_963383645.1. NCBI lineage: Eukaryota > Metazoa > Chordata > Mammalia > Rodentia > Gliridae > Muscardinus > Muscardinus avellanarius. Next base: position 72,299,650 of record NC_137802.1, read on the forward strand.
TCACGTGCTTATTTGACACCTGTATATTTTCCTTTTGTGAAACATCACCATGGAATCTGAAGTGTCTTTCTTTCTTTCTTTCTTTCTTTCTTTCTTTCTTTCTGTACTGGGGATGGAACCCAGGGGCATTCAATCTCCGAGCTACACCCCCAGCCCCATTTTTAATTCTTTATTTTGAAACAGGGTCTCACTGAGTTTCAGAGGGCCTCACTAAGTAGCCGAGGCTGGCCGTGAACCGCGATCCTCCCGTCTCAGCCTCCCGAATGCTGGGATTAGGATTACAAGCGTGCCCACCACGCCCGGCTGGCCTGATTTCTTTATGATGCCTCTGAGCATTTCTGTTTGCATTTCCTGGCGGCTGGGCATTAGGATGCGGTTCCCTACTGTCTGGACGCCTTGCAGCCCGGCGGCTGCTCTGGGCACAAGGACGCACACGGGCAGCCCTGCCCCGTGATCATTTTGCCCCTGGAGTGGAGGGTGCAAGCCTTCCCGCCCGTTAGGCCTTGGCCTTTCCCACGTTCATTTCTTTAAAATTATGATCTATGTAGGAGATGGGGTTTGGCTCCGTTGCCCAGGCTGGCCTGGGGCTGTGCTCCTGCGTACCTGGGATTAGGGCCTGCCTGCTGGAGCACTCAGCCTGGCTCTTCTCTTCCTCTGGGATTCTGACCATGTGGGCACGTGAGTGCGGGGTCTTTCCTCTGAAGGTCCCGGGCCGCTCCCACTGGGCTTGTCCCCCTCTGTGTTCTCCGATTCTCGGGTCCCAGCTCCGTGGTCTTGTGTCCCCTGCTACTGGCGCTCACTCCACTCCTTAGTTCTTGGTCTCTGAGCTTTTGGTTTGGTGATTCCCACTGGGCTCTGGTTTAAAGGCTCATTGATCGCTGGGGTTCCCTGCGTCTTCATCTGTTTCGGGAGGACCTGCTTTTGCTGGCGGAGCGCGCTCACGCTGCTCCCGGAACCCGGCCCGTTCATCCCCGTGCCCGATCCATCTCCGCTTGGGCGCCAGATGGCCGTCTCTTCCCGTTCAAGTGCAGCTTTCCCAGGTTCTGGGTTTGGTACATGATTTTTTTTTTAATTGTACCCAGGACGCTTCACCTATAATATTAGGAGACCCCGGGTCCTCTTTGAGTCCTTCATTCTGGCAGGCAGTCACCCGCTCAGGCTCAGCCCGTGGCTTCTGGTTGCCTCTCTAGCTGTGGCTCCCGTGACATCTAATTTGCGGAGCCGAGCTGGGCGTGGCGGCGCACGCCTGTAATCCCGGTACGTGGGAGGTGGAGACAGGAGGATCGCAGGCGCGAGGATCTTCATCAAGGAGGGAGACTGTCGCGAACACAGAGAGACACTGTTTCAAAATAAAAATTAAAAGCCGGGCGTGGTGGGCACGCTTGTCATCCCCGCGCTTGGGAGGCGGAGACAGGAGGATCGCGCAGGTTTGAAGCCAGCCTCTCTGGCTCAAGAGACCCTGTTTCCAAATAAAAATATATACAAAAAAATAGGTCTAGGAGTGTAGCCCGTGGGAGTGTATCCCAGAGGTAGAAGGGCTTCCAGAAACCCCAGTACCACCAAAAAAATAAAAAATTAAAAAATTTAAAAAATTAAAATTAAAAAAAAAAAACAGGGCTGGAGGTAGAATGCCTCCGGGTTCAATCCCTAGCACTTAAAAATAATTTAAAAATACTAATTTGCAGAGCAGTTTTGGTGTTAGTTTGGGCTGCTAAATTTATCTGGTGCCACCGAGGCTGCTGCCCGTCCCTGCTGTTCAGGGGGCAGAAGGAGTGTCCCTGGCCAGGCTGACCGGTACCTCAAGGTGGGCAGAGGGAGTTTCCAGCCTGTAGAGAGGAAGGGAAGCTGAGCGTGGTGGCACACGCCTGTAATCCCAGTACTTGGGAGGCCAAGACAGGAGGACTGCGGGTTAGAAGCCAGCCTCGGCAATTTAGCGAGGCTCTATTTCAAAATAAAAAATAAAAAGGTTTGGGAGCGTAGCTTGGAGGTAGAATGCCCCTGGGTTCAATCCCCAATCCCGAGAGAGAGAGGAGAGAGAGAGAGAGGCCCCGGGCGTGGTGGCGCACGCTTGTAATCCCCGCACTTGGGAGGTGGAGACAGGAGGATCGCACAGGATCGAAGCCAGCCTCAGCTACTTAGTGAGGCTCTCAGCAACTTAGTGAGACCCTGTTTCCAAATAAAATATAAAATGGGTCTGGGAGTCTAGCCCGGAGGTAGAAAGCCTCTGGGTTCCACCCCCAGTATCACACACACACACACACACACACACACACACACACACACACACAAACATATTGGGCTTGTCACCTCTTGCTAGGTAAAGGGCTGGGGATTCTGGGCCTGGGTCTCCCTCTGCTGGGTGGGAGGCCGTTGCTCCAGCCCTGGGGTCCCCGATCTGCCCGCCCGCTGCCCCCCTGTCCCCTGAGCTCTCCTCTAGTCTGTGCTGTTTCCAGATTTCAGGAGTGTTCTTTGGAAGGAGGGGAGGAGGAAGGAGCCTCACATCTTGTCTGGACCGCACACCCTGTCTTGTGTCTTATTTTATTTTATTTTTTGTGTGTGGTGCTGAAGATTGAATCCAGGGCATTCTCCCTCTGAGCTATATTCTCAGCCCTGTTTTATTATTTTACTTAGAAACAGTCTCCCTACATTGATGAGAGCCTCGCTAAGTTGCTGAGGCTGACTGCACCTGCGATCCTCCTGTCTCAGCCTCCCAGGTACCTGGGTTACAGGTGTGCACCACCACGCCTGGCTTTGTCTTCTGTTTTCCATAGACCACTTGGGAGTAGGTTGGAAACGAGTGGGAAGTGCCCAGTGGGGGGCAGGTAAAGATGAAGGCGGAGAGGAGCTGGGGGCAAGCTGTTCCTGGGCGGTCACCAGCCCCGCCACAGCGCCTGATACCCGCAGATCGCTTGGGACGAGGGGTCTAGAACCAACTGTCCGTGAACTCCTGGGAGGGATCCCCTGGAGATAAGGGCGGGAGGCAGGGAGGGGAAGACCCCTGAGGGCTCCAGCGTTTGAATTCTGGCATATTCCTGAAAGGAGCCACCGGGGTCTGGGGACGGGAGCCCTGGTGCTGCAGGGCCGGCCGCCTCCGCACAGAGCCCTCCCTGGCTGAGCCCTGCCAGGCGCCTGCCGACATCGCTCCCACCTGCCAGGCTGAGACAAGCCTCCCCAGCCCCAGAGTCTCCTGCAATTAAAGTCTTAGAGCTGAGTCTCCTAAGTGGGAGGGAAAAGCAATTTCCCGTTCAGCGCATCAAAAGCGCCCCAAAGGGACACCAGGCGGGGAGGGAAAGTGCGTCAGGCTCCCGACGCTGAGCCCACGTGCCCGGGGCAGCTCCTCTGCGTGGGCAGGTGAGGCCTGGTGCTGGGGATGCAGGGCCCGGGCCTCCTCAGGGAGGCCAGGAGGCCGAGGAGGCCCACAGCAGCACCCCGACCCCCTCAAGGTCTGCGTTCACTGCCCTGGTGACCCACAGCCCACCTGCCCGCCCAGCTCCCAGCCTCGCCCTCAGCCCCGGACGCACCCTTCGCTCCTATGAGTGTGTGATGCCTGTAGGCGTGTGTTTATATGTGGACAGTCCATGTGTGTATCGTTTGTGCAGCCATGACGCATGCGTGCAGGCATTTGTATGCATGTAGATATATGATGTGCACGCCGCCTGTGTTTATGGGGTTTAATTTCCTCAGTATTCCAAAAGCTTCTATGAGCTGAGGAGGGTAGCTCGCGACACCGCACACACTCAGCAACTCAGCACGTGTGCGTCCCTGGGTTCCACTCCTGGAGCCACTACAAAAGAAAGAAAGAAAGAAAGAAAGAAAGAAAGAAAGAAAGAAAGAAAGAGAAAGAAAGAGAGAAAACAATAAATTTAATCAGAAACAGATAACATAGCTGTGTAATCCCAGTACTTGGGAGGCTGACACGGGACATTCCCAGGTTCAAGGATAGCCTCAGAAACTTAGTGAGTCCCTCAGAAACTTAGCAAGACCCTCTTTCCAAATAAAAAATAAAATGGAGCCGGGCGTGGTGGTGCACGCTTGTAATCCCCGCGCTTGGGAGGCGGAGACAGGAGGATCGCGCAGGTTCGAAGCCAGCCTCAGCTACTTAGTGAGGCCCTTTGCAACTCAGTGAGACCCTGTTTCAGAAATAAAAAGACTAAAAAATAGGGCTGTGTAGCTTGGAGGTAGAATGCCCTGGGTTCTGTCCCCATAATAATAATAATAATAATAATAATAATAATAATAATAATAAATGTGGCTGGAAGTGGAGCTCAGAGGGAGAATGCCCCTAGGTTCAATCCTTAGTACCATTAGAAAGAAAGAAAGAAAGAAAGAAAGAAAGAAAGAAAGAAAGAAAGAGTATAGAAAGAGGCAAAGTATATACACGAGTAATTCATAGAGAAAGAAAGTCATTCATAGAGAAAGAAATTTAAATAGTCTGCTGAGTTTGAAACATAGGCAGGGAGTGGGGTGGGCGCAGCTGTGGAGTGCTGGCCTAGCCCTGGGTTCCACCAGGGCACACACACGAAGTTAACAGTAAACCCTAGTAAAACATGTGACAATATAGCCGGGCGTGGTGGCGCAAGCTTGTAATCCCTGCACTTGGGAGGCGGAGACAGGAGGATCGCACAGGTTCGAAGCCAGCCTCTCTACTTAGTGAGGCTCTCAGCAACTTAGTGAGACCCTGTTTTCAAATAAAATATAAAAAAGGTCTGGGAGTATAGCCCAGAGGTGGTACCCCCAGTACCACCAAAAAAAAAAAAAAATTTTGGAAATAGGAGCCAGGCATGGTGGCGCATGCTGGTCATCCCAGCATTCGGGAGGCTGAGACAGGAGGATCGCGGTTTGAGGACAGCCTCAGCTACTTAGTGAGGCCCTTTGCAACTCAGTGAGACCTGGTTTCAAAATAAAGAATAAAAAGTAGGGCAGGAGGTGTAGCTCAAAGGTTGAATGCCTCTGGATTCCATCTCCAGACCCGCAAAAAAAAAAAAAAAAAGAATAAAAAATAGGGCTGCGGATGTAGCTTGGAGGTAGAATGTCCCTGGGTTCTATCCCCAGGACCACACACACACACACACACACACACACACACACACACACAAAATTGTAAACAGGGTCTCCCGAGGTCCCTGAGAGCTCGCTATGGCGCGGGCCTGCTCTGGAACCTGCCAGCCTCCGGTCTCAGCCTCCCGAGTACTGGGATTAGAGGGTGCGCCATCACGCTGGGCTTTCGTGTGAATTTTAGAATCAGCTTCTCAATTTCTACCTGAAGGAGGCGGTTGGGCTTTTTGGCTTAGGATTGCTTCGGATCTAGACATACTGGGGCGGGGCTGGAATCTCTGGATACCGAGTCTCTCCCCACTGTCCGGATTCCTCTCTCTCCCCGCAGCAGCGGCAGCAGCAGCAGAACCTCCTGGGCACGTCTTGGCCGTCCTTGGTCGGGGTTTTTCCTTCGGTGTTCTCTGTTTGGGGGTGCTGTTGTAAAGGACATTTAAGAATTCAAAAGTTGTGAGCTCGCGTGAGTACGGAGGGCAACATCGATTTTGGGGTGCGGAGGTCTGCGCGACAACCGTGCGGACCCCGTTGATTAGTTCTGGCCGGGCTTTCTGTTTTGTGTCTGCTTTTGACGCTGAAGTCGGCACTCCCCATGAGCCACACCCCAGCTTAGCAGGGCTTTCTTTTTTGCTTGTTAGTTTTAGTAGACTGTTAGATTTTCTGCGTAGATGATGAGGCCGTCTACAGAGGAAGGCGAGTTGACTTTTTCCTTCCCAACCTCCGTCCCTCCCTCCCTCCCTCCCTCCCTCGCAGGCGTCGCGAGGCCGTGGTGACCCTGCCCGGGGAAGCGTCTGGCCTCTCATCCTTGCTGTAGGGTTTTTGCAGATGCCCACAGCGGATGGAGGAGAGTCCTTCCTGTCCTGGTTTGCTGTAGGATTTTTAAAAAATTATTATTGTTGTTGTTTTGTTTTATTCTGGGGTTTGTTGGGTTTGGGCCGGGAATGGGTTTTGTCAAATGCGTTTTCTGCGTCTATTTTAAAACCCCCACATAGTTTTTCTTTTTTCCTTGGCTTCCGCGGTGAGCAGCACCGATTGCTGCCGCGGTATTAAGCCACCCTTCCTTCCTGGGATTAATCCCCGTCTGATCAGGGTGTAGAACCGTCTAACATGGCATTCGATTGGATGCGCTAAAACTTAGAATCTTTACACCTGTGTTTGTGAAGGAAATTGCTCTGCAGATTTTTCTGTAACGTCTCGTCTGATTTTTGTAGCAGGGTAATGCAGGCAGAGTCTAGTTTTAGATTCTGGATTCTGGATCCATACCAAAAAGCAAAGGCAACAAAATCTGTTGGTAAATTGGATGCGGGGAATAAAAGAAAGAGGGAATCGAGCCGGGCACGGTGGCACACACCTATAATCCCAGTGCCTGGGAGGCTGAGATAGGAGGATGGCAGGTTCGAGGCCAGCCTTAATGAGACCCTCAACAACTTGGTGAGACATTGTTTAAAAATAAAATAAAATAAAATGCAAAGGGCTGGAGGTGTAGCTCAGAGGTAGTATTCCCCAGGGTTCAATCCATAGCACCAAACCAAACCAAACAAAAACAAAAAAAGAAAAAGAAAAAGAAAGACGGGGAATGGAAGAGACTAGTTGGCTGGAGCCACTGGAAGGCCGGGCACCTGGAGAGCCGGGCGGGCGGGGTGGGCCGGGCTGCCCGCTCCTCCCCAGAGCCGCGGTGGAAAGTGGCAGGGAGCTGCCAGCTGGAGGCGCACACCCGGAACCCAAGGCATAAAACACTACTTAACGCCTAGGAACGGATGAAATAATCATTTCTACTTTTATCTTAACCCACAAGGAGGCTTTATAGGCTTCCCGCTGTGGCGATTGAGGATAAAACCCAGTTCCATCCCTGCCCTTCCAAAACCTGGGCTCTGCAGCCCACACCCCCTGGAGGGCGAGGCTGCGGGCGCCGGCCTCCCGCCCCTGCCTCCCCAGCGCCGCCTCTGCCAGGCCCGGGCTGGGAGTCCACTCTGCAGACAGTGATCCTCTAGGCTTCCTTTATAGGTTGGTACTAAAAGTGGAAGATCAATAATAGTTATGTTATCATGACGCTGTGCAGAAAAATTCCCTGCACAGCCGAGCAGCGTGTAGCAACGGCAGGTTCCTGGACGTTGCCCCTCTGGTGGCCTCCAGTATGCCTTGGGGTAGTCTTACAGGAACCCCCTGCAAGCCGGGCGCGGCGGCGCACGCTTGGAATCCCAGCACTGGGGGGGGGGGCTGAGACAGGAGGATGGCAATTTGAGGCCAGCCTCAGCCACTTAGTGAGGCCCTCTGCAACTCAGTGAGACCCTGTCTCAAAGTAAAGAATAAAAAATAGGGCTGGGGGTGTCGCTCGGAGGTCGAATGCCCCTGGGTTCCATCCCCAGTACCACACACAAAATAAAAAGAAAAGAGCACAGTTAATTCAGGGGCATTTAGTACACTTATGATACCAGGCACGCGCCACGGCAGTCTAGTGCCAGAACGCTTTTACCGCCGTGGAGGTGGAAACCACACGCACACTAAGCAACCGCATCTGACTTCCCGGCCCCAGCTCCCGGCCCCGCACCTCGGCCTCCATCTCTCTGGCTTTGCCTCCTCCGGGCAGTCCACACACGTGGAACCCCGCCCCCCGTGCCCCTGTGTCTGGCTCCTCCCACTGAACATGTCTCGAGGGTTTGACCCTAACCCGCGTTGTGGCATGTATCGGAATACCATTCTTTTTCACGGCTGAATAATGTTCCATGGAGTGGCGTTTATCCGGTCGTCCACAGAGGGGCATGCGGGGGGCCTCCACACTCTGGCTCCTGTGAATACTGCTGCTGTGACTCTGTGTGTGTGTGTGTGTGTGTGTGTGTGTGTGTGTGTGCCTGTTTTTAGTTCTCTGGGGTCTCTACCTCGGTGGCACTGCTGGGCTTAGGAATGTCCTGTGTCCTGTGAGATGGAGCATTGATCTTTGGGGCCCCACGTCGGGTCACATCCAAAGTAACTTCCCGAGAAGGCTCGTGAGAGCTGCACCCTGAGATCTCGTGGGTCCCCCCACCCTCCACGGCTGCTCCGGAAGTCGCCCCTCACCGCAAAATCAAAAGCCCATCTGTAAGAAGTGGACGTCCAAGCCGGGCGTGGTGGCACCCTCTTGTCATCCCAGCATCTGGGAGGCTGAGACAGGAGGATCGCGGTTCGCGGCCAGCCTCGGCTACTTAGTGAGGCCCTCTGCAACTTAGTGAGACCCTGCTGCAAAATAAAGAATAAAAAATAGGGCTGGGGGTGTAGCTCGGAGGTAGAATGCCCCTGGGTTCCATCACCATGCCCCCCAAAAAAGAAGTGGACAGCCTCACGGGGGTGAGAACAGCACGCCCAGCCCTGCACCCCTCTTTCATGGGTCCCCACCACCTGACCACGACTAGCAGAAGCACAAACTGGGCCTGTGTAGCAGCCGAACTGGGCCCTGCACCCCTTTGTTTTTATTTTATTATTATTATTTATTTTTTGGTGGGGAGGTGCTAGGGACTTACGCTAGGCAAGTGCTCTACCACTGATACACATCCTCAGCCGTATTTTTTATTTTTTGGTACTAGGGATTGAGTCCAGGGGCGTTCTACCTCCAAGCTACACCCACAGCCTATTTATTTATTTATTTATTTATTTATTTATTTATTTATTTATTTATTTGGTGGTACTGGGGTTCCTGGAAACCCTTCTACCTCCGGGCTACACTCCCAGACCTATTTTTATATTTTTATTTGGAAACAGGGTCTCTTAAACCAGTGCGGCTGGCTTCGAACCTGCGCGGTCCTCCTGTCTCCGCCTCCCAAGCGCGGGGATTATAGCGTGCGCCACCACGCCCGGCTTATTTTTTTTATTTTGAAACAGGGCCTCCTTAAGTTGTTGAAGGGCCTACTACTTTGCTGAGGCTGGTCTCGAATCCATGATCCTCCCGTCTCAGCCTCCCAAGTCCTGGGGTTTCCAGGTGTGTGCTGCGGTGCTTGGGTTCCTCTACTGTCCAATGCGTGTCCCTCTGTGATGGGTGGAGGAAGGAGACTGGGGCAGGGTCCCCGCCCGCTCGGGGTCAGAGGAGCCCGAAACGCCACAGCGGCCCGGAGCCCGGCTCTGTTACCAGCTTCTCTCTTGTTCAAGGGTCGCGCCCTGGATTAGACTCAGCCCCTGACCGACCCCCACGACGCTGGCCAGGGGGTCTTAGCTGGGGGGCTGGGGGGCCAGGGCTGGGCCCGCATGAGGGAGCACCCAACCTAGGTGACAGGGAAGGCTCCTGGAGGTTCCGGGGCCAACTCTTCAGGTATGAGGCTTTCAGGCAGAGGGCACCGGGGAGCAGGGGTCCTGGCAATCAGAAAGCTTGGTGGGGGGGGGGGCAGAAAAGGCTCCCTGGGGCTCAGTAGGAGTGAGTGGGAAAGACAGAGGGGTCGGGGTGGGCAGCCTGGCACGCAGGAAGGGGCGGACCGCAGGCCGGGTCTGAAGGCTTGGCTTTCACAGGGACGGGCGGGGAGGCCCTGCACACCTGTGAGCCGGAGACCTGGGCACAGAGGTCTCATCGCATCCAGAAAATTCATTCTGGACCTGCAGAGGTGGGCGGGGGCTGCAGGGCTGGGGTAGCCCTGGGTGAGCCCCGGATGCCTTACCCCCCATGTCTCCTGAGAGCCCTTGCCCCCCGCCCGTCTCTCTCAACGTCTTCTCCCCGTCCGTCCGTCCGTCCGTCCGGAGAGCACGTGCCCCCTCTGTCCGCTGGCTGCTCTGAGCTTGGTTGACGTGTGGAATTACTTAAAGGTCCCGCGCCCCTCCCATCGCTCGCCTGTGCGGCCCTGGCTTCTCCCAGTCACCAAGGCCGGTGGGCCTCGCTGGGCAGGGTGGCGTGGCCCCGGGCTGTGGTCACGGGGTGCAGGTCCCTCTGGGGACACCGGCTCGGTCCCTGCTCCCTGGGCCCAGGGTGGCTCAGGAGGCCTGAGGACACAAAGACCCTGCGAGGGCGGCACAGAGGGGCCCGGGAGCACCCGGGCGTCCTGGACAGGCCCAACAGAGCGCCTCAGCCCTGGGCCGGCGCAGCTGGCACCTTCCAGGGCCCTCATGGCGGGATAGTCTGGGGGGGACCCCCGCCAGGGCCGTGGGTCCCTCCTGCAGGGAGGGCTGAGATGAGAGCCCCGCCCCTCCGTCCAGCCGGCGATCAGGGCAGAGCGGAGCGGCCTCCGGCTCCATCACTCTGGACCTCGGCTTCTCTGTCTGTCAATGAGCAGACCAGATGGGGAAGGGCGTCTCTCCAGGCTGCGATATATTCCTGGGAATATACGCTCTCTCGGGAAGAAGCAGAGAGGGCGTGTGTCTCAAGGTCACAGGGCAGTGCGGCCTGGAGGAGGCAGAGCCTACCGGAGAGGGGTGTGGTGGTGCAGGCGTGTGTGTGTGTGTGTGTGTGTGTGTGTGTGTGTTGCAGGGATGTGTGTGCCTATGTGCGATACTAATGTGTGTGTATGTGTTGCAGGAGTGTGTGTGCCTGCATGTGGTACGGGTGTGGTGTGATTCAGGGCTGTGTGTGCAGGGGGTGTGTGCATGCCTGCATGCATGTTTTGCAGGAGTGTGTGCCTGCGTGTGTGGTGGTGTGTGTGTGTATGTGTGTGTGATAAAGGGGTGTTTGTGCCTGTGTGTGGTGCAGGTGTGTGTTTTGCAGGAGTGTGTGCCTGCATGTGTGTGTGTGTGATATGCAGGGGCGTGTGTGCCTGCCTGTGGTGCAGGGGTGTGCATGCATGCATGTCCACAGGAGTGTGTGTGCCTGCATGTGGTCCGGGTGTGTGTGTGTGAGCACAGGGCTGTGTGTGTGTGCATGTGTGTAAGTGCACGGGAGCGGTGACGAGCATTGGGAGGAGAGAGCCCGCTGAGCGCTCTCCCGTGGCGGAGGCTGAACCTGAAGCTGAAGCCCTGGCAGCCTGGGTGGGCCGCCGCTTCCTGGCCTGTGGATTCCCGGAGGCTCGAGGCCTCCGCTGCCCCCCAACCGGGTTATTTTAAGGCCGTGTCCCAGCAAGGCTGATCCCCAGAGACCCATGCAGCAGCGTCTGCAGCTGCCGCTTCAGGGGCCCCTTCCAGGCCACAGCATCACGCGGCCTCCAGGCCGCCCCTCCCGGCATCAAGGTGGAGGGTGGGGCGCTGGGGGGGCTGAGTGGCGCTGGTCCTGGGCCAGCCGTGTGATGACAGACTCCATCCCACCGGATCCGCAGGCCCCAAGGGCCAGGGCGGCCACACCTCCTGGGCCTCCTTCCTCTCCGCACCCCACATCTGCTTGGTGCAGCCTGCCTTGGTCTGTGAGTTGTGGAGGGGAGGGAACGGGCATGAGTGGCCAGTCTTTCTGGGATCCGCAGCCCAGCACGGGCTGCAGGAGGAGCAGGGGGGCTTGGGGCCACACGGTGAGGGGCCATGGCGGGGCTGGCTGAGCTGGTGGCGCCCCTGGGTGCTCAGTGAAGGCCAGGCGAGTGCTCCCTCCTCGTCCTCCGTGGCCGCCATTACCACCGCCACCCTGGTCACCGGCACCGTCGTGATCGGCAAGACCTGGATGGACAGGACCACATCTGGTGTCCGCCCCTCAGCCCAGCATTCTCTGGGATCTGGGGCTCCAAACTCCAAGTCCACCCAGGTCTTGATAAAAACCCCACCGCGGGTCACCCTTCCCAGGCGCAGGAGGAGGCTCGAGGGCCTCGGGCCGCTGCTTGCTGGGAATTCCTGAGGGCCTGCGGTCCAAGGTCCGCGGCTCCGCGGCTCCTCGGTCCCACGTTGGCACTGACATGCACGAAGACGGTTCCTCGATGGCTCCTTCTGCAGATGCCTGAGGAAGGCGCGGTCCTGGCCCTGGCCGGGCACTCGGGATCCCGGATCCTGAGGAGACCACAGCGGGCAACAGCCCAGGTGTGAGCCCTGCTGGGAGGGGAGGCCCTGCGGGTGCCTGGCCCAGGCCTGGCTGTGTTGTTACTGCTTTTGATTTTTGTGGAGTTTTTGTTTCTTTGCTTGTTTCTGCATCCAAGCTATATATACTCCCAGTTCTTCTTATTTTTATTTTAGTTTTATTTTATCTTCAGTGCTGAAGATTGAACCCAGGGACATTCTACCTCAGAGCTGCATTCCCAGCCCTTTAATTTTAACCTTTCTTTCTTTCTTTCTTTCTTTCTTTCTTTCTTTCTTTCTTTCTTTCTTTCAACAGGGTCTTGCTAAGTTGCAGAGGGTCTGGCTAAGTTGCTGAGACTGACTTCAAACCGCGATCCTCCTGTCTCCGCCTCCCAAGCGTGGGGATTACAAGCGTGCCCGCCGCGCCCGGCGCTCTTTGGGGTTTTACATCTTTGAGCCATCTGGATACCTGCACTACATTCAGGGATCAGGTTCAACTTTCCCTGCAGATCTCATCGTTGCACTGGAGACTGGGTCATTCCCGCAGCATCTAATAATCTCCCTTCTTTCCAGCTATGGAGGCACCTGCCTGTAACCCCAGCTTCAGGAGGCTGAGGACGAGGATAGCCAATTTAAGGCCGGCTTGGGCAACTTAGTGAGTGAGACCTTGTCTCAAAATTAAAAATATAAAAAGGATTGGGGATGGGTCGAGCATGGTGGCACACGCCTTTAATCCTAGTGCTTGGGAGGCTGAGATGGGAGGATCACAGTTTGGAGGTCAGCCTCAGCAATGTAGCTAGGCTCCCAGCCACTCAGCGAGACCCTGTTTCGAAATAAAAAATATAATAGGGCTGGGGGGTGATCTTGGAGGTAGAATGCCTCGGGGTTTAATATCTAGTACCATGAAAAGGGGGTGGGGGGTGTAGCTCAGTGGTTGAGTGCCCCTGGGTTGAATCCTCAGTAGGAAGGAGGACGAGGGGGAGGAAGAGGAGGAGGAGGAAGAGGAGGAGGAGGAGGAGGAGGAAGAGGAGGAGGAGGAGGAGGAGGAGGAGAAGGAGGAGGAAGAGGAGGAGGAGGAGGAGGAGGAGGAGAAGGAGGAGGAAGAGGAGGAGGAGGAGGAGGAGGAGGAGAAGGAGGAGGGAGAGGATGAAGAGGAGGAGGAGGAGAAGGAGGAAGAGGAGAAGGAGGAGGAGGAGGAGGAAGAGGAGGAGGAGGAGGAAGAGGAGGAGGAGAAGAAGGAGGAGGGAGAGGAGGAAGAGGAGGAGGGAGAGGAGGAAGAGGAGGAGGAGGAGGAGGAGAAGGAGGAGGAGGAGGAGGATGTCCGAAGGCTTGTTCTCCATCTTCAGCCAGGCCCTGGAGCGTACCCAGGCTGTTTCCCAGACAGTGTGTGCTTCTCAGGGGTCCCTCCGGCCTCTGGCTGGGGCTCATCACCAGCAACGGGCTGCATCTCTTTTCCTGCGCACACCTCTAAGATGGCCAGGTCTTAGGTTCTGGGCTCGGGGCCCGCGCAGCGCCGGTAGCTGCTGTGGATTCCCGGGTGTGGAGCCTGCCGCCTCGTGGACAGCCATGCCTTACCGGCCCCTTAGAATCCAAGCAGCAACGAGACGCAGCCACTTGTCTATGTTTAGTGCGTCGCCTTGTTGACCATCTGGACCCCTCTGGACCCCGGAGGGTCTAAATCCCCACCTTCTGGGACGCCCGTGACCCAGGCTTCCACGGGACGAGCCGCTTCCTGCTCGTCGTCCTCTCAGGATGGCACCGAAGCAGCCGACTCGTGCTGTTCCCCGCAGGCGCGGGTCCCCCAGGACCCCATCGTGACAGAGGCGCGATTACACAGCCCCGAGGCAAGACAGCAAATGCGCCCCGTGATGCGTTCCACGGGAAGGCCGGCTCCGACCTCCCTGGTGACGGGCAGGCAAAGAGCATTTGCCGGATCAGCGGGCGCCCGTCACAGACCCGAGCCCGCCCCGGGCGTCCCCAGGACGGCACATCTGGAAGACGCAGCTGTGACCGGGGAGGATGCTTAGTCGAGTCTGCGGTCTTCCGTCATCATCCGGGGCTTCTCTGCACCTTTAAGGTTGAGACCGGTCAGCCGAATGGGCAGGCCAGGGGGCGGCCGCCTGCACCCCGGGTCCCTGAGGGTGGCACTGTCCCCGCCACTGCCGCCAGGAGACATGCCGTTTTATACATACTATGTTAGTTGGAAGAAGCAGAATACTGGCTGTCCACTGCCGCCGTAACAAGGTACCTTCAAATTAGCGGGTTAAAATGACACAGCTTGGCTATGCTATGATTCTGGAGGTCAGAAGTCTGAAACGGGGCTGGGTGTGGTGGTGCACACCTAGAGCCCCCATCCTTAGGAGGCTGAGCTAGGAGGACTGCAGGCTCAAGGACTGCCTCAGCAACTTAGGCCAGACCCTGTTTCAAATATGAAATATAAAAAAGGCTGGGGGCCGGGCATGGTGGCGCACGCTTGTAATCCCAGCATTCGGGAGGCCGAGACCGGACAGCCTCAGCTACTTAGTGAGGCCCTCTGCAACCCAGTGAGACCTGGTTTCAAATAAAGAATAAAAAATAGGGCAGGGGCTGTAGCTTGGAGGTCAAATGCCCCTGAGTTTCATCCCCAGACCTGCAAAAATAAATAAATAAATTAATTAAATTTTAAAAATAAAAAAATAAAAAAGGCTGGGGGTATAGTTCAGAGGTAGAATGCCCCAGTAACACCCCCACACACACACAACAGACATACTCAGAAGTCCAAAATGGGTTTCTCTGGGCTAAAATCAACTTAGTCCCAGCTACACCGGGTTCCATCCAGAGGCTCTGGGAGAGAACTCACTCCACCTTCTACATGTAATCCCAGTACTTGGGAGGTCGAGACAGAAGAATCGCAGTTCGCGACCAATCTCAGCTGCTTTGTGAGGCCCTCTGCAACTTAGTGAGACCCTGCTTCAAAATAAAGAATTAAAAAATGGGCTGGGGGTATAGCTTGGAGGTAGAATGCCCCTGGGTTCCATCCCCAGTCCCACAAAGAGAGAGAGAGAGAGAGAGAGAGAGAGATGGAAGGTGACAGATCATGAGGTTTCCTGGGAAGCTCCAACATCCCTCCCTTCCACCATGTGAATTGCAGGAGAGGTGCCGTCTACACCTGGGAAACAAGCCTCTGCCGGGCTGGGCCGCGGTCAGGGCCGCCCCAGGCCGGTTGGTGGACTTTTGTTACAGCAGCCTGCGCAGCCTGGTACCTGCCGCACGGGACTGGTCTAAGGCCCCTCTTAGCTCCGACGGCCGCTCGTTGTGGACCGGGGAGTGAATGCGGGGCTCTGTCCACGCGAAGCCGTCGGGGTGCTCTGCAGGGGAGGATTGCTCCACGGAGTCTAAGGGACACAGGGACTCCCCCCGCGCGGCCTGAGACCGTGGCCAGAGGCGCTTCGGGACCCGGGGGACCCGACCGTGCGCGCCGGCCACGGTGAAGAGGCCCCGGGCTGCCACGGTCCCCGGTCGCTCGCTCACGGCCAGCTGCTGGGATTTGACAGAGCGACAGAGACGCCGCACCCAACCGCGGTGCTGCTCCGGATCTGCGCGGCGCTGGGGCAGCGCTCGCCCGCGTGCACACGAGGCCCTGGGCTCAGCCCCGGAAAACACACACGAAGCCGGGCGTGGCGGGCACGCTCGTCATCCCAGCACTCGGGAGGCTGAGACCGGGCGATCGCGGTTCGCCGACAGCCTCCGCTACTTAGTGAGGCCCTCCGCATCTCAGTGAGACCCTGTCTCAAAATAAAGAATAAAAAATAGGGCAGGGGGTGTAGCTCGGAGGTCGAATGCCCCAGGTTCCAGTCCCAATACTGCAATGAATAAATAGATAAGTAAATAGAATAAAATAAAATAGGGCAGGGGGTGTAGCTAGGAGGTCGAATGCCCCTGGGTTCCATCCCCAGACCCGCAAAAATAAAACATACACACACATACGCGCGCACACACGCACATGCACGCATGTACATACACCACACGCACACACATACAAATGCATGCACATACATATACAACCACACATACACACACACAATACATGTACACACATGCACACAGCCCCACATGCATACACACGCACACACATATACACGTGTATGCATGCACACACAGGCTTTGTGAACAGACTAGGCAAATGTATCTTGTTTTTACTTTTAAGTATCACTAAGATGGAAGATTTTGTTGTGCTTTGTTGATCCATTTGTATTTTTGTATTTCTTCTTTTATAAAGTTTCTATTCTTTAAGTGATTAACCATCGCTTTAAAAAAAAGGCTCTGAAGGTTAGTTTCTTTCTTTTTTCTTTTTCTTTTTTTTCCTTTTTTTTTTTTTTTTTTTGGTCCTGGGGATTGAACCGAGGGGCATTCTACCTCTAACTTGCACCCAACTTTTTAAGTTTTTATTTTGAAACAGGGTTTCGCTAAGTTACTGCGTCTGGCTGTGAACCTGCAATCCTCTTGTCTCGGCCTCCTGCGTACTGGGACGACAGGTGTGTGCCGCCACGCCTGGTTTTCTATTACCTATCTATCCATCCATCTATCTGTTATCAATCTAAATCACCGTGTGTGTGTGTGTGTGTGTGTGTGTGTGTGTGTGTGTGTGTGTACCCACACAATACTGGGAATGGAACCCTGGGGCATTCTACCTCTGAGCTACACCCTAGCCCTATTTTTTTTTTTTTATTGTGAAACAGGGTCCCACTCAGTTGCTGAGGGCCTCACTAGGTTGCTGAGGCTGGCCTCTAACCTGCAATCCTCCTGTCTCAGCCTCCCAGGTACTAGGATTACAGGTGTGCAGCACACTCAGCTGTGCAGACAAGACAGAGCTCCTGTGCACCTGCATCTGGTGCCCCAGTTGTTAACATCCTGCGTTAGTGAGCGAGAGTCGTCAGAATTAATGAGCCGAAGTGGATGCACTGGTCTGTTTTATTCAGATTTTCCGCCTTTCCCCCCAGTGTCCTTTTCCGCCCAGGATCCCAGGTGACGGCGAGCCCTCCTGTTTCTCTGGGCTCCTCTGGCCGGGACTGTTTCTCCTTGTTTTTAATGACCTCAGCAGCTTTTAGGAGCACTAGTTATGGATTTTCTGGAACATCCTTCTGTAGGGGATTTTTTGGGGGAAGAATGCGGGGTATTGAACACAGTAGCGTTCTACCTCCAAACTTTACCCCTATCCATCCCTTTTTATTTTTTAGTTTAAAGCAGGATCTCGCTAGGTTACTGAGAACCTCACTAGGTTGCCGAGGCTGGCCTCCATTACCTGGATACTCTTGCCTCAGCCCCCCGAGAACTGGAACCCTGCTCCCCGCTCCCCTCCAGGATTTATCTGAGGTTTCCTGGCCTAGCGGAGGGGGCACTTCTCAGCCTGTCGATCGCCTGGGCCGTCAGCCCGGCCGAGGGCAGGTTGTCCTCTCTTTTATCCTGCCCTGTTGCTCCTTAATTTCCCTCTAATTTGATTGTGTGTGTGTGTGTGTGTGTGTGTGTGTGTGTGTGTGTGCACGCGTGCACAAGCGCTGCCAGGGATGGAGCCCAGGGCCCCAACCTCGGCAAATGCTGCACCCCAGCCCTGCACCCCAGACCTAATTGGATTTGCGGAGGAGAGAGCGAGCCCTGGCAGCGGGGCGGCTTGGCTGCTGCTCTGCCCGGGAGCCCGGGCTCTGCGTCCTCCGGGCGCCCCGGCTTCGTCCACAGCCGCGGCCGGGCGCGTGTCCAGTGTGGTTGGAGCGAGACCTTCGGGACGCCGGCCCTCTGGCTCTGGGTCCAACTCCAGCCGTCCTCGCAGAGTCCTCGCCGCTCCCCGAGCCCAGGCGGCCGCTGGAAAGTCTCTCCTGACCAGACTGAAGCTCGTCCTTCCAGGAACGGCCCCCGCCAACCTCGACTCCCAGGCCCCTCAATTGTCCCCTCCCCGCCATCTGCAGAAGCCAGGCCCCTCCTCTAGGCCAGGCCTCGACAGCAGCAGAGGCCCAAGGACGGAAGCGGAGAGCCCCCTCCCACACCAGCCTCGCTCCGGGTCCCCCAGCCAGAGAAGATGCTGGTTGCGTGGCACTGGTGAGGGGCCAGAAAATTCAGTGTCAAAGCCGGGGGAAGGGGCTTCATGGCCACAAAGCAAGCGGACGGGTGTGGACTGAGGGGTGGGGGCGCTGAGGACTTTTTTGTGTGTGGTACTGGGGACCAAACCCAGGGGCATTCTCCCTTCAAGCTATACCCCCAGCCTTTTTTGATTCTTTTTCTTTTTCTTTTCTTTTCTTTTCTTTTCTTTCTTTTTTTTTTTTTTTTTTTTTGGTGGTACTGGGGTTCCTGGAAGCCCTTCTACCTCCGGGCTATACTCCCAGACTTATTTTTATACTTTTTATTTGGAAACGGGGTCTCCTAAGCCAGCGCGGCTGGCTTCGAACCTGCGCGATCCTCCAGTCTCCGCCTCCCAAGCGCGGGGATTACAAACGTGCGCCACCAGCCTGACCTTTTTTTATTCTTTATTTTGAAACAGAGTCTCACTAAGTTATGGAGGGCCTCACTAAGTAACTGAGGCTGGCCGCAAACCCGCGATCCTCCTGTCTTAGCCTCCTAAGTACTGGGATTACAAGCGTGCGCCACCACGCCCAGCCATTGAGGGTTTTTACGTCTTCAGAGGTTTGGGGGCACAACGTTCAGACCTATGAGAAATTCCCAGAGTATCCTGAATCACTGGGATAAGCGTGCAGAGGGGAAGGATGGCCCTTGGGGACCGAGCTCACCTTGGGAGCAGAGACACTTAGACTGCTGTTCATGATAGAAACATCCAGAAGGTTAGCAGCCGTCACCGGCTGAGCCGACTCCATGCCCGCACTTGTGTTCATTATTGTGCTGAGCCCAGCACAATCGTGGGACATTAGTATTTTTTTTTACCTCATCTTATAATGTAGGTGATCAAGGCGGGGGTGGCCTAATGGCGGCTCTCTATCTGGGGTCTCCTTCTGTCGCCTGCGTGCCTGGGGAAGGACGCGTGGACACACGCACCGGTGGGTAGCAGCGTCGGGCACCAGCCTCTGGGTCCCATCCCGGGATGTCCCTTGGTGGGGCTCGCAGGGCAGCCCCGCCTCCGCCTCGGACCCCACGCACTGTGCCCCTGGCCACCCTATCTGCCCTCTGGAAAACCTGCCCTGGGCGCCCACAACTTCCCTGCTCCCTCCAGGGCCCGGCGGGCCTCACCCACCTGCTGGGTGGTCCAGCAGCCACCAGGCCTTGGGCCTCGACTCTGCGCTCGGCCTCACTCCTGCCTCCGATGGCCTCCGTGGTGGCCAGGAATAACCGAGTGACTCGGCCGTGCCGGCGGCGACGACCCGCTCTCTGGGCACCGTCAAGCTCGCGCCAGCCCAAAGGCATGCGTGGAGGGGGCACCCTTACTTCATTAATTCACGTGCTCATGTGACCCTCCGGCATTCTCTCATCTTGTGCAAGCTGGGCGTGGTGGCGCACGCTTGTAATCCCGGCATTTGGGAGGCGGAGACAGGAGGATCGCGCAGGTTCGAAGCCAGCCGCGCATACTGGCTTAGGATTAGGAGACCCTGTTTCCAAATAAAAATGTAAAAAAAATAGGTCTGGGAGTGTAGCCCGGAGGTAGAAGGGCTTCCAGGAACCCCAGTACCAAAAGAATAAAATAAAATAAAAGAATGAAAGAATAGAAAATAGGGCTGGGGGTGTAGCTCAGAGGTAGAATGCCCCTGGGTTCCATTCCCAGTACTGAAGATAGAAAGAGAGAGAGAGAGAGAGAGGAGAGAGGAGAGAGGAGAGAGGAGAGAGGAGAGAGGAGAGAGGAAAGAGAAAGGAGAGGAGAGGAGAGGAGAGGAGAGGAGAGGAGAGGAGAGGAGAGGAGAGGAGAGAGGGAGGGGATTCCCTTTCCCTTGCAGTGTTCAAGGGACTCCCTCCGGGCCAGCCCCGCTGCCTGGCCAGTCTGGAGGGTCAGGTGTAACCCTGCCAAGTTAACTTCTGGGCGATGCTGCCAGGGCGCCAGAGGGACCTCCCTCCTCCAGAATGAAGGAGGGGCGCCAAGCCGGCCCGGTGGGGTGATCACGCTGGTCTCCTGCCCACCTGCTGCGGGGGAACCGGCCAGCCTGCCCACCACGCCCGCCGTGCCCGGCCTGCCCGCCCTGCTGGCCGCGGCATTCCCTTCCCGGGGCGGAGCTGACCCCTGGCTGCCCGAAGCCTGCGCTGTGACTCACGGGGCCTGCTCGGGCAGGGAGGGGCCGGCCAGGGGCTCGACCAGGAGGCAGCATCGCCCTGAACTTTGGACAGATCCTGCCCCCTGGCTGTTCACACATGAAGAATCAAGCATTCTCTAATTCTCCTACGCAGAGTCATGCTAGTGTTTCCTGTATCTCCTTCTAATCTTTTACTACCTACACCTGTGCTCGAGTGTGTAAAATATATATATTAATAATGATGAAGCCGGGCGTGGTGGCGCATGCTTGTCTTGGGAGGCTGAGACAGGAGGATCCCACAGGTTCAAAGCCAGCTTCAGCTACCGAGTGAGGCTCTCAGCAACTTAGTGAGACCCTGTTTCCAAATAAAGTATAAAATAGGTCTGGAGTATAGCTTGGAGGTAGAAAGCCCCTGGGTTCCACCCCCAGTACCACCAAAATAATAATAATAATAATAATAATAATAATAATAATAATAATGAAATTGGGATGTACTTACTAATTAATAAACTCAGGAACACTTCTCCATGAGACCTAAGAAATTTTTTTTGCAGTACTGAGGATGGAACCCAGGGGCATTCTAACTCCGAGCTGCATCCTCAGCCCTATTTTTTATTCTTTATTTTGAAACAGGGTCTCACTGAGTTGCTGAGGGCCTCACTAAGTAGCTGAGGCTGTCCTCGAGCCATGGTCCTCCTGTCTCAGCCTCCCAGATGCTGGGATGACGAGTGTGTGCCCCCACGCCGGCTCAGGGGCTGACATTCTAATAACAGAGAAAATGACTGGGAAGAGCCACCCAGGTTGGGTCAAAAGGCGGAGGCCCTGGCTGGGAGGAGAATCCACTGTCCAGGCTGAAACAAAATCAAGACTAAACACAAGCGGATCCAGCCACGTTGCCGGTCCTCAGCTCCAGCACCCAACAGGCCCCCTGCCCCTGCAATCCAGGGACCTGGGCCGCCCCACCCTGCCTCCACGCCCCCCAGGGGACGCGGAGCAGGCACCGCCCCGGCAGAACTGGTCTCACCGCACCGGGCAGCCGGTCCCAGGAACGCTGCCCGCACGGCCCTCCCGCCGACCTCCGCACACCCTTCCCCGGCGCCACGCCAAGCCTTATTCTCCAGTGCCCCGACCTCTCCCTGAAGGCGAGGCGGGGCGGAGCGCTGGCTCCTCGGCCCTGTGCCCAGAGAGGCCGGCACCCAGGCAGGAGCCACCTCCTTTTATAGCTCTGCAGCCCAGGGACGGAGAAGTCCCTGCGGGGTCGCCCAGGGGCCAGCAGGAGGGCGGCTCAGCCGGCCTCGAGCTCCTCCACCCTGGCTCTGCCGGTGCCTGGCAGTGCAACCCGCCCGCATTGCCACTGGGTGCCTGTTTCCTTGCAGGGAAACATCTCATCTCCCTTGGAAGGCCCTCGCAGGCAGTCGGCGGGGTGGGCGTGCCGGGGCTGGGCTGGGGGACCAGGTCGCCCTTGCCTTCTCTCCTATACCCTCTTTGTGCCAGGCTGGAGGAGCTGGGGTGGGCTCCCTGTCGTCCTCCCAGCTCCCCCCACCATGGAAGAGGTCTGAGGGTCCCAGAGGGTGGGAGGGTCCCAGTGCCAGCCCAGGGTGATCCCCATGACAGCCCCACCTCAAAGTCCTGGGTTCCTGCGCCCCCCGGGAGAGGGTCTGAATGTGAACGTCTCCCCCGGCAACACGTGGCACCCAGCAACCTGGCGCCCAGGGGGTCCTGAGGGGGTGTCCTGCGTCTCTGCACAGCCCCTCCTATGGCGGACAGCGGTGGGGTGCAGAGGGCAAAGGGAAGCTCAGGCCAGGTGTGGGGCACACATCTGTAATCCAATACTTGGAAGGCTGAGACAGGAGGATCGCAGGTTCGAGGCCAGCCTCAGTCACTTAGTGAGGCCCTCTGCAACTCTTCTTCAAAATAAAAATTAAGGGTGCAGCACAGAGGTAGAATGCCTCTGAGTTCTATCCTCAGCACCTAGAAAAAAAAGAAAAAAGAAAGGGAAAACACAGGGCGCCCGCTCCAGAGCCAGCCGGGCACCCGCTCAGCGTCCTGGTGGGACAGCCACTGGCTTCATCTTGAAGCCCGGGGCCTGGTCACACGGGCACGGGCTGGGCACTGCCGGCGCCATCCAGTTTGGTCAGGGTGCCCCCACAGCACTCACATGCCAGGGGTCAGTCACTTGGGGCACCGGCAGGGGTTAGTGTCTGTTCACATAGCCTGAGCCCAGGCATTTTGACCAGGAAAATCTACCCCAGGAATGCCACATCCCCCGTGCGGCCACTGAGCCCGAGTGCCGCCTGTGTGATCTGCAAGCCGCGTGTGGTGGCACACACCTGGAATCCCAGCACTTGGGAGGTGGAGACAGGAGGATCGCAGGTTCGAGGCCAGCCTTGGCAACTTAATGGAGACCCTCTGCAATTTAGTGAGACCCTGTTTTTAAAAAAAATAACATAGCCGGGCGTGGTGGCGCACACTTGTAATCCCCGCGCCTGGGAGGCCGAGACAGGAGGATCGCACGGGTTCAAAGCCAGCCTCAGCTACTGAGTGAGGCTCTCAGCAACTTAGTGACACCCTGTTTCTAAAAAAAAAAAAAGTCTGGGAGTATAGCCCGGAGGTAGAAAGCCTCTGGGTTCCACCCCCAGTACCAAGAGAAAAATAAAAATAAAAATAAATAAAAAAATAACAGAACTGGGGATATGGCTTAGAAATAGAACACTACTGGGTTCAATCCCCAGTGACACAGAAAGAAAGAAAGAAAGAAAGAAAGAAAGAAAGAAAGAAAGAAAGAAAGAAAGAAAGAAAGAAAGAAAGAAAGAAAGGGGAAGGAAGGAATAAAGGAAGGAAGGAGCTGGGTGTGGTGGCACACACTTGTAATCTCAGTACTTGGGAGGCTGAGACAGGAAGATCACAGGTTCAAAGCCAGCCTCAGAAACTTAGTGAGGCCCTCTGAAACTTAGTGAGACCCTGTTTCAAAATAAAGAATAAAGCCAGGCGTGGTGGCGCACGCTTGTCATCCCAGCATTCGGGAAATTGAGACAGGAGGATCACGGTTCGCGCACAGCCTCAGCTACTTTAGCGAGGCCCTCTGCAACTCAGTGAGACCCTGTCTGACCCTGTTTCCAAATAAAAATATAAAATAGGTCTGGGAGTATAGCCTGGAGGTGGAAGGGTTTCCAGAAACACCAGTACCACCAAATAAATAAATATAGAATGAAAAATAGGGCAGGGGGTGTAGCTCAGAAGTAGAATACCCCTAGGTTCCATCCCCAGTACTGCAATAAATAAATAAATAAATAAATAAATAAATAAATAAATGGAAGAAAAAGGAGAGGAAAGGAAAGGAAAGAAAGGAATGAGGGGACCCTGGCGGCTGTGGGCTAAGACCTTGGACCCTCTGCCTGGGCCTCAGCCTGGGGCTCAGCAGCACACCCCAGCAGGGCCCTGCAGCGCACCCTCTCAGGCTCTCTGCTCCCAGGCTGGGTGGGGAAAGGCGCCGAGGTTCCAGGGCCCAGCGTGGGCTCAGACCAGACAAGCCAGGACCGCCCGCCTGGCCAGGAAGCTGCTCTTCTCTGCCCCGGCTTCTTATCTGCAAACTGAAGGACACCCCACCCCGTAGTTTAGTAAGGCACTGACCCGCCAAGAGAGACCGGCCACTTCCCGGCAAGGTGACCTTGGGCAAGCAGGGTCCCCGTCCCGCCGGGCCTCAGGTCCTCAGCCTACGACATGAGGATGAACAGCTGGTTTCATGGGCCTTGCCTGGGATTGTGGGGTTTGATGCCTCCCCTCTTCCCCAGTTCTCCATTTTTGGGTCCTCCTTGACAAGATGTAACCTAAATCTCTCTAGCCCCCCCCCCCCAGCCCCGCACACCCGGCGTCTTTGGGCCTCCTCTCCCCAGCTCCGCCGGTCCCTCCCCTCACCGGCCGCCCCGCCCGCTCCCCTCTCCCGCAGCCCAGGGGCTGGGATGTCTGTGCTGACATCACGGGCGTTTATCCACCGCTCCTCGCCGGAACGCAAATTTCATCCTCGTTCTCTCTGAATCAATTTACTTTTATTGCCTCAGCTGCTCAAAAGCAATTTTTCAAGAACAAAAAGGTCAGCACGTCCAAGACTAATCAATTCTCAGAAAGCTCCCGCCGCAGCCACCAGGGGAGCCCGGACGGCGTCCCCCACCCGCGCCAGCCCCTGCCACTGGCCCGGGGCATTTATTGCTTCATGATGCTGTCATTAGCCGTGTGTGAGGGACGCCCCACGGTGTTCTGACAACATAAAACCTGGACGACCTGCGGAAGGGGGCGGCCCCTTGATGGCCCCTCTCTGCTGGCCCTGGACAGTAACAGCTGAGCTGATGGATGCCTGGAAGGGGAGGCGGGACAGGAAGCGGCCAGCCACTTGTTTAAAGCTCTGCATTAAAGCGGGCCTGGGCAGGGCGGCCCTCTCCCCTCTCCACCCATCTCTGGCCTTGGGCTTCAGCTGACTGTGACCCCTTATGGATCTCCCCTGGTCCCCACTGCTGGGGACAGAGTACACCTTTCCAAGCAGTCCCGTCCTGCTGCCCACCAGGAGGCCAGGCTCGGCTCTTCCAACCCTGGGGGCTCTACGCAGCCATTCCACGGAGGGGCAGACTGAGGCCAGTGCCAGGGAAGCAGGAAGGGGCGACTTGGAAGAGCCATGTGACCTGCCCAGCATGGTGCCCGGTCGAGATGCGTCTGCTCTCCAGGGCCCAGCCGTGACCCCTGACACCAGGACCTGCAGCAGCTGACGGACACAGGCTCCCACGGCAGGCCCCAGGTCCTGGGGGGTGACCTCTTTGTTTCTAGCAGGCCTCTGGACTCTGTCCCGGAGGTGGGGACGCTGAGACGGGGCTTCGGGCTCACGCCCAGAGCACTGGGATGTGCGGCTACGCTTTGCTCACCTCTTTAAAGATGCTGTAGGAAGCCCGGCATGGTGGCCCACGCTTGTGATCCCAGTACTTGGGAGGCTGAGACAGGAGGATCGCAGCTTCGAAGCCAGCCTCCATAACCTAGAAAGGCCCTGCATAATTTATGGAGACCCTGTTTCCAAATAAATAAAATCAGGTTAGGGTTTTAGCTCAGAGGTAACATGGCTCTGGGTTCAATCTCTGGTACCACCAAAAAAAAAAAAAAAAAAAAAAAGAAGCTGTAGGGAGCCCGGCGCAGTGGCGCACCCCTGTAACCTCAGTACGTGTCCGGTCGAGAGACGGCAAGGGAATTGCAGCCACTTAGCAAGACCCTGTTTCAAAATGAAAAATAATTTAAAAAACTGAGGGTATAGCTCGGCGGTGGAGCGCCCTTGGGTTTGATCCACAGTAACACACACACACACACACACACACACACACACACACGCGCGCGCGCGCGCGCACGCACACATAAAAATACCATAGGCAAATGTGCAGGTGCAGGACACAGGTTGGTGGTCCCCAGGTGCTGGGGTGGGAGGAGCTGTGTGATGGGGCCTGGCTTCCTTCCTGGTCGAGGAGACGGTTCTGCAGCTCGACAGAGGAGGTGCCCACATGTTTGGTGAATCCACCAAATGCCATTGGTTTATTATATATATATATATATATATATATATATATTTTTTTTTTTTTTTTTTTTTTTTTTTTTTGGTGGTACTGGGGTTCCTGGAAACCCTTCTACCTCCGGGCTACACTCCCAGACCTATTTTAACATTTTTATTTGGAAACAGGGTCTCCTAAGCCAGCGCGCGCGGCTGGCTTCGAACCTGCGCGATCCTCCTGTCTCTGCCTCCCAAGCGCGGGGATGACAAGCGTGCGCCACCACGCGCGGCCCTTTCTTATATTTTAAAATTTGAAACAGGGTCTTGCTAAGTTGCAGAGACTGGGCTCAAACCTGAAATCCTTTTGTCTCAGTCTCCCAATACTGGGATTACAGGTCTGTGACACCATGCCCAGCTACATTGAATCATACTTTTTATTTTTTTGTTTGTTTTTAATTTAGCTTTTTATGTTTTTACTTTTTGGTGGTACTGGGGTAGAACCCAGAGGCTTCCTACCTCTGGTCTATACTCCCAGACCTATTTTATCCTTTATTTGGAAACAGGGTCTCACTAAGTAGCTGAGGCTGGCTTCGAATCTGCACAATCCTCCTGTCTCAGCCTCCCAAGCACAGGGATTACAAGTGTGTGCCACCACACCTGGATCTTTTTATTATTTTATTTTATTTTGTGGTACTGGGGATGGCACCCAAAGGTGTTCTACCTCTGAGCTACATCCCAGCCCTATTTTTTGTTCTTTATTTTGAAACCGGGTCTCACTGAGTTGCAGAGGGCCTCACTAAGTAGCTGAGGCTGCCCATGAACCGTGATCCTACGGTCTCAGCCTCCCAAGTGCTGGGATGACAAGTGTGTACACGCCGCACTTAGGTTTCTCTTCTGATGGGCATGTCTTGTCCCCGGTGTGAAGGAAGCTCAGAGCAGAAGTCAAGCTTCAGTGGGTGAGCTCCGGTGGCCGTGGCCTCAGTCAGCCAGAGGCGAGGTCCCCCGATCAACCTTGGGGAGCAGGGGGTCAGCCCCTTCCCTGCCAGACTGTACCCTACTGGGAAGGCGGAGTGGACTGCGCTGAGAGTGTGCCCGGGAGAGCACACACCCGCTCCTTGACGCCCTTCAGTTTCCTCGACCACAGCGAGGACCATTGTGGCCAGCTCTGTCCCAGGCATGGTATCAGACGCCAGCTGGATGGGTCTCCATTTAGCCCTGGTGGCCCGTGGGGTGCTGCCTCACAGGCAGGCCAGGGCGGTGGAAGAGCCGTGGAGGTCCCCTAAGTGATGGCAGGGCGCGCTCTCCACGCACCGGCCCCGCAGGGCTCCCTGCCAGCGCTCCTGGCCTGCGTCTGTTCCAGCCTGGTGGCGTCCCTGGCAAGTCCTCCTCTGACTGTGCAGAAACTGTGGGACATTCTAAGAAACCCTCCTGGGGCTTCCTCAGGAGCCTGGGCGAGGCGGGAGGTCCCTGGGGCTGAGAGGGTGCAGTAGAAGGTGGCGCCCAGAGCTGGGGGCCGGAGTGCCGTCCTAGGGCCAGGCTGCTGGGGGAACTGGGAGCCAGGCTGGGTGGGTGCCACCTATCTTATTTTGTGCCCAACCGATCTCACTGTGTGGTAACTGAACAAAATTAAACCTTGAGGCCAGGTATGGTGGCGCACGCTTGTCATCCCAGCATTTGGGAGGCGTAGACCAGAGGGTCGAGGTTCATGACCAGCCTCAGCTACTTACTGAGGCCCTCTGCAACTCAGTGAGACCCTGTTTCAAAATATAAGAATAAAAAGTAGGGCTGGGGGTGTAGCTCAGAGGTAGGATGCCCCCTGGGTTCCACCCCCAACACCACACACACACACACACACAAAAAGTATAAACCTCGGAGGCTCGATACGTAACTATGTAGTTTCATATCCAGACAGTCTTTAGGTGACGTGCACAGGATAAAGCCAGCATTCGCCCCTAGAAGGGCTCCCTCGCTGGCCCAGCTCAAGGGCCACACTGTCACCTGCACAGCCCAGTCACAATGGGGTCCATTATAGTTCCAAAGTCACCGAAGGAAAAATATAAAGAGGGAGGGGGGTCCTGGAATGTCGCCGCACCCCTCGGAGCTGAACAAAAAGCTATTATGGCCTCACGCTTCCCGGTGATAAGACTGGAGTCTAGCAATGCTGTGTCCTGAACTGATTGGGAACAGAATGAAAGCTCAAGGCCAGGAGATAGTGGAGAACCCGCGCAGGGCGCAGGGCAGGGCGTCCCGGGGCAGCTTCACCCTGAGCCTGGCGGCCTTGCTGTGGGGCTCACCTTGCGAGACCTCGGAGCGTCGGGGTCCGCCCCAGGTCCCTGGTGTTTCCCAGCAGCACGAGCCACCGTAACAGGTGACAGCTGGGGTCCCCGGGCTGAAGCGATGGCACAGGCCTGAGGGCCTTGGACCGTGACTGCCCTCAAATCACCATGGGGGGCTGGTTATGGGGCGGGGTGCACCGTCCACCAAGTCCCCAAAGCTCCCCAGCCCGCCGGCTTTGAGCCCAGCACCCAGCCCAGTGGCACCGGGTCGGCCGCCCCTGCCACCCAGGGAGTGTCCAGGTCCTTCCCCAGGAGGGAGGCTTTGGGCCAGCTTCTCCTCCCTCTACTGGGCACATGAGACCTTCCCAAGCAGCGCCCCTCCGCATAGCTCCCCCATTCCCTCCACGGGGCTCCTGCCCCACTGCCCCCAGTGATGAGGCCAGAGTCATCATCAGCCCTGATGGCCCTGGCCCTGGGCTGAAAACAAACCCAGTGAAAGGTAGGAATCCCACAGAGCAGCAGGTGCGCCCGTGCCCGGGGGCCTCCAGCTTCCAGGGCCTCTCGCCCCATTAGAGGAGGGAGCCTGGAGCCCCGGCCGGGCCGCCTCGGGGCAGGAGACCTGAGGGTCATAGCTGAGGCCAGGACTGCCTCTCAGACCAAGGAGGCTGATCCCGGTTAGCAGCGACGGGCGCCCCTGCTCTGGTCTACGCCCGGCTGCCGCTTCCTCTGTGGCTGGCCAGCGCCCAGGCTGTGACCCCTGCACGTGCCCAGCTCTGTCCCTTGCTCATGTGCCCACCTGAGGAGTGGTCAGGAGCTTCTGGCTGCAGGCTAGCATCGGGCTGCACTATCAGTGGGCATATAGCGCAGATGTGGCCACAGACCCGGTGTGTGTGACCGGGCTTGTGTGAGCTCTAAGCAGCCAGGTGTGGGACAAGCTTCGTGGTTATTAGTACATGGTTCGCCTGCCTCCCAAAACCAGTGCAAGAGGTGGGCGCTGTTACTGGCCACGGTTCACTCTGAGCAACGAGAGGCCCAGAGCAGCTAAGCGACTTGCCCTAGGGCACACAGCGAGAGCTGCCCGGGTCACTGGGGACTCGAGGAGCCGTGGCGTGCAGAGGGCGCTAGGGAGGGGGCAGGAGGGTCCCAGACTCCTCTCAGCAGAAGGCTTCTCGCGCCCCCTCGCCGCCCCTGTGACCTGCCGAGTGGCCTCCAAGCTCAGGGGTCTAATCTTATCACCCATCGGCTCTTGTCACGGGCTCTTTTACGGTCTGTGTACACTGACGGGCGTCCGTGCCCGGGTGACGTTCCTACGCTCACACAGTATTTGCCGAGCGCTGAGCAGGGCCCCCATTTATTAATTTATTATCCAGCAAACACCCAAGAGACTGTTGGCCCAAGCACCAGGCTGGCCGTGGGGGTTCAGCCCCGACTGTGCCCAATGCCGAGGGTGGGGGGGAACGTCGCAGAGCCACCGGGGTGGACATGGCGGTGAGCCGGTGGGTACAGGGTGTCTCTAGGTCAGAGGAGCCAAAGCCCAGCACCCATGTCACAGGAGCCCCCGACCCCCAGGCAGCAGAACCCTCTGCAACTCAGTGAGACCCTGTTAGAAAATAAAGAATAAAAAGTAAGGCTGGGGGTGTAGCTCGGAGGTAGAATGCCCCTGGGCTCCACCCCCAACACTGAAAAAAGGTTTATAAACCTTGGTGGTTCCATACACAGCTACGTACTTTCATATCCAGACAGTCTGCAGGTGACTGCACAAAATAAAGCCAGCAGTCGCCCTAGAAGGGTTCCCGCCCGTGTGCTTGTCACTGACGCTTGAGCTCAGAGGCGCCATGGGCTAGCTCCGTCCACCACAGCGCCGCCTCGGCCCCGGAGCCCGCCTCCCCTCCCCTCCCATTTGTTCCTGGTCCGCAAACAAGTTCCTGACCCACTCCGGGCATTTGGTATACAACAGGCGCTCAATGTGTGGTCACCCCTGTGTTCCCTGGGAGGAGACAGCCAAGAGCCCCTCTTCATGGCTGACTTCCTGGGCGGCAGGATGGTGTCAGCCCTGAGCTCAGCGCCCCCATCCCTGGCGCCCAGCCCTGTGAGGTCACCCACCAACCTCCTGCCCGGGGGCACAGGCGGGCCTGAGGCCCAGAGAGAGCAGGCATGGGACCCCAAGCGGGCAGCCAGGGTGGGAGGGGGGCCAGGCCCACCTGGAGGACCCTCCCCTTCAGGGACTTGGCAACCCTTCCCAGGTGGGCCTGGGTACCCAGCAGTGCCCGCCCCCAGGCAGAACCCCGCTCTGAGTTCCCTCCTGTAGACAGTTTGGGGGCACTGGGCTGGGACAAAGAGGTGTGTCCACCCATCAGAAGAGCAGACACAGTACTGATCTGGTCTAGGAGCTGAGTGTGCCAGCCCAGCCCGGCCCTGGACGCACGAAGGACTCTGCCCAAGACAAGCAGCCTTGGGGGGCTTCGGTACCTGGGGTCCCTTTCCAACACGGCCTGGGTGGGAGTGAGGACACTCCATAGGTGGCTGTGGGGTCAGGGAGCCCCGCCCCATCGCAGGGCTCTGGGGTTCCCGGGGGGGGGGGGTCCTGTTTATCGCAAAGTTTTCCACTAGCACGAGGTCCTTTAATTAGACTCGTGTGTGTGTGTGTGTGTGTGTGTGTGTGTGTGTGTGTGTGTGTGGTACTGGGGATGGAACCCAGGGAATTCTACCACCAAGCTACACCCCCAGTGCTATTTTTAAATTTTTATTTTGAAACAGGGTCTCACTGAGTTGCAAAGAGCCTCACTAAGTAGCTGAGGCTGGCCGTGAACTGCGATCCTCCAGTCTCAACCTCCCGAATGCTGGGATTACAAGCGTGCACCACCACGCCCAGCTTGTACTTAGACTCTTAAATTCTCTGGGTCACAGCTATTTATCTTTTGTTTGCAGTACTAGGGATGGAACCCAGGGACATTCTACCTCTGAGCTACACCCCAGCCCTATTTTTTTTATTCCTTATTTTGAAACAGAGTCTCAGTAAGTTGCTGAGAGCCTCACTAAGGCTGGCCCTGAACCACCATCCTCCTGTCTCAGCCTCCCAAGTACTGGGATTACAAGCGTGCACCACCGCAGCTGGCTTAGGCATCAAGTTTTCAAAGTTTGCAGGATCTGCAGAAGGTGGCCTGGATGAGAGAAAGGGGTTGGATTCCTGGACACCGCCCCAGGCGGTCACTGCAGGGAGACTCCACACCTCCCACCCACCCACCCACCGGGAGAAGTAGTCTCTGTGGGTGGGTCTTGACTTTTTTGTTTGCTTGTTTTTGGTAGATGAGGGTCTGTCTCCTGCTACAAAAGAGCTCAAGAGCAGGAGGGAGAAGCCTGGACCCCCCACCCGCCCTTGCTTGGTCCCAGCCCCTGAACTCAGGCCCAGCAGCAGGATGAGGGAGAACAGGAAGGCACCAGTTAAGGCAGGGCCTCCCGATAGCAGCCTCCCCCAGGCCCCCAGCCCGGAGGAGCGGAGAACAGCTAGCTAGTGCTCTCAAGTTCACGTAGGAACCCCTGACAACACGTTTCACCCCCAGTCTTTATTTTTTTTATTTTTAGTTTAGTTTTATTTATTTATTTATTTATTTAGTACTGGGGGTGGAACCCAGGGGCCTTCTACCTTCAGGCTACACTGCCAGACTTATTTTATATTTTTTTAATTGGGAATCAGGGTCTCACTAGGTTGCTGAGAGCCTAAGTAGCTGAGGCTGGCTTTGAACCTGCAGGATCCTCTGGTCTCAGCCTCCCAAGTACTAGGATTGCAAGTGTGTGCCACCACGCCTGGCTCAGCCTCAGCCTTTAAACAAGGCCCCCGCTCCCCTCTGAGGTCGTCAGTGTCTTCGGTGTCTCTCAGGGTCCTCTGCCTGTCCCCTGTAGCTGGAACCCACGCCTTGGCCACAGCTCACCCACAAGCCCCGGCAGAAGGCCGGCCCGCCTCTTGCTAACTCTACTGTTGGATTTTATGACTGCGAGGTCGCCGAGCGTGGTGGCACACGCTTGTAATCCCCGCGCTAGGGAGGCGGAGACAGGAGTATCGCGCAGGTTCCAAGCCAGCGGCGCTGGCTTAAGAGACCCTGTTTCAAAATATAAAAAATAGGTTTGGGAGTATAGCCCAGAGGTAGAAGGGCTTCCAGGAACCCCAGTACCACCAAGATAAATAAATAAATAAATAAATAAATAAATAAATAAATAAATAAAATTTAAAAACTGCTAGGTTGTGCGCTGACTGTTGGCTGTAGCCACGGGGACCCTCTGTGGTTTTTTTCTGTTGAGTTTATTCGTGGCCAGGAATCAATGGCTGCTATCAGCAAACTTGCCTCTGGGGACTAGAGATGGCTTCCTGTCTATGGCCCAGGGTGGCTCTCCTCACGGCAGGGTCCTGAGGCTGCTCCACCCGGTCATAGCACCTCTAATTTCAGCACCCAGACAGGGACTCAGAGCAGTGCTAAGTCCTTCTCTCTAATGGCTCCTTTTGCGGGGCATTGAAGAGCTGAGGGTCCCCAACCCACGGAGGCGGCTCCTTTTCCTATTCCGAAGCCGAGTGGCACGCTTTCATCCACCCTGTCTGAGCTACGCGGTTCTCGCCCCAGCAGCCCTGAGACCTGGCTGCTCTCCAGACGCGCAGGAGGGGAGGACATGGGTGGAGTGGGGAGGACTAGGGAGGAGCCATCCCTTGAGACTCGTGGAATGCCAGACCTGAGTGTCACCCGTGCGTGCGGTCACCCCCAGGTGTCTTGGGGACCACCGCGGGTTTGAGGGTGGCGGCATGGGGGAGGGCGATTGCAGTCTTCCCTTTCTGAGGGGAGAATGAGATTCCCCCTCTCTGGACAGGTAGAAAGCCCCAGCCAAAGCAGGGCGGAGACCCCCGTGTCTGCGCAGGACCCCTCCCACCCTGGGCCCTTGGGTTCCCTTGCTGCAGGAGGAGAGAGGACAGTAATAATTGGAGCTGCACTGGAAGGCTGGGGCCCACACTGGGCTCTGCAGGAGCCAGAGCAGACAAGGTGGGGACATTTCCTGCTCAACTGTCTCTGGCGTAAGTCGCACCTGTGGACGAGGAGCTCGCGGCTGCTAAGAGTTCCAGGTTTGTGCGGCCAAAGGTGAGGAGGTGCACGCAGCCTCGCCCTGGGGTGCAGACAGCCAGCCTCGCAACGTGAATGACGGATGGGAATGAGTCCTGGGCAGGACAGCATCACACTCAGCGGACAAGAACAAGGCCCCCAGACCCTACCCACGCAAACCCGGTGCTGAACGCGGCCCAGATGTACCACGACAGGCCTTTCCCAGGCACCGAACCGCCAGCCTCCAGCAGCAGGAAGCCCCAGGGCCTGGTGGCTCGCCCCCGCGGCCCCGCGTTGGTGACTCCATGGTTATTATTTAGGGAAGGAGAGCAGAGCAGACAGACCTCCCGGGGATGCGTCTGGGCCGTCCAGGGAGCCGGCTGCCGGGCAGGTAGGAAGGGCCCTTCTGGCTGGGGGTAGGTCCAGTCTGACCCACAGTGGCCCCTGCAGGGTGGCCTGTGGGTGGGACCGTCCCTTCCTGAACACACGCTGCCCCTGCCCCGAGGTTCAGCAGTACCCTTCATGTGGTAGGCGGTCACTGTGCTGTGGAAGCTGGTGTCAGGAGTTGGGGCGGTAAGTACCAGGCCCCTCAGGCTCCCCACTGGGCCTCTGTCCACTCTTCAGATTCCATGGAGAGCAAGCCCTGGGCCGAGGCTTCTGGATACCATGGGCAAGCAGTATCTCCCCCCTCCAAAGGGCAGAGGTGTCTTTAAACGGGGCCACCAGCCATGCATGGCGGATGCCTGGACATGAACTCTGCCCCCTCCCTGGGCCCTCCTGAGGGCAGCTGCTGACCCTCCGGGGCCTGCCTGCACCTGCCAGCCAGGCGAGGGTGCTTGCTAATACTCAGACATCTAGGCCAAGGCAGGGAGGTAGGAGGTGGGGCCTCCCCGCTCCCTCCAGGGAGAAGGCGCAAAGATGTACAGACAACAGAGTCCTGAAGGCGCTTTGGTGAAGGGCTGGAGTCCCAGCCCACATGCTCTGGAAGCTCCTGTGGTGCCCCAGGCCCTTGCCCACCCTCCTGTTAGCCCGGGGCATGAGTCCATGGCCCCCAGGGCTTGGTGGGACTGACAGCAAGATGCCAGAGGCGATGCCTGTATTTTCCATTTAACTCCCACCCCCAACAAGGTCAAATCCACTGTCTGCCGCCTTGAGAAAGCTCCTGCAGGCTAGACTTGGGCTTTTCCAGAAATCAGGACCCCAGCAGCGAAGATCTGATGAAATTGTGTTTGTTTCAGGCTCTGGGCAGCTTAGGATAGCAGGCCGAGACCCAGGGAGCCGGCTTTCCTCCGCCCACCCGCCTCTCTGCGCTGCCCGGCCTGCGCCGTCCCACCCAGCTGCCCACGTATGCCTGGCCAAGTCTTCCCAGAGCGGGCCCTCCCGGCCAGCCCCCAACTCTAGCAGCCCCGGTGCCCCTCCACTCTGCCTGGGATCAGCTGAGCCCAGCAGGCTGGAGCTCTCTGCATCTCCTCTGCCCAGCGCCAGGCTCCTTCTGCTCCCGGCAGGCCCTGCCAGACCGTCCCTGGAGGCGCCACGCCAGGACATGTGTTGGCGATGATTTTATTTCCTTTGCAATAGAAGCCATGAGAGCCAGAGGGATCTCTGGGGCTGGGGTTGGGCTACCAGGGGTCATGATGACCAGCCCTGGGCCTGCCCGGTGGGGGTGTTTAACAAACAGAGAGAACTACTCACTCGCTGTGGCAGTCTGTTGGCAGTTGGCAGCGATTTCAGGAAACTTCCCTTTAAATAACAATAAATCTCCCCCCCACCCCAAAGTGTTGGAGAGGAGATGGCCCCGTGGCTCAGGCTGCTACCTTCCCACCTGGGAACCCAACACCAAGTATTTAAAGGGCCAGGCAGTGGCAGGCTGCTCACACCGGGCTCTGCTGGGCTCCCAGGAGGCCAGAGCCCTCGGCCTGAGGGGTCTTCACGGCACAGGGTAGGGCCGGGCATGTGCCACCTTCCTGTGGGAGGCTCTGCGCACACACGCATGCACACACACGTCAGGGATGCCGGGGACATTCGGTGGTGGGTTTTTCTTCGCGGCAGGGTGGGGTGGCGTGGAGTAACTTTGGGGGCGGGCTGGAGGCACAGAGAGGTTTGCCCTCAGCAGGTGGATACGTGGGGGGGGGGCGCGGCCGCTGACTCCCAGCGGGGGGCGGTCAACGCTGCTGAAGGCCATGGTCAGTGGTCTCTTCCCTGAGTGGCAGGTGAGGTCCTGGGGCCGTGGCAAGCCACGCTCAGGACAGCTCTTACGCAGAGTCCCACAGCACTCCCGTGAGGGAGCGGGCTGGGGGGGGGGTGCGTCTTTATTCTTGTTTCACAGGTGAAGAAACGGGGCGGGGGCCCCAGGGAGGGCTGGTGGTGGCACGAGGCAGGTCGCCAGCCCAGGAAGGCTCTTCCCTTCCTACCGCACAGCTCCTGGGCTCAGGAAGGACTCGGGGGACAACCAGCCTTTTAGATTTGGGGCAGGCTCTGCGAGGCCAGGGTGGCTCAGGACGGAATGTCACACGGCCTGGGTACAGATGCAGGACTGATGGAATCCCAGGGTTTTCTGATTCCCCAGGACTCCGGGGCTGGGGCGGCCCAACCTCCAACAGCACCCCGCTTGGGGCCAGCTTGGTGTGAGCCCTCTTGGGGAGCCTCCTTCCTCCTAGGAAGAGGGGTCTCTGCTGAGCAGACACTAGACAAAGTTTTCCTTCTCTCTGCCTGACGAGCCCAGGGTGCCCCCCAGCAGGGGGAGACCGGACGGCGCATGCGGCTTCGGTAGAAGCAGGTCCCCATCGCCCCAGGGCCCTTCCCCACCCCCAAGTCATCTCTGCCCAGAGCCGCAGCAACAGACCAGAGAGCTCAGAGGACTTTGCAGGAACCGCTACCCTCCCACGGTCCACACCCACTCCCTCATCGCCACCCAGCATCCCCGCCAAAGGCCCAGCCAGTACCTCTGCCAGTTGTGGCCACAGGGAAGACCCCATCCCCGAGCCCACGCCTTCTGCTGCCCAGCTGGGCTTCACTGGAAAACTCCGAGCGTGTGGTCAGGGCCCTGCCTTCCTGGCTCCAAAACCTCCCTCCTGCCTGACGCTCCAGCTGCTCAGAGATGCTGCAGGGCCGTCTGGCGAGAGAGAGCATCCCGGCCCAAGGCTGCCTCGCAACTGCTCTTTCAACCCTGTCCCCTCCCCTGCGGCGGAGGCTGGGGGCCGTGACTCGTGAGTCTTCTTGGCTGAGATTGAGTTGGAACCTTCTGGAAAAGCACACTGCGCCCCTGCACCCTGGTGAGGACACCCTTCTGGCCCAGGTCCGACTCTAACCATCTCCTGCTGACGCGTCCCCCTCCTGCCCCTCCCGACATTGCTCCTCCGAGCCAGAAGGCAGCAGGACCTTCCCGGTGTCGGGGTGGTAGTGGCGGCGGCGGCGGCAGCATCAAGCTTCGCCCCGTCGCCCGGTCAGCGCACATCAAAGGTGCCCTCTCCTCCCAGGGGCCCCGGGCGACTTCGCACAAGGCTGTCAGCACAGACATTAGCGATGGGGCTGGACCAAGCGCCAACTTTTAAGTATGCACACACACGCACGCCGGCCAATAACATTAAGTGTCATTTTAAAAAATGGGTTAAATAAGCAGCATCGCCGGGGAAGGCCGCGTCGGGCTGATTACCCCCTATTTGCACGTCCTGGCAGGGGGAAGGCTAGAAGTCTAATGACTGAATTATCACCCTAATGCCTTTTGCTGGCTGGGAATAATCCTGGGGTAGCAGCTGCCGCAGGGTTTTTGGCTGGTTTCTTCTAATCGCATCCAGATGAAGGAGGTGCGGAGGGAGGGGCGGGGCTTCTTCGGCTCTCCGAGCCCTGCGCGCCCAGGTCGGGCCGCGGGGACCCCCGGCAGGTGCAGATGGCCCTGGGAGGGCCAGGGTGGTGGTTGGTACAGGATGCAGCTGCTGGGCCTGGGTCGGGCCGAGGGACGTGAGTGGTGGACACGGAACCAGTGTCTTCTACCCAGGACCCTCAAGGCAAGCGTGGCTCCCTGCACCTGCCCCCTGGCCCCCTGAGACGCAGCGGTGGGTGGGCAGGGCTGGCTCTGCCATCCAGGGAAGGAGTGGTCTGGAATGGTAGTATTTGGACCCAGACTTCCTGGAAGTGGTGGGTGGGTTTTTAACGATAGTCTTAGGCCTCCACCCCTCCAAACTCCCAGGCTCCCGTCACGTGACTGCAGAGGAGCCCTGGTGGAGAGGGACCAGTTCTCCACCCAGACGTGGAGTCGGGCCACGTGATCCGCTTGACCACCAGCAGCAGGTGCGGCGTCCACCAAGGCTCGGAAAGACACTGGCCCGTTTCCTGCTCCGCCAGGGCTGGCCAGGAGGCAGGAGGCAGGAGCCCCACCCCGACCTCCAGCAGAACTGCCCAGCCTAGACGGGCGCCCCGCGCCCCCTGGGCAGGGTGTAGGCCACTGCGCTTGGGGGTAATGTGCTTCACACAGCTTGAATGTGGTAACAGAGAGCTCTGATACCTGTTTGTGGGGCTCGGCTGCTAGAGGAGGGTCAGAGATGCAGGACAGGCCTGGGCTCTGGCCATCTGCCTGGGGACCAGGAGCCCACACAGAAAGGCAATTCTCTTTTCCCAAGAAGCAAAGGCGATAAGCAGGACGAGGGTGGAGATGAACATGGGACCGGTGCCAGCCCTGCAGGACCCCATCGCTAAGCTGTAATGGCCGGCGGCCCAAGATCTGGACACCGAGGAGGCTCCAGGACACAGGGGCCCGGGAACTCGGAAGCCTGCAGAGGTACTTGGGCTCATGGAGAACAGACTACCTGGGCAGAGAGGGGGCTTGGGACAGGGACACCCCTCTTTCCTGTTGACAGACATCTTTTACAAGTGGCACCGTCCAGCAGCGCCCAGCCTTGAGGGGGAAAGCAGAGAAGAGGAGGGAGCCCTCGGGCCACGCCCCAAGAGGACTCGGCACTTCATGGACGAGCTCAGGCTCGGCCCCCACCTGCTCCAGACTGGCTTTCTGTGCAGTGGCCAGCATCAGGACACGATCACAGGCTCTTGTGTGTCCGCCCGTCCATCCCGGGAGGAGCCATGGACACTCCGTCTTGCGGAGGATGGAGCATGCTGGGAAGACCTGGTTTCCCCCAAGGAGCAGGAGCCCTGACCTGCTCCTTTGTTGACCACCAAAGCCGAGCGATGGCGGTCTGTTCACAGCAGAGGCGCTAGGTCCCGCGGGGGTGAACTTTCCTGGCTAATTCGGGGCCTCTGTCTTGACTGCTTAGTTAATAAGCTGCTACTTCTTCAGGACAGAGTGGGTTGCTCTAGAGGACCTTGCACACGCGCGCACACACACACACACGTGCACGCACACGCATGCACACCCCCGATCCATTGCTGTTCTCTTTGGTGGGGCTGACCGTGAACACCGCAGACACTCAGGCACAGATTAAACCCACCCACTGGCCTGTGGCTGCAGGTGACAGGAGCCAACCCCCCACAGCAGGGCACGGAGCGCTCACAAGACCGCTGTGAGACCCCAACTCTTAACACCTCTTCTGGTATTTGAGCGTTTGGTTCATTCGGAGAGAACGTGGTCTGGTGAGGAAGCGTATCGGGTTCACAGAGATGTCTCTGGGCCTGGACAGGACCCCTGATCGTCCTCACCCCTTGGCGCTGGTGGGAATTCGGCTTCTTCCCCATCCCTGAATCCCCGCTGCCTGGCGAGGAGGCAACCCAGTCATCCGAAGTCCTCTGCAGGGGTCCACACACAGCCTGCGTCCAGGCGAGCGTCCAGGCAGCAGAGTAGCAGGATCTGGTTTTACTCTGGGCAGCAGGTTGGCCCTCTGCAATGTCCAGTTCTGGACTCTGACTGTGTTGTTATTAGGACACGCATCTCTGCTTGGTGCCCAAAGGCATTTTCCTTCTGTTTCTACCTTATCTGTCCCCTCCTCGCCCCTCCCGCCCCTCCCCCAGGCCCAGGAACTCGGCCGGGGTCCCCTCGGCCCCGTCCAGTGCAGAGTCCCCCTATCTGCGGAAACTGAAGCCTTCCCGGGGTGCCTTTGGGCCCTTCTTGCCTTCTCTTGGAGGCTGGGGGGAAGGAATCTCCACCGTGCCCCCGTAGGGACAGCTCTCGGAGCCCGGGTGGTGGCCGGCACACTCGACGGCGGGCATGCACCCGCTGTCCCACATCCCGGGCCCACACAGCTTGCACAAGTCATGCAGGCCGCAGGGGATCCGTGGCAGGAGGCGGAACTGGTACAGCAAGCTCCTGGCCTGCAAAGACAGAAGGCAGGGGAGGGTCCCCGTGGAGCGGCCGTCAGCACAGCAGCGAGGCCAACACCTGAGGGCACACTGTGTGGGCACGGGGCCCAGGCGTGGCGGCCTACACAGACGGGCGAGCAGGGCCAGAGCCGCAAAGCCAGGCCCGGCCAGCCGGGTCTTACGGGATTCCTCTCCCGAGAGCCCTCCCCGAGAGCCACCTTCAGCCCCTGAGGGGTCTGTTACAGGAGTCCTGTGCAGGATGGTACCCTGGATGCTACCCCTTCTGGTGTGTCCCTGAAGGACAGCCAGAGAGCTCTCACCAGCGGAGTGCTGAGTGATGGAGGTCTAGGAAGGAGGACCCCAGCAGGAGCCAGGAAGAGGCGGTGGTGGCAGAGGCTCAAGGTTCCCTTTATCCAGCCGCCTCCCCGGTTTTCCTAGCTCTGGGCTGGGAGTGCATTGCGCCAGTCTGAAATTCGCACAGCATGGAGACAGCCATTGGGTGCACGGTCTAGGCCCGGGGGCCTCAGAGGAAGGGCGCAGCACCACAAGAGGGCTACGGGCAGTGCAGAGGGGCAGGGTTGCCAGGAGACCTCATGCAGGAGCGGGGCCAGGACGCACATTGGAGGGAGGGAGGAGGGAGGAAGGAAGAGGAAGGAGGAAGGAGGAGGGCAGGAGGAGGGAGAGCAGGAGGAGGGAGGAAGGGAGGAGGACGGCCGCACCTTTCTGAGCACCAGCTCCCCGTTCATGTGCATGGCCAGGTTTGCGAAGTGCAGGAGCATCTGGTCGGTGGCCAGCTGCTGCTCGATGACGTCATCACCATAGATGACTACGATGGCCGCACAGATAAAGAGGTGGAAGTAGTCGGTCTGGGGGAGACAGCGGCGCTCAGAGGGCCCCGGCCGTCCACCTGGAGGCCCACGTGAGGCCGCCCCCGCGTGGGGCCAGGGCTTGCGGTCCCGTGGCAGGCTGCGCAGCTGCGTCCAGCTCAGTTTCCCCAGGCGCAAACTGGGCAGGCGTCAGCACCGGGGCTGCTGTGAGATCCAGACGCCCGCCGCCCTAACTGGCATTCTCCCTGCTGGGCTCATGGAGACCCGCTGGGTTTCGTGATGGGCCAGCACACGCCCTACCTCCAGAGCCTGCCCAGGGGGCTCGCTGCCCAGTTGCAGCTGCAAATGTCTTCAGAGGAGCATGTGCAGAGGGCTGGGCCAGAACATGCCCAGAGTGCAGGGAGGAGCCTCCGTGGGCAGCTGCCCACCAGGCCGGTCTGCCCCGAGCGTCTGGCTGAGAGTAGGCAGCAGATCTCAGCAGAGCAGCTCCCTGAGCTCACCAGGAGGGCTGAGGCCCCAGGGGAAGCCCTCTGCCCTCCCCTGAGGCCATCTGCAGGGCCTGCCCAAGCAGCAGGCTGCCCACAGGCAGTCCTGGCCAGGGCATCCCGTGTGTCTCCTGCCTGGACGCCTGCTGCATCGGACACACCATGGCTCCTGGAGGTGGAGGAGGGACAGGAGCACCAGGGAACCCACGCTTAGTCCACTGGCCTCCACTGCCCAGGCTGAGGGAACCGAGTACTCCGATCTGGCCTGCAGAGCACCCTGTAGGGGAAGGGCCCACCCAGGGCACGCCTGTTCCGGGAGACGCCATCCCCCGGCTGCCCGGCCCTTCCTCGGAGCTGATCTCGAATGCTCAGCTCCTGTCTGCTCAGCCCAGCCCTTGGCCGCAAGCTGACCTCTGGCTGGGCCACAGGTCTGGGAAGGGGACGCCCAGCTTCTCTGGAGAGCGTGGAAGGGGGAGGCCGAGCTCTTTCAACATGGGCTGCACAGGGAGTTTCGGCTCGTGGGATGAGGCGTGGGACAGCCCCACGGAAAACTGGAGAGAGGTGGACGAGACGTCCTCCGGGGCTTGCTCAGGAATTGAAGGCATCGTCCCTGGCCAACTAGCCCCCTGCATCCTCCAGCCCCCTCTGTACTCCACTGATCTGGGAAGATGTTTCCAATGTAGCTGTTTAGCCCAAAGTCTAAAACAACACGAACTTGCTTTTCGGGCTTCCAATAGAATGGCGGCCAGTGGGGTGGGCGTGTGAGTCCCGCTTCTTTTTTTCACTGCATCTCTTTGAACTTGGGACAGACAGAGCGAAATGATGAAAATCCCCCGTGAGAAATGGCCCATGTGGCCGGGCGTGGTGGCGCACGCTTGTAATCCCCGCGCTTGGGAGGCGGAGACAGGAGGATCGCGCAGGTTCGAAGCCAGACACGCACGCTGGCTTAGGAGACCCTGTTTCCAAATAAAAATGTAAAAATAGGTCTGGGAGTGTAGCCCGGAGGTAGAAGGGTTTCCAGGAACCCCAGTACCACCAAAATAATAATAATAATAATAATAATAACAATAATAATAATAATAATAAATTAAATAAATACATAAAATAAAATAGGTCTGGGAGTGTAGCCCGGAGGTAGAAGGGCTTCCAGGAACCCCAGTACCACCAAAAAAAAAAAAAAAAAAAAAAAGGCCCATGTGCCTGGCACTGCCATCATGTGTAACATAACATATAAAAGGCGGCTAATTTGTTACTGGAAAGAGTGAGGTACCATTTGCAAGCATGCATGCGTGTGTGCGTGCATGTGTGCGTGCGTGCACGTGCACGCGGGGCACACGTCAGATCTCGCCTTCTGGACCACCCCGGCTACGGTTCCTTTTATTAGTGCAGGTGTCTCATCCTCAGTGGGTCCGCGGCGAGCAAGTCCACCCGGCAGAGGACGCTGTGCCCTGTGGACTCAGATGCCCTGTGACCAGGTGTAGCCCGCAGGGCCTACAAGCTGCGAAGGCTGCTGGGGAGGGTGGAGCCGCGCCCCTCCTGCATGAACCCACATTCTTTTTTTTTTTTAAGGGCTATGGATTTGGAGATATTTGCCCTTCTCTAGTAGCGCTGGCACATCCCTAACCTAGCGCTGAAGCCCTGTGACAGCCAGCCTGTGCTTGGAGGGGGGTCTGCGACAGAGACGCTGATGCCGGCGGACAGGGAGCGGGATAAATGGCTGACCCAGGGCTCTCCAGGGGGTGGCCGGGGAGGCAGGGCCCTGGGCGGGAGGAAGGGGCGCTGAGCCGGGTGCCGGCAGGGCCGTCCCCAGGGAGTGGGGCAGGGCCAGCGCTGGGCGCAGCGTCCGGGCTGCTGAGCGCTTGCTGGGCGCTAATGCCCCTCACGCTGATTGGTTGTGACAGGCGGGAGCTCAGCCCCAGAACACGGTAATGAGCGCAGTCAGCGGGCAATTTGCATCCATTTCAGTTACACGGCGGGCGCGCGAGGGCCGAGGCCAGCCGCGTGGGACCGCGTGCCGTGGGAGGGGCTGGCTGTGTGGGCGCGGTGCTCACCTGGTAGTGGGCCCAGCAGGCCTCCCAGATGCGCAAGGCCTCGGCCTCGGGGAACTCCCGCTTGAAGCAGAGCAGCAGCCAGCGGTGGCAGAAAAGCATCTGTAGACCATCCTCGCCCAGCGACACCAGGTGCTGGTAGAAGCGCAGGTGCGTCAGCCGCAGCAGCTCCCGCAGGTACAGCTGGGGGCGAGGCCAGGCGCTCAGCCTGCGCCTTGGCCGCCCGTAGGTCCCCACCCGCACACCTGCCTTTGTTAAGCTCTCCCAGACATCAGACTGTTCCGGATGGAGGCCGGGCATGGTGCCCCCGTGCCTGGGGGGCTGTGCCACGGGGAATCCCCCAGCCCATCACTACCCGTCATGCCCAGAGCATTCACAGTGGGGAGGGATGAGCTGGGGCCTGGGGCACCTGCATAAGGTCACCCCAGCAACGTGGCCACGATCTGAACTATTTCTGGCAACACCGGGCTCAGGCTGACTTCACTGACAACCTCGGGAAATCCATCTCTGGCAGCCAGTGAGTCACCTGGTCGTGTCCTGGTGTGAGCCTTTGAGGCCAATGGCGTCAGAGGCTGTAACAGCCTCCCGGGTGCCCTGGAAACGTGACATCACACAGACGCGGGAGGACGCAGAGGGAGCTCTTGAGGTCACAGCTGGGGGTGGCAGGCAGCCCCCGCCACACCGGCGCCCCTGTCCCTGCCGAGCCTGCACGGATGGATGCCTCCCTACCTGCGACCTGTATAAAGTGTCTCCTTGCCCTGCCCCGCTGCCTGGCTCACAGCCTCTGCTGTGTTCAGTGTCTGGCGACCCATCCCACCTTCGGGAGCCCTAACCCTTAGCCTACAGGATGAGCTTCTCAGCCTCCATCAGCCATCTCTGCACGAAGCGTGCGTGGTCCAACAAGCCGGGGCCGCTCAGCGCGGCTACCCAGAACACTTTGCTCAGCTGAGCCTCCGGGCGCTCAGGGCCAGACCCAGGGCACCTGCGGCCCCTGCTGCCTCCCTGTCTCCACCCCAGGCACTTTCCGTGCCCCCACCCCAGGCTCAGCATCCGCTGCTCATGCTGCCATCTTCCCAGCCAGCTTTTTTTCTGGGTCGAGCGCATCCCTTC
This sequence comes from Muscardinus avellanarius, assembly GCF_963383645.1. Taxonomy (NCBI): domain Eukaryota; kingdom Metazoa; phylum Chordata; class Mammalia; order Rodentia; family Gliridae; genus Muscardinus; species Muscardinus avellanarius. Next base: position 72,343,340 of record NC_137802.1, read on the forward strand.
CAGCAGGGCCTGGCACTGATTCTCAGCAGGTGCCTGGCACACACACACACACACACACACACACACACACACAGAGGTAACGGGTAGTGAGATCAGCAAACAGGAGCTTCGCTGAGTCCCTGGGTCACACACATAGCCCAGCATGGCTCATTCACTCGGTACTGTCTGGTCTGTGCAGCTGATCCCTTTGGGGGGCCTGGAGGGGTGCCAGCGGCCCTCAGGGAAGGGACAAGAGAGGGTGGACTTGCTGGGCCTCCAGGCAGCACCAAAGGCCCTCTGCTTCCACCTAGGAGCCGTGGCTGTGTTGAGCCCTACAGCCCAGGTAGACCCAAGAGGTCAGGGCCTCTCCTGTGACAGGGCCTGTCCCTGCCTCGCCCTGCCAGGGAGGCCCCGGGTGCAGCCTCTGCACCTATACGGCCTGGGTGGGGCTCTCCTGGAGGCCAGGGCGAAGGGCCCACGCCCTCCCAGCAGTGGCCATCTGGCTTCAGCTGCCCACTGACCACTCACAGCAAAGACACACACAGCACGGTGACCCCGACGGCGAGAGAAGGCAGTGTGTGCTCTCTCATGGAGCCCTAGTGCGTGTGCGCACACATGCACGCATACACACGCACACATACACACGCACACATGCACACACATGTGCGCACACACGTGTGCGCGCACACACATGCACACACGCGCATGCGCACACACACATGCACACGCGCACACAGACACGCGCACACACAGAGCCCCGAGCCTCACCAGCTGCTTCTCCATGTCCTCGTCCCGGGGAGAGCTGACGAAGATTGTGTTCTGCATCAAACCCACGAAGCACCAGAAGGTGTCCGACTCGTCCAGGACCTCCGCCAGGATGGGCGCCACCAGGTCCGACATCCCCTGGGAGTAGCCGATAGCTGGGTTGTACACAGCGTAGTTGAGCAGGATCCTCCTGGCCGGGCGGGGCGGTGGAGAGAGCAGAGGCGGGCATGATCCACTGCCCACCGTCCTCACCGAGGTCCGCGTCGGCTGGAGACCCTGGGGAGGCCACGTCGGACGGCGGCGGCCCCGCGCCCTGTGGCTGTCTCCGGAGCTCAAGCTTTGGTCCTTGTTTTGCAAAAGGCCCAAGTTAGCTGCTCACCAGGCCCAAGGCCCAGAGTGGGTGAAGAGAAATGGGGGTCTGACTTTCTCAGTGGTCAGCTGCCCGTGACAAGGGGTGGGCTGGCAGGGACATTTTTTTTTTTTTTGTACTGGGGTAGAACCCAGGGGCTTTCTACCTCCGGGCTACACTCCTAGACCTATTTTGTATTTTATTTGGAAACAAGGTCCTACTAAGTAGCCGAGACTGGCTTCAAGCCTGCGTGATCCTCCTGTCTCAGCCTCTCAAGTACTGGGACTACAAGTGTGCGCCGCCACATCCGGCTGGCAGGGACGTTTTTATGGGCTGTTAATTTTGAGTAGTAACTTGCCAAACTGCAGCAGAAATGTCAAAGATGCCAGTCCCCGGCCCTTGTGGCCGTATCAGAGGAGTATCACCCACTAGGAGGCGTGCAGAGGGCACAGAGAGCCTGTCTCCCTGGGCATGAACGGCACAGTGGCAGAGGGACGGGGCTCTGCTGGTGTCCTTGAGTGACCCTGTGGCTTCCCGGGACATTATGGGGCGTTGGCTGCAGGAGCTGGGAGGAATCCTGCAGAAAGTCCCTTTCCCAGGCCCAGAGAGCAGGGGAGGCCCCAGACTCGCAGCCGAGGCCCAGAGAGCAGGGGAGGCCCCAGACTCGCAGCCGAGGCCCAGCGTTGGCCAGTAGGGTACCTCATACTCTCCACATTCGGGTTGTCCTGTCCTCGGAAGAACTGGTTGCTCCGATCTGTCCGAACCACGTCTCTGTCCACAGTGGACTGCACGCTGCGCCAGAAGGATTGCTGCTCCTCGGGAGCCATGGAGAGCCTGGCTTGGGCAGAGCGCCGCCCAGCGGTCAGCCACAGCCGGTGGTGAGTGGCTGGCCAGGGAGGGGGCCCAGCCGCCCACACGGGAAGAGCCCTCCCCTACGCCCTGCTGTCTGTCTGGCTGGGAGCCCTGCTGCTGCTACTGCTGCTGGTACAGACCCCCGCTCCCCTGGGTGGGGGTGGACAGTCCTTTGCCAATAGCAAGGCAGCTGGGTGGGTCCTGGCCCCCAGAGGAGGGCCGCGCACCCCAAAGGGGCTCCACCCAGACCCGGCAGCCGCAGGGGAGCTGAGGACTCAGCTCCTGCTCCTTTTGTTCAGAGGCCCGGCCTGCAGCTGGGGGACTGAAGAATTCTTACACCTTGCTGTGTCTGCTAAGGCACCGGGTGGACACAGGGCTGCTTGGATCCCGCCGCTCATGCACCCGGGAGACCCATTTTCCAAAGAAAACGTGGGTCAGGGAAAAACGTTATCAGCGCTGAGGCCTGTCCTGCGGGGTCGGCGGCCGGGCCGGGCCGGTGGGGCGGGGTTACCTCTTTTGCTGGATCTCCATGTATTCCTGTCTCTTCTGCACCCGCAGGGCCTCCCGCTCCTCGGACGTGGACTCGGGGCTGTAATAGCGCAGCAGGAAAGGCCAGACCTCTCCCCGGATTGACACATCAATGCCGCCAAAGAAAATGGCCTGTAGGAGTTGGGGAGAGGGGAAGTGGGGCGGCTCAAAGAACCCCAAGTCCCCAGAGATGCACGTTTGGTGGCTTCGCAAGGGCTCGATTCAGGCCCTGGCAATTTGCACATATTTACTAGGGGAGGCACAGCCTCGTTCCCATACGGGCACAAACCGGCTCATTTTAATGTCAAAAACCCCCCGGGGCGGCGCTCCGAGTGGCCTGCGGGTTCTCACGTCGGCCTAATCCCTAGTTTGGGGAATGCTGCACTGCACCAGGCAGCCCCTCTGTGCAGACTGACGGGTCCCGCCCCGCTTGCTGGGGATTGTTTTTCCAGCACGGCGGCAGCGGGGTTGATTGTTCTTTGCCAAGCCCAGCTTCCCACCAGGGACCCTCCAGACCCTCCTCCGCCACCCGCCGGGCCCGGCAGCCAGGTGCGCCCGCCTGACCTTGCGCAGTTTGTACTCCTCCTCCACCTGGCCCAGCTCGTTCAGGTGGCCAAGCCAGGTGGACACGTCCAGCCTCCGGTACAGGCTCTCCTCGGGGTGGGTCTCGGAGGACGGCAGCTTGGGTCTACGGATGGAGAACTGCATGCATGTCCTCTCGTCTGCGACCTGCTGGACAGGCGGGAAACTGGGCAAATATGAGTGCCTCCAGCACCAGCTTCGGAAGCGGCCACGAGGTTCCCAGGATCTAAATGCCAGCTCCCTTCCGAGAGGAGGGGGAAGCGCTGCCCCCTCTGCATACAAACCTCTAAATGGCAAGTGTAATTAGACGCGATTAAAATGAAAATACCTTCGCCCTGAAACCCTTTCCTTTGCCGGGGCCTCGGCCGACCCCAGCCGCAGAAACGGAATTAATGCCCCGTGCGGCCCAACTTCCCTCTGCCGGGAGGGCCTGCAATAAATTACATGTGATTGGCTACATACAAAGGGTCCTGTCTGCGGGCCGGGGAGCCGGCCCGTCAGATCGTCTCCCGAGCAGTCACGAATCCAGGGCAAAACTGCAGCTGACATTTAATTCAAAAATCAAAGGTTGTTCAGTGTTGGGGGAGCAGCGCCGCGCTACTGTAATAAGGGCGCCAGCAGGAGGCCGGGTGGGGAGGACGGGGTTTAAAGTCAGCCCGTTTCTAATAAGCACATACGGTGTCTTAAACTGATAATTAAAGAGCTCTTATTTCATTCGTATGTAGATTGAGCCAAATATGGCAGGAAGTCTTGTCAAAACACGACTTTTCAAGTGCAGAGCGCTGACTTCCAGAAAGCTGTGGGCACAGGGCTTCAGACCCAGGGGGAGAGGCCGCCAGCCGCCCGGCGACTGACCGTGGACCGAGGTCGCCACCGCAGGTCACAGCCCTGCGAGCCCACGTGGAGACCCAGCCACAGGACGGGGCGCAGGACGTGCCCGGGAGTGCTGGCCCATGGAGAGGAGTGGGCAGGGTTGGGTGGGTCAGCAACTGGGTGTACCCCACCCCTTCCTTGACCAACTGGATACATATCCCATCTCTTGCCCTGACTGACTGGGTACACCCCATCCCCCTCCTCGACTGACTGGGTACCCCCATCCCCCACCCCGACTGACTGGGTGCACCCCATCCCCCTCCTCGACTGACTGGGTACCCCCATCCCCCACCCCGACTGACTGGGTGCACCCCATCCCCCTCCTCGACTGACTGGGTACCCCCATCCCCCACCCCAACTGACTGGGTATCCCCTACCCCCCTCTCTGACCAACTGGGTGTACCTCCATCCCCAGCCCCTACTGACTGGGTACATCCCCCATCCCTCAGCCCAACCGAAGGGGTGCCCCCATCCCCCTCCTTGACTGACTGGGTGCCCCCATCCCCCTCCCTGACCCACGGAGTACATCCCCATCCCCACCAAGACCGACTGGGTGCCCCCCTTGCCCCCCAACAGGGCGGGGTTGCTCAGCTACCTGGTCTCTGAGGTGTGTTTCGGTACAGAATTTCCACTGCTGGAAAACCTCTGACAGCTTGTCCAGGCCACCATGATGGAAGTGGAAAACCTTGTACTGACTCTCTCGGCTGGCGACCACCAGCTGACCGCTGGTGCAGGCCTCGTCGCTGAGGGGACAGGCAATGTGGGCTCTTATCTCCAGGTACAACCAGACCCCATCAGCCGCCTGCCTCAGAGACAGTGAGCAGAGGCCGGGGAGGGGCGGGGTTACACCTGGACACACCTGTCCCCACCTCCCCCAGCCAGAGGGCAAGCTAGCTTCCCCAGGAGTCCTGGCGACCCCGAGTGGCCTTGAGGCCCACGCGGCCCCTTTCTGTCCGGGAGACCCGGGGTAGATGCCCAGTGCCTGGGTTAGCTGGAAGCCGACTTGGAACAGGGTGGGTGTGCGCCCTTTGGGATGGGCGGCCACTCTGGGAGGATTCCTGGGGACACTGAGTGGACACCGCCCATGTCATCGGCCCCCCTCGGCCAGCCTCAGATAGAAGGCTGACGTGGGTCTGGCGTGGCACCCCTCCGGGGACATGCTTCTCTAGCTCAGGCTGCCTGGGGTGAGGTCTTGGGCCTGGCTCTCGGGAGGCGGCACAGACGTGGGGAACTACAGGCCAGGGATTCTGGGCCGCTGGTGGAGAAAGGTGCTACCAAGGCCGCTGTGCCGAAGGGTGGCGATCACACAGGTGTGCCGCGGTGCGCGGGCGGAGCGGGCAGCCTGCAGGCACCACTGGACGCAGCAGCCCCGTTTTGGCTTCTTTTTTTAAGCCAAAGTGCCCAGCATGAGCAGTGGCCACCCCTGGGAGCCACAGGGCGCGCCTCACCTGAAGAAGAGGCGCAGAGAGCGCATGTGCCCCAGGTCCACGCGGAACACGCCGCACAGCTGCTCCAGGGCGCACCCCCGCTGCGGCTCCTCACAGCGCCCGCCCGGCAGGAGGCCGCTGCCCTCTGGGAAGCGCAGGTTGGTGTCGGAGCTGGAGGGAGAGCTGGCGGAGACAGCCAGGTCAGGGCCGCAGCCAAAGTTCTACCTCCGAGTGATACCCCAGCCCTCCTATTTATTTATTTATTTATTTATTTATTTATTGTACTGGGAATGGAATTCAGCAGCATTGTACCTTTGGATACATTTGTTTGTTTGTTTGTTTGTTTATTTTTGCGGTACTGGGGAATGGAACCCAAGGGCATTCTACCTCTGAGCTACGCCTCCAGCTCTATATTTAATTCTGTATTTTGAAACAGCGTCTCACTGAGTTGCAGAGGGCCTCACTAAGTAGCTGAGGCTGTTGGTGAACCATGGTCCTCCCGTCTCAGCCTCCCAAGTACTGGGATGACAAGTGTGCGCCATACCTCCCGGCTCCCATTTTACTTTTTTATTTTGAAACAGGGTCTCACTAAGTTGCCGAGGCTGGCTGCAAACCTGTGATCCTCCCATCTCTGTCTCCCTAGTACCATAGCAGCGTGTGCCACCATACCCAGCTTGTGTGCCACCATACCCAGCTTATTTTTTATTTTGGAACAGGGCCTCATTAAGTAGTTGAGGCTGGCCGCAAACCTGCGATCCTCCCATCTCAGCCTCCCAAGGACCGGGGTTACCGATGTGCACCACCACGCCCGGCTTCACTCTAGTAGTGAGCACTTATTAATGTTCGTGTAGGGGCTTGGTCCTGGCCTAGGCTCTTCTCATGTGCTTTTATCGCATATAATTCTCACAATACTCCTGTGAAAAGAGTCATGGTATTACTCCATTGTAAAAAAGAGGAAAGTGAGGTCTACCAGAGAGGTTAGGCGACTTGCCCAAGGCGGCCGGCCCAGCAGGCAGGTGGCAGGGTGAGACTGGAAGCCCAGCTCTGCGGTGTGGGTCCTCACGGTATATTTTCCAGCCTCCACGTCTACAACCCAGTTATTTTGCTTTGTAAAAATCCGCTGAGCTGGACGTGGTGGCGCACGCTTGCGATCCCAACATTTGGGAGGCTGAGACAGGAGGGTCACAGTTCATGAAAAAAAAAAATCTGCATTCCCAGTTGCAAGATATTTTATTACACAGATCTGGCCACACACAGGCGAAATCCTGCCTCTTCAAATTTCATAGTTTCACCCAGAAAACCCCTGCTAAAATACACCCAGAGCGCAGGCCAGGAGTCAGGCCACACCCCCAAGTGCAGCCGGCACCCGCCCGCTCTCCTGCTTAAGCCTAGAACGCAGGGGAGCCCCAGTGCCCTTCTTCAAAGGGCCGCGGTCTGTCTGAGCAGAGTCCGAATGCCGGCTCAGCCCTTCCTCCAAGATGGCTCCCGACGCCTTCTGTGGGACGGACCGTCCTCCACCTGAGCGAGCAGGCATCCCAGCTGGACCTGCCGATCCGGGGCATTTGAGGACACCGGCTCAGGTAGCGCCTGATAGCAGCCAGGCAGGTGGGCTCCCCAGAAACGCTGCGGGGCTGCACTGGGAGGCCGGGAGGCTGGGGTGCCACCCGGGGTCCCCTCCAGCCCTCCAGCCTCTCCCCAGTGCACAGACTCACCAGCATGATCCCCAGGCCCCTCTGGGCACACTGAGAGACCCCCGGTGTCCACGGGCCCTCCCGGAACGCTGCGTCCTGCTCACCCAGACAGACCCAAGGTCTCCACAATCCACACGGAAGGCAGACTGGCTGCGGCCCAGTCCTGGCAGAAAGGACCGGCTGGTCCCCTGGGGGAAGGAGCTCATTCCAAACCAGGAAAAGAGACCCAGATAGGGGCCACCAAGCAGGCACTGCCCCCTCGGAAACGTGCCTCCAGGCAGAGGTCTGTTTAAACCCTTTCACAGGTCCTTGGGGGAAGGTTATTTGTATCCATTAATTGACTGATTCATTAAGCCGAGGCGCTGTGCTTGGGACCTGCAGCTGGGGGTCCATCCTTGAGCTCAGACTGGAGCGCCGGCCGGCCGGCCATGGCGGCGGGAGCCTTAGTCCGTGGGCTGCGTGGAGCCGCTGGGGCTAAGGCTGCCGAGGGGCCTGGGGCTTCTGCGGATCCAGCTCTGGCTTGGCAGGGACTGTAAGTCACTTTCCACTCGTGCCCGGAATGCAAATGTAAAATGTCTGGGAATTTAGGAATCACAGGGGGAAAAAAACTTTAAAGAAAATAAAACCTGGGGGGAAATTGAAATGCCTACAGTTTTTTTTTTTTAATTTTTGATGATCTTTCTACATATGTGAAGCAGTTTGGTTCTAAGGATATTTGTATGTACTGCAAATAGTTTGGTTTGTTCATAAAATTATTATATGATCCATTAAAATAAAAAAGGATGGTTTATTCGGGTGATAACTCCCAGGCTGCTATTAAGTTAAAAAGGGTTTATAGGTAGAGCTAGAAGATGTTTGGCTTGAAGAAAATGGAGGATTTTTAGTTTCTGTCATTTTCTGAGGCTTGTAAAATACAAAAGCAGAAATGAAAGAGGGAAGCGGGCAGGTTTACCGCCAGACAGACACAGAGGGCTCCCGATGTCAGCGCCGGGGCGGGGCTTAGACACGGCCCCGCCTCTTTGCAGCTTCCTGAGCTGGATATGGTGGTCCACGCCTGTAACCCCAGGACTTGGGAGGCTGAGACAGGAGGATCACAGGCTCAAGATCAACCTTGACAACTTAGCCAGACCCTCCTGTTTCAAAATAAAAGATATAAAGGGCGAGGGTGTAGCTCAGAGGCAGAATGCTACTGAATTCAATCCCTAGTACACACACACAAAAAAAAAAATGAGTGGCACCTGTCACTCTGAATCTGGACAGGCCCTCCTTTAACCGGGAGGATATGGAAAGTGTCCCTGTATAAGTCCCAGAGTCTGGGCTTCCAGAGCCTCCCCCTGCACAGCCCAAGGAGGCATGACACTCAGCCGATGGCCGGAGCCAGTGCCCAACACATGTGACCCGAGGCCAGTTGGGACCTCCAGCCAGAGGGCCGCAGATGGCCGCAGCCACCCGAGCCAGCCCCGGGCGCCCAGCAGACCCGCCCATCTGAGCCCGGCCCACTCTGAAGAGCTACGCACTAAACGAAGGTGGCCACGAAAGGAAGGTGGCCGTGTGAGTTGCTAGGCTGGAGGTGTTTGTTAGGCAGCAGTAAATAACCAATACATCCAGGAAACATCTTTTCAGAAAGACCTTGAGGAGAAAGGAAGACTGATGTACTGAGTAGTAGCCCTCCAGGTCAGAGGCACAGGCCAGACCTTCGCATCACTTACAACATCAACATCGAACCTCCAGTTTGTTGTTCCATTGTTTCTTTCCCAGGTTGTGAGTTGCCTGAACGGACCCCCCCCCATTCCTGAGCACAGTGTCTCCTTAATGAATCAGTCAGTTAATTGATGCAAATTACCTTCCCCTGAGGACTTGTGAAAGGGTGTAAGCAGACTCCTGCCTGAAGGCAGGTTGGGGGGGGGCGTGTGATGACCCCTCTCTGGGACCCTTTCCTGGCTTGGAGTCTGCTCTTTCCTCCAGGGAACCAGCGGGGCCTTGGGCCTGGGCCGCAGCCAGGCTGTCTGCCTGGTTTGTGGAAACCTTGGCCTGCCACGGGGGTGAGCAGGATGCGGCGAGCTGGGAAAGCCCTGGGTCTCGGGGATGGCGCTGGTGTGTTTGGTGTGCTGGTGAGAAGGAGGGACAAGAAGACTGGAAATGTGCCGTCCTCTGGTCACCTCGCAACCAACTGTCAGGACTTAGAGGCCACCAGGATGTCCTTTGATCTCTGAATGGATATAAGCAACTTCGGTGAGAGCGGGCGTGGTGGCGCACACTGGTCATCCCAGCATCGGGAGGCTGAGACCGGAGGACCGCGGTTCGCAGACAGCCTCAGCTACTTAGTGAGGCCCTCCGCAACTCAGTGAGACCCTGTTTCAAAGTAAAGAATAAAAAATACGGCTGGGGGTATAGCTCGGTGGTAGAATGTCCCTGGGTTCCATCCCTAGTACCACAAAGGAAAAAAAAAAGCATATAAATCTAAAAGAAAAAGAGTAAATGTCCAGCAGAAAACCAGCAAAAAGAAAAGAAAAATGCAATTTACTAGAGAATAAATACAATCAATAAAATGCCTGTGTCCAGAGAAATACGGTAAGTGCACAATTGTGTACAATGGAAAACAAGATACCATTTTGGGGGGAGGATTTTTAAAAAACTGGCAACAATGATAGGTTCTAGTGTAGACAAGCCTTAGGAGGATGGAGTGTAGCACAACCGGGGGGGGGGGGGCATGTGGCACTTTGGAAATAGGGCACAAAATTCTTAAAAATGTCCTGCATTCTGGCCCTCTGCATTCCTTTGTAATTGATGCATATTAATTACACAGAATAGCTGGTTTCGTGGTGTGGACCTTTTGTTTTGTTTTCTAGCAATTAATCCTAAGAAAGTAGCCAGAGATGTCCACAAGAATAATTACATAAACAGATGCAGAAAAAGCACTTGACATATACCCAACGCTCATTTATAATAAAAACTAGGAGCAGAAGCAAACCTGCCCAAAAGGATGAGGAGGACCCACACAGACCCTACAGCGAACATCATTCTTAGTGGTAAAAGACTGAATTGTTAGCCAGGCGTGGTGGCGCACGCTTGTCATCCCCGCGCTTGGGAGGCTGAGACAGGAGGATCGCACGGGTTCGAAGCCAGCCTCAGCTACTGAGTGAGGCTCTCAGCAACCTAGTGAGACCCTGTTTCCAAATAAAATATAAAAAAGGTCTGGGAGTATAGCCCGGAGGTAGAAAGCCTCTGGGTTCCATCCCCAGTACCACCAAAACAAAAAACAAAAAAAAAAAAAACAAAGACTGAATTGTTTCCCCCCCAAATCAGCGACAAGGTAAGGGGCAAGGGCGCCCACTTTCTCACACCCTGTCAGTGCTGTGCTGGAGCCTCTGGCCTATGAAGACAAAAAAGAAAAAGAAAAAGAAGAAAAGAAAAGGAGAGTCATAAAGATTGGACAAGAAGAAATAAATCTGTTTCTAAGATAATATGATTGTTTACAGAAAAAAATCAGAGGGAAATCATAAAACCACATTTAGCACCCATACGTGAATCCAGCGAGATTATAGCATAAAAGTCTAGTATAAAAATTAATTGTAAGTTTGGCGTGGTGACACATGCTTGGAATCCCAGTAGTTGGGAGGCTGAGATGGGAGGATTGCAGGATCGTGGCCAGCCTCAGCAACTTTGTGAGGCCCTCCATAATTTAGTGAGACTCTTAAAAAAAAAAAAAAAAAGCCGGGCGCGGTGGCGCACGCTTGTCATCCCAGCATTCAGGAGGCTGAGACAGGAGGATTGCGGTTCACGGCCAGCCTCAGCTACTTAGTGAGGCCCTCCGCAACTCAGTGAGACCCTGTTTCAAAATAAAGAATAAAAGTAGGGCTGGGGGTGTGGCTTGGAGGTCGAATGCCCCTGGGTTCCAGCCCTGGTACAGCAAAATAAATAACTAAATAAACAAAAATAAAATAAATAAAATAGGGCTGAAGGTGTAGTTCAGAGTAGAATGCCCCTGAGTTCCATACTCAGTATTACACACGCACGCGCGCACACACGCACACACACACACACACACACACATAGTAATATCATCAAGCAGATGTTTCTTAGATATGACACCCATGTGAACATCAAGAAAGATAGATTGAAGTTCATTAAAATGAAAAACTCCTGCTTTTAAGAAACACCTTATTTATTTATTTATTCATTCATTTATTTTTGTGGTCCTGGAGATCGAACCCAGGAGCCTTCTACCTCCCAGCTACACCCCCAGCCCTTCTTACGTATTTACTTATTTTATTTTGAAAGAAGGTCTCCCTAGGTTGCTGAGATTCTTGCTACACTGCCGAGGCTGTCCTCGAACCCGCAATCCTCCTGTCTCAGCCTCCCATGGGCTCGGATAATAGGTGTGCACCACCATGCCCGACTTGAGAAACACTGGAGAAGACAAAAAGAGAAATTGCAAACGCAAAATCGGTATCTGATCAAGGGCGTGTTCCTGGGATAGACCAAGAACCCCCAAAACTCAGGAAGAAGAAACAACCCAGCCTAAGAGTGGGTGGATCTGAAAAGACATTTCCCCAAAGAAGACGTTCAGAGGCCAAGAGACGTGCAAAGATGCCGGCCGCCCTCGCGGGGCATCGCAAGCCGGGGCCACGGGAGCAGGACGCGCGATGGTCCGCACCCATCAGCACGACGGGAGGCCTGGGCACAGTCGCCGGCCACACACAGGGCGGCCGGGACGCTTGGTCACACTGGTGGGTGCAAAGCCGGGGGGACCTGACCACACAACACAGCCGGCCCTCTCCTAGGTACTGAGCCAACGAGGAGAAGAACAGACAGACGAAAATCTCCATGCGTAATCCCATGGGAGGCTGAGACGGGAGGATCGCAGATTTGTGGCCAGCCTCGGCTTCTTAGTGAGCCGGGCGTGGTGGCGCACGCCTGTCATCCCAGCATTCGGGAGGCTGAGACAGGAGGATCGCGGTTCGCGGCCAGCCTCAGCTACTTAGTGAGGCCCTCTGCAACTCAGTGAGACCCGGTTTCAAAATAAAGAATAAAAAATAGGGCAGGGGGTGTAGCTGGGAGGTCAAATGCCCCTGGGTTCCATCCCCAGACCCGCAAAAAAAATAAAAAAATAAAAAAATAAAAAAATAAAAAAATAAAAAAAATAAAGAACAAAAATAGGGCGTGTAGCTCAGGGGTAGAATGTCTCTGGGTTCAATCCCGGTACTGAAAAAAGGGATCTGTGTGTGCAGCTATTTACAGTAATTTCATCAACAACTGAAAGAAACACCACACCTGTCTTTCAACTGGCTAGAGGATTACCAAAGAGTGGTACGTGGACACAGCGGAATACTACTCAGCAATGAAAAGGAACAGACAGCTGAGGGGCAGGACAGTGTGGTGGAATCTCAAAGCGTCCTGCGGTGTGAAGCCAGACACAGAAAAATTCAGGAAAAGATGGCACCGCTGCTCATGGGGAAATGCAAATAGAAGCCACAATGGGACACCCCACACGCCCGTCAGAAGGGTCACAGTTAAAAAGACTGACCAGAGCGGGCGTGGTGGGCACGCCTGTGATCCCAGTACTTGGGAGGCTGAGACAGGAGGACGGCAGGTTCGCAGACCTACTTACGGAGGCCCTCTGCAACTCAGCGAGACCCTGTTTCAAAGTAAAAAATAAAGAATCGGGCTGGGGGCATAGCTTGGAGGTAGAATGCCCCTGGGTTCCATCCTCAGCACCACACACAAAACAAAAACCAGTAAGGATACTTTAAAGGGGGAAGGGGCGAGGGCAGGCATGGTGCACGCCAGTCTCCTGTCGGCGCATCCCGGGGGCGCCTGGGCCCCGAGTCCTGCTACCTGCTAGGGAGACCTTCCCGAGGGCGCTGTGAGCCAGACTGCGTCACCCCCTTTCAGAGCGAGAGAAACCGGGTGCCCCGAACCTCACAGAGGGTAAATGGCAGAGCAGGGATGGATGGCCTGGGGCCCGGCCAGTGCGCGGCTTCCAGAGACAGGGAGGAGACTTGAAAGAGAAAACGCCACTCTTTTCAAATCCCCCTCCTCCTCCTCCTCCTCCTCCTCCTCTTCTTCTTCTTCTTCTTCTTCTTCTTCTTCTTCTTCTTTTTCTTCTTCTTCTTCTTCCTCTCTCTCTCCCTCTCTCCCTCCCTCTCTCTTCCTCCCTCACCTGCACAGGAGCAGTACTAGGGCTCAAACCCTAGGGCCTTTTTCGTCTAAGCCACACCCCAGCCCTAGGGTCTCAGTAAGTTGGAGGCTGGCCTCAAACCTGCAATCTTCACGTCTCAGCCTCCCCACCCCCGAGTACTAGGATTACAGGTGTGGCACCACCACAGCCAGCTCAAACTCATCTCTTAAAGGATGTCTCTGAGAGGGCTGGGGATGCAGCTGGGCGGCAGAGGGCTTGCCTGGCACGTGCCAGGCCCTGGGTCTCATCCAGGAGAGAAGGGAGGGCGAGAGGAAGGGAGGGAGGGAGAGAGGAAGGGAGGGAGGGCGGGCAGGCCCAGGACACGAGTCTTCTCGCCCGTGCCCTGGCGCAGCACCTTTGTCTGCTGGAAGGACTCAAACGGCGCCTGGTATTTAAGGCGCTCCACAAGAAGGCCTGGGCAAAGCCGGGCGTGGGGGCGCACGCTTGTCATCCCAGCATTCGGGAGGCTGAGACAGGAGGATCGCGGTTCGCGGCCAGCCTCAGCTACTTAGTGAGGCCCTCTGCAACTCAGTGAGACCCGGTTTCAAAATAAAACATAAAGGGAAGAGAGAAATTCCCAGTGTACACGATGTACATTAACAGACATATCAAAGTCAATCACCAAGCGAAACTTGAGAAGGAGCGGAGGGAGGAATGGGGCGGGAATCGCGTAAGGGCCTACTGGGTGGTGTGTGCACGTAGGCCTCCGCCACCTCGTACTTCAGTAAGATGTATGACACGGTACACCAATAGAAACTTTAAAAAATAAAAAATAGCCGGGCGTGGTGGCGCACGCTTGTAATCCCCGCGCTTGGGAGGCAGAGACAGGAGGATCGCACGGGTTCGAAGCCAGTCTCAACTACTTAGTGAGGCTCTCAGCAACTTAGTGAGACCCTCTTTCCAAATTAAATATATTAAAAAAAAAGGTCTGGGAGTATAGCCCGGAGGTAGAAAGCCTCTGATTTCCACCCCCAGTACCACCAAAAAAAGAAATAAATAAAAAATAGGGCTGGGGGTGGAGCTTGGAGGTAGAATGTCCCTGGGTTCTATCCCCAGTGCTGCAAAAAAAAGTAAAAAAATTTAAAAATAAAGGGCTTAAATTGGGGGAAATGGAAGCTCTGGAGATGAGGGAGGTGAGATTGCTCAATACTGTGAACGTATTTGACACCAGTGACACAAGGGGCTAACGCGAGCCGGGTGTCGGGGTGCACACCTGTAACCCCAGGACTTGGGAGGCTGAGACAGGAAGAGCGCAGCTTCGAGACCAGCCTCAGCAACCTAGTAAGACTGTTTCAAAATAAAAAATAAAAATAAGAAAGGCCAGAGCCGGGCGTGGTAGCGCACGTTTGTAATCCCAGCATTCGGGAGGCTGAGATCAGAGGATCGTGGTTCACGGACAGCCTCAGCTACTAAGTGAGGGCCTTTGCAACTCAGTGAGACCCGGTTTCAAAAAAAAAAAAAAAAAATAGGGCAGGGAGTGTAGCTCAGAGGTCGAATGCCCCTGGGTTCCATCCCCAGACCCACAAAAAAGAAAGAAAGAAAGAAAGAAAGAAAGAAAGAAAGAAAGAAAGAAAGAAAGAAAGAAAGAAAGAAAAAAGGAAAGGCCAGGTGTATAGCTTGGAGATAGAACACTCCTGGGTTCAATCACCAATACTATACATACACAAACAAACAAACAAAAGCAAAAATGGTCTTTTTTTCACAATTGAAAAAAATGGGTCAATATTCTAGAGCTCCTTTAATCTAAGCAAGGCTCTCATCTCCGCAGGCTGTCACCAGCACCGCGCCCAGGCCGGGTCGGCACAGGGCTGGCCGGAAGCTCTGCGCATGCTCAGACCGGCGGGCGCTACTAGGTTACTTCTGAGGACGATGCAATCTATGGACCAGGATGTCAAACGAGAGGGGGCGTTAGACTGCACCTCGCTTCCCCTGCGCCTCTGGCCGTCTCCAGGTCCAGTTCCCACCCAGCCTCAGTTTGCCACCTTCGACGGGGCTGGGGGGCCTGGGGGAGATGCCGTCTGTTCTGCCCCTTTATGAGCATCCTTGCCACGCTGGCAGGTGACACAGAGAAACGAGAGATGTGCGACCCTCTCCGCAAGGCCGCGGAGACCCGGGAGAGCAGCCAGGCCGCGCGGCAGGGCCTCCACCGGGAGGGCAGGGACGTGTGGACAGAGAGCTCGGCTTTGTTCTCCTGGGTAAACTCCTGGCAGGAAAGCCGCCGCGGGTGGGAGGAGGACACAACGAACCTGATCTCTGTAATCTACCCGGTCCAGCACCGCGCGGCCCGGCTCTGGCCAACTGGAATTCCTGCCACGCCGGGCCCCAGCTGGCCGCGAGGTGTTCTCGGGAGCCCTGCCTCCCACGTGACCCACTTAAAAGGCGGCTCTGCGCCAACCAGGTGTTCTTTAAACCCTTGTGAAGAGTCCTTGATCGGCTAGACAAAAAGGCTGCTTAGAGGAATGAGACCCGGGCACCTGGAATGTTCTCTGGAGCCCTGGCTCCTGATTTCAAAGGGTCCGTGAGTGACAGGCGGTGGGGGAGCTGCCCCCCAGCGGCCCCCTGAGGTGCGGAAGTGCTGTGGTCTACACCTGTCTGCAACTGACCGTTCTTGGCTGAGGGCCCCCAGCAACCACAAACCTGCCACCGGCACAGCCGGCCACACGTGTCCCCGGAGCCCTGGGGAGGAACAGGATCCCCGCGGCGCCTGCGGCAGCTGGAAACATGGCCTGTGCTTCTCCTGTGGACCCGAGTCCCACTGCGGAGCGGACACGGTCCCTGCAGGGCCTGGCAGAGCCTCTGGATTTGGGGCGTCAGCAGGTGGCCCTGGCAGGGGGACAGCCATGCTGCGCCCGGTCCCCAGGATCTAAGCCAGCCAGGGAGAGGGCACCTGGACAGGGTCTCAACCAGGCACTTTGTGTGTGTGTGTGTGTGTGTGTGTGTGATACTGGGAATGAAACCCAGGGGCATTCTACCTGGGAGCTACACCCCCAGCCCTATTTTTCTTTCTTTCTTTCTTTCTTTCTTTCTTTCTTTCTTTCTTTCTTTCTTTCTTTCTTTTGCAGGTCTGGGAATAGAACAAAGGGGCATTCTACCTCTGAGCTATACTCGCAGCCCTATTCTTTCTTTCTTTCTTTCTTTCTTTCTTTCTTTCTTTCTTCCTTCCTTTCTTTTTCCCCCCCAGTACTGGGGATGGAACCCAGGAGCATTCTAACTCCAAGCTACATCCCCAGCCCTATTTTTTTTTTTTTTTTCATTTTGGTAACACTGGAGATGGAACCCTTCTACCTCCGGGCTACACTCCCACACCCATTTTTATATTTTTATTTGGAAACAGGGTCTCTTAAGCCAGCGCGGCTGGCTTCGAACCTGCGCGATTCTCCTGTCTCCTCCTCCCAAGCGCGGGGATTACAAGCGTGCGCCACCACGCCTGGCCCCAGCCCTATTTTTATTCTTTATTTTGAACCGGGGCCTCGCCAAGTTGCAAAGGGCCTCACTAAGTAGCTGAGGCCGTCTGCGAACTGTGATCCTCCTGTCTGAGCCTCCCGAATGCTGTCATTACAAGATTGAGCCACCACGCCCGGCTCCTCAGCAGGACTTCTGAATTCTACTCTGTTCCTGAGAGGCTGACTGTCCACACCCGGGCCGACCTGCAATCTTGATCTTACTCGCTGCACATTGGACAAAGTCGGGGGAAAGCAGATTACGGACCCACAGGGACAGAGCTGTCGGGGTTCTCAGGCTCCCCCGCAGCCCCGTGAACAGCCCTACTCTGCAGACGGGGACCCAGAGCGGCCCAGTGGAGCCCGGCCCTGTCCTCAGCTCTCCCTGGCAGCCTGGAGCCTCCTCCTGCCCTCCGTCCTCCAAGGTGCTCCAGGCCCAGGGCTTCATCTCACGCAGGGCTTCCCTATGCAGGAAAGAGAAGAAGCCAGAGAAGGAGCCCGTGGAAAATACAGCTCGGAAGACAGTACAGGGGAGAGGGTTTCAGGACCACGCCTGGGTTTAATACCTGAAACAGGAGAGGCTGATCACACCTGGGCGCTCACACCTGGGGCACACACGTCCTAACAAAGACCAAGGAACATCCCTGTGGACAGCAAAACTCCACAGCTCCTGACCCAAAGTGCCCCTGTAACTGAGCCCGGGGCTTCCCAGGCCTCCGCCCCCAGGGCAGGGAGACTGGGACATGAAGTCCTGTATCTCTGGCTTGTCTGAAACACTCTGGCGCCTCCTCTGGCACTGGAGATGGGGGGCTGTGGCCCCCAGCCCTCCCCTGCCCTATGCATTCCAGACTGACACCGCCATGGTGCGAGGCTTGTGTAAGGTTGCAGATACTGAGATGGGAGTCTCTACCTGCGAGCTGAGCTGCCTGGAGACCACGGGACAAAAGTCCAGGCCCGCCATTTCACACAAGCATCTCTGTGGCCGGTCAATTCACACTCAGCGCCCCTACCGGGGCTAGATATTAGTATCTAGAATATTCTAGATACTAATAGGATATTCTAGGTCCTATTCTGGGGTCACCTGGCTTCTTCCTCAACAAGGAGAGCCCCAGCCCCAAGTCCATCTTCTCCCCCACCCTTCCCTCATCTCCTAGAGAGGAGCAGAAATGCACCAAGCCCTGCCCAGTCTGGAGGTGCTGGGCACTCGGGTGGGCGAGGGGCGTGAGGTCCAGGGAGAGAGGATGGGGCAGGGTGGCAGCCTCCCCCTGGCCTCTGACCACCCTATCATTTTTTATTCTTTTCTTTTCTTTTTTGGTGGGTCTGGGGATGGAACCCAGGGGCATTCGACCCCCAAGCTACACCCCCTGCCCTGTTTTTTATTCTTTATTTTGAAACAGGTTCTCGCTGAGTTGCAGAGGGCCTCACCGAGTAGCTAAGGCTGGCCGCGAGCCTACATCCTCCTGTCTCAGCATCTCCCATTGTCACGCTTTCCACGGGCGAGGGCCTGTGCCAGAGGACAGGCCTAGGAAGGGTTAATCTCTCTGTGAAATGGGCTGAGGGTGGCGGGGCCCTGGATCTCCAAGGCCCCATTAGGCCGGAGCAGTTTCTAAAATGCACACCAAGCAAATAACTCCAAGCAAAACTGAAGACCTCTGAAATAATTAACGCCCCACGTGCGCACACACGTGCACGCACACACGCACACAGGGCTGGATCAATCCACCCGCCTGGCTGGACCCGCCGGCTTTCTGCTGACCTCGGAGGCCCGGCGGGCCCTGGCTCTGGGGTTTGCCTGGGAGGCCGATCGATGCCATTCAGGAGCGGCAGGTCAGAGCAGTCACCCCCACCTGTGCCGCCAGGGTGGGGCACACACGCTTAGAGACCTCGGTGCTGGCTCCCCAGGGACCGGTGATGCTGGGCTCCAGACGTCATTTTTTTGACTCAAGGGTTAATGGGAGCCATCAGCGCTGAGCCAGCCTAAGAGGGCCCCACCAGCCTTAGAACCTGCTGCACCCGGCTAGGGAACCAGGGGCTTCAGCCCAGGCCAGGCCACGGCAACCTGGCTCCCCAGCAGAGGGGCTCCTGGCCCCAGGGCAGGGGATGAGGCGGAGGGGGGATAAATCACGAGCCGCAGGGAGCGCAGGGCAGGGTCCCGGCTCCAGCGATGAGCTGGACGCCGCGTGAGCACGCTCTGGGCTAATTATGGGAGGCGTAAATCACACGGTGTAAAGGGAGCAGAAACATCACTCAGGTTTATGGCCAACACAGTTTAGGAAAAGATAACTGGGCCGGCCATTTCCGTCCCTTCCCTTTGCCAGCTGTGGGGGCGGCGGCCGGCCGAGGGCTTGCAGAGACAGGAGAGGAGGCGCCGGCTCTCAGGTGCTATCGGGGGCATCATTTTTATTTTTTCTTAGTGCAAATCGGGCAGCCTGGCCAGTTTCCCCAGGAAAATGAAGAAAAATTCTGCTCAATGAATCCGACCGCTCCCTGCGCTCTGAGTCCCCACGTCTCGGGCACCTGTGATTGTCAGACGTGAGACGCTGTTCGGGGCTTTTCTACCTGACACTAGAGCCTGGCATTGTAGTCATTTGTTTTTCTTTCCCTTAAGGCATTTGCATATATGCTTAGAGGCCAAGGGATGCTGGGTACATCTAATAAATAAGGCAAAATAATTAATAGCCCATGCGGTCTAGAGACCCCACCCCTCCCTCCTGCTCCGGCTGCTGGGAGCCAACCGCTGCCTCGCCCCCTCCTGGCCTCATCTTTGCAATCTACTGAGCTACAGAGAAGACACAGCGGAGTCTTTCTGAACTCACAAAGAAGAGAGAATGAAAAGTAAGCCGGGTGCGGCGGCACAGGCCTGTAATCCCAGTACTCGGGAGGCTGAGACAGGAGGATCGCGGGTTCCAGGCCAGCCTCAGCAATTTAGCACGATCCCGTTTCAAAGTAAACAGGGTAGCTTGGTGGTAGAAGGCTCCTGGGTTCAATCCCCAGTAGAGAAGGAGGAGGAGGAGGAGGAGGAGGAGGAGTTGAACATTGCTTCTCCTAGATTTTACAGGACATTTTTTTTAATTTAAAATTTTTTTTTTTTTTTTTTTTTTGGTACTGGGGATTGAATCCAGGGGCCTTCTACCTCTGAGCAACACCCCCAGCCCTTTTAACTTTATTTTGTATTTTGAAACAGGGTCTTGTTACGTTGTGAAGGCTGGCCTCGAACCTATAATCCTCCTGTCTCAGCTCCCAAGCCTTAGAGCCAACTGATTTTACAGGACTGTAACATGGGGCGGCAAACAGGAAAATCCTGGGCCAACACGCTCCACCCGCTCTGCCACGCATCCACCATCACCCCTAGGAAATGTGGTGCCATCTACAGAACAGAGAGAGTGGCGCGAGCCCAGGCCAAAGTGAGTCCCTGAGCCAGCCAGGGCTAAGGTGTGCCACCCTGGTGGTGGCAGAGCTGGAGAATGTCGCTCCCGTCACCCAGCATGGGGACTGTCACAGGGTCCCCAAAGGGAAATTGTGACCACAGACAGAAGCCCGGAGCCAGGAAGACGTGGCGGGCGGGAAGGGCAGGAGCAAGGGAGGTCGCTGCTGCCGCAAACACGATGTGACAATGTTCCTGCCCGCTTTCTGCAGCATGGGAAGCTCAGATTATTGAAATCCTGTGTGGGGCAGAGAAAAGCCCCAGGGTCCCTCTGGCAAGCCCGGGCGTCTAAGTGCCATCAGGAGGCAGTGTGTGGGCTGTGTGTGGTTTTCTGCTCAATTGCTTAATGCGGACACCATCTCCAAGAGAAGCCCTCTGCACTCCGGGGGCCCCGAATCACACGGCTCCCCCCAGGAGCGGGCAGGAGGCTGGCCTCCTCGCCCACCCAGGAGCACATCCTGGACCTCAGCAGAGGCGGAGGTCTCGGGGACAGCAAGTAACCAGGGCAGACCCCCCGCTGGCCAGCAGCCTGCTGCAGGCAGGCTCTGGTGATCTGGGTGCTGCTGGGCTCCGTGTCTAGACTGGAGATAACGAGGCCCACGTCACGTGGAATCGCGTGACCAACACAGGGAGCCTTGAGGCTGCCGCACCGTGCGGGGCACTGCACCTCCCCAGACCGTGGGCCACACTTCCCTGGACCCAAAAGCCAGCTCGCCACACGGTGCCTCTGCCGGGAGCCTCACCGGATCCCGCTAGGCGGCAGAAATGGAGTAATCACCACCCAGGCCTTCCAACTTCTCTGTGACGGTCCCCTAGGCAATTTAAAAATGGAATGAATACTAATAATAATTTGACTAAATTTAGGTGTTCCCCTTAGGCAGCTGATTAAATTTCATGAACTTTTTCAGGCGTTCTGCCCAAATTCCGCTACTCTTCTCTCTCTCTCTCTCTCTCTCTCTCTCTCTCTCTCTCTCTCTCTCTCTCTCCCTCTCTCTCTCCCTCTTTCTCTCTCCTCTCTCTCTCTTTCTCTCCCTCTCCCTCTTTCTCTCCCTCTCTCTCTCTACCTCCTCTCTCTCTCTCTCTCTCTCTCTCTCTCTCTCTCCCCCCCCCCTCCACATCATGGAAGACCATGGAAGACTTCTTGACTGTCCTGCAGGACCAGTGGACCCCACCTAGCAGGCTGGGCTCTGCTTCCCAGAGCAGCGAGGGAGAAAGAGGCCGTGGGAACTGGGGATGCTCTGAGGTGGGCGGGGTAACAAGGTGTGTCCAGAAAAAGAGCCTGTGGTCACAGAGCCCGTGGGCTCACGTATCTTGAAGATCCTCCAGGCGATTTGTTTCTTAACGGACGCCGACGCCGCAGTGCTGGGGCCAGCTGAGCAGCTCCGCAGGTGGAGGGAGGAGGGACTGGCAGCCAGAACCTCTGGAGGCTGAGGCTGGGCTCCGCAACCCTCCCCAGCGCGCCGTCCTGCGTCCTGGGAAGTCTGTGCTCACTGAGCCCTCTCCAGGGGCCCTGGTGGCAGAGCATCAGGCCCGACCGGCTCTTCCAGACAACATCTCCACGTCCATGGCGCACCGGGGCCTCCGGAAGCTGCGCCCCGCCCCATGACGCCACCCCCTGCTGGCTGGAAGGGGACCTCGTGGGTTGACCTGGAGCTGACCTGGGGCTGTGGGTGCTCAGGGTCAACAATGGGGCCTGGGCCCAAGGTGGCCTCAGGGGTTCCCTAGAGCTCCTAATGCCCAACTGCAAACAGTAGACACCACCTGTATTCTTTGACAGGGTGCTGGCTGTCCGCCATTCCAATTCTATTGAAACCAACAGACACAGCAAGTTACCCCTCTTTTCCCTACCTCGCCCCTTGCTAGGACCCGCTTCACCCCGGGGCCTGGCTTCCAGCCGGCCACCAGAATCACCGCCTGGCTTGGCTGAGAGCCCCAAGGACCAACCAGGATCTGGACCCTGGTCGACAGGATATTCTCTTTCTTTTTCTTTTTCTTTTATTTTTAGTACTGGCATTAGACCCAAGCATTCCACCTCCAAGCTATACCTCCACCCTTTTTAATTTTATTAATTAATTAATTTTTGGTACTGGGGATTGAACCCAGGAGCAATCTACCTCTGAGTTACACCCCCAGCCCTATTTTTTTATTCTTTGTTTTGAAACAGGGTCTCACTAAGTTGTGGAGGGCCTCACTAAGCAGCTGAGGCTGGTCATGAACCTACTATCCTCCTGTCTCAGCTTCCCAAGTACTGGGATGACAAGCGTGTGCCACCACGCCCGGCTTTTACTTTTTATTTTGAAACAGGGTCTCACTGTGTTGTTGAGGCTGGCTGCAAACCTGCGAGCCTTCTGCCTCGGCTTCCCAAGCACTGGGATTACAGGGGTGCACCAGAACACCTTTCTTTGAAAAAGCATTCCTAAAGCCAGGTCTGTCCACCAGCCAGGCAGTGGTCTCAGAAACGCTGGCCCTGGAGCCCCAAGGTGGGCCCAGGCTTCCAAGCATTGTTGGTTTGCAGGCCAGATGGGATGGAAGTCCCCGGGAGATGATGCATCTCCCTGCAGTGTCCCCATGCGATTCTCTGATGGTGCCGGGGGCGACTTTGGCACCCCACATGGTGTTAACGCCTTTCTCTCTTGGACACACATTTCCCCCAAGAAGACACCAAGGGACCAAACATACAGAGAAACATTTGAAAACAGAGCCCATAAAGAAATATAAAGGAAGCCAAGTGTGGTGACGCACACCTGCAATCCCAGCACTAGGCTGAGACAGGAGGATCCCAGGCTCAAGGCCAGCCTCAGCTACTTAACAAGACTCTCTGCAACTTAGCAAGACCATATGTCCAGATAAAAAAGAAAAAGGGCTGGGGTGTAGCTCAGTGGCGGAGCGCCTCTGGGTTCAATCTTCAGTCACACACACACACACACACACACACACACACACACCCCAAAGGGCGGGGGAGTGTTTCTGATGGAGTATGACCTGAAGCCACAGGACAGGGCTCACCCGGTCCTGCTTGCAGTGCAAGCCACCACCCACGCCCCCGGGACAGCTGGCACATCTGACGAAGCCGGACCCATGGTGAGGCCAGCTGTGGCCTCAGAAGGACTCAAGCTCCTTCTCCCCCGCACCACAGATGTGCGTCAGAATCATCAGAATCATCCTGGCGACGCTGTTCACAAGAAGAAACCCCAAAACACCTCAAAGGGTCTTCAGCAGGGCAAATTGGGGACAGTCACAGCCTGGAGCATACCATGACAATGGAAACCGGCCACGACCGCAGGCGCCACGCCCAGCCACAGGAGACCCCAGAGTGCGCACAGCGGTCCGAGTCGCTCAGGACCAAACATGTACCGCTGACAGACGGGCACTCATGGGGACACCTGTTCACAGGGAGAGGACATGACACACAGGGCCTGCCTCCCAGAAAGTGGCCCCTTCCAGAGATCTGGACGTGGGGGACTGAGGGTGCAAGGCAAGTGGGAGCTTGGTGGGCGAGTTCTAGTTCGTGTATTATGGGGTGGTGGGTCATGGAGTCTTTTTATTATTATGGCCTTTTTTATTTAGTACTGAGGATTGAACTCAGGGGCACTCTACCTCCAAGCCATATCCCCTGCCCTTTTTTTTTTTTTTTTTTTTTTTTTGAGAGTCTGGGGATGGAACCCAGGGGCATTCGACCTCCAAGATATACACCCTGCCCTATTTTTTTTTTTTTTTATTTTGAAGCAGGGTCTCACTAAGTTACGGAGGGCCTCACTAAGTAGCTGAGGCTGTCCGTGAACCACAATCCTCCTGTGTCAGCCTCCCATGTACTGGGATTACAGGCGTGCGCCACCAGGCCTGGCTTCATTTTATCATTATGAAAACAATTACGAAAATATAATATAGTATTTCATAATATGATCATATATATATTTCATAGTTTACAAGTGGTGTCGATCCTTTTGCATGTAGCGAAATTAAAAAAAAAATTTTAGCCAGGTGTGGTGGTGCATGCTTGTAATTCCAGTACTTAGGAGGCTGAGACAGGTGGATCCTGGTTCTCGGACAACCTTAGCTACTTAGTGAGGCCCTCTGCGACTTAATGAGACCTTGTTTCAAAAATAAAGAATTAGCCCGGCTTGGTGGCACATGCTTGTAATCCCCTCACTTGGGAGGCGGAGACAGGAGGATTGCGCTGGTTCGGAGCCAGCCTCGCTGGCTTAAGAGACCCTGTTTCCAAATATAAAATAGGTCTGGGAGTGTAGCCCGGAGGTAGAAGGGCTTCCAGGGACCCCAGTACCACCAAAAATAAAAAATAAAAATAAATTAAAAAATAAAGAATGAGCCGGGTGTGGTGGCACACGCTTGTAATCCCTGTGCTTGGGAGGCGGAGACAGGAGGATCGCACAGGTTTGAAGCCAGCCGCACTGGCTTAAGAGACCCTGGTTCCAAATTAAAAAACAAAGTATAAAATAGGTCTAGGAGTGTAGCCCGGAGGTAGAAGGGCTTCTAGGAACCCCAGTACGACCACCAAAAATAACAATAATAATAATAATAAAGAATGAAATACAGGTAGAATGCCCCTGGGTTCAATCCCTAGCTCCACAAAAAAAATAAAAAATAAAAATAAAAATTTTAAACAAGAAGCCAAATCTTCTAGATAGCCTGTCTACACCACTGTGAAATATCAGGCAGCAGAAACAAAAGACAAATAACAATAAACACGAGGCCGAAGGACTCGCCCTGAAGCGTGAGTGGCCGCGACACGTTGGCGGCCGTAGGATTCCATCTCTTCTTTGTCTTTTCCCTGTGTTCTAACATGTCCTTAATGAACATGCACTATTTTTAAAATTAAAGAGCAAAACAGAAAACCTTCCAAGACATAAAAATATCAAAGACAAAAGACAAAAAGAAAAAAAAGAAAGAAAAACATACCCTCCGCAAAACAAACAACAAGAACAAAAAATCCCCCAGCGCCAGCCCACGGCAGCACCAGAGAAAAAAACAAGGAAGACCCCAGCACACAGCGGAGTCCCCCCTTGCTCTGAGAAAACAAAAGCAGGGTCCTGGCTTCCTCCGGACCCCAGCCATCCCCTCTGGAGATGTCACCCACTCGGTCCCGTGCTTCCAAGGCCACTGTAACAGGGGATGGCGCCCGGGGACTGGGCCAGCTCCAGAGGTACAAAAGTCCAAACAGCTCCCAGGGCCCGGGACCCACTGCCCTCTCCAGCGTCTGGCGCTGCGGCTGGTCCGTGTTCCTTCACTTGCAGCTATGGGCCCCCTCTCCGCCTGGACCTCTGTGTGGCCGTCTCCCCATGACTCTTTTTCTGTCTTTTAATCAGGACGTGGAGCCCAGCCGGTCCAGGAGGATCCCATCTCATCCTCGCCTCTATGACATCGACAATGACCCCACCTGCACATAAGGTCACGTCTGAGGTTCGGGGTGGACAGGAATTTCCGGAGGGACGCTACCCCACCCACCGCGGACAGCGCTCCCTGTAACTGAAGATAACACTGGACCCCGACACTGAGCGGCCGCTCCGAGGCCAGGCAGGCGGCCCAGGGCTGTGCGACGGCCCGGCCTTCGCTCTGAACATGGGACGGCCCCCGCATCCACGTGCCACCAGCGGGCACCTTCTCTTTACCCTGCTGGGAACACCCACCCTAGCAGGGTGTCCTAGGATCTGCTGGGGTCAGAGAAGCGGGCTTAGGACGGCCCTCGCAGAGGTCATCTTTCGGTGATCTCCATTAGCTTTTGAAACAAGCCCTCCCCGTTGTAAAATGTTCTCAGTGCTCTTTAGTGGCTAAGTAGCTTCCCCTGTGAAGACCTCTCCCATGCAGGCTCTGCCCCCTGCGCCTTGGGGGACCCCAAGCTGTCCCAGGCCTTTGTCCCGCCGGCACTGACCTTGCAGGCTCACCTTCAAGCCCAACCACAGACGATCAAGGCTGGGGAGGTTGTAGGTGTTAGGTTCTGGACCCCCATACGGGGCAGGGGCGGGGCTGACCCGCCTACCCTGCGAGACCCAGGATGTTCCCACGGAAAGCCACTCCCCTTTGATAAAAAGGGGACAGCGGGATCGAGGAACACAGAAGCCTGTGGGACAGAGAGATTTCTACATCCGTGGAAGGCTCTCTTCCACGCCTCTCCCACCCCCACCCCGCACCCATGACACGGGGGTGGGGGAGGGAGCTGCCCGGGACTAATGGGCCGATCTAATAAAGGCTTATGGCACCTGCATGGGTAATCTCCCGTGTCTATAGAACTCGCCAACCTCGCCAATCATACAGTAGGGACCAAAGTAGGTGCCCCCAACACACACACACACACACACACACACACACACACACACACAACCAAACTTGCTTGGCAATGCTTCATTTAAATAAGAAAACAAAAAGGTTATAAAATGGTGATTTTCCCCAGTGAGACTCTTCCCGGCTACAGGAAGGGCAGCATCCCGGGCTCTTCCCGGGGGTTGAATTTTGCTTTGAAACCTCCCGACTGGACGCGTCTATTTAGAATGCACGGCGTGTGCCATCCGTCACGTGGAGAGATAATCAGAAAATAGAAGGCTTTGCTTAACGCTTGCATAAATCACGGTGATGCCAATTACCGCGCGGTCCCCTTACGCGGGAGGAAGAGGGGGCGAGGTGGGCGTCTGCCCCACGCTCCCCCACTCAGCCGAAAGCCGCCCTGGGCCTCAATGCTGCCCTCGGATTTCGTATCTCTAGGACGGTCGGCACAAGGTCTACATGGCAAAGAGAAGCTCTCTTCCTAAACGCCAGTGGTCTCTGATCATCCCGGACACGGAAGCCCAGGCCGCGCTGACGGGCACGGGCGCACTGTTTCAGGTCACAGCGACTTCTTGGTGGCACCCTGGCGGTGACGGTGACCCCGCAGCCCTGCACGTCTTCAGAAAGCCCCACGCCCTTCCACTGAAGAAGACGGGAAGGAGACAGATCAAACGCTACTTTCTGCAGAAGCCAGAGATGCTGGGCCCGGGCTCCTGCCTTTGTGGTGTGTGTGTATGTGTGTGTGTGTGTGTGTGTGTGTGTGTGTGTGTGTGTTGGTGTGTAATGAACCCAGGGGAAGTCTACCTTCAAGCACCACCCCCAGCCCTATTCTATTTTTTATCTGAAAGCAGGGTCTCACTAAATTGCTGGGGGGTCTCGCTATGTTGCTGAAGCTGGCCTCAAACCTGTGACCCTCCAGTCTCAGCCTCCCAAGTACTGGGATCGCAGGCGTGGGCCACCAGGCCTGGCCCGCCTTTGCAGAGCGCACAGCACGGGGTGTGGCTGCCCCTACAGGGATGGTCCACGGTGCCCACCTTCTTGGCTCTCCCGGGAGGGCAGGGCCAACATGAGGGCAAACGCTTCACCTTAGACCCGGGCTTCCCCTCCCTGGGAAGTGCTCCGCAGAGCTGGCCCTTAGAGGCCACAGGAAAACTCAGGCGGGGAGGGGGTGCCTCCAGCCTAGCAATGGGACACCTGCAGCCGCCCAGGCAGGTCTCAATGGCTGGCTGGGCTAAGAGGGGCTGGACCCTGAGGTCTCCTCTCACCCTGTGGTCTCTGCTGCGGTTATCCACGGTTCTTCGTTCCCGGGGTGGCCTTGGGGCAAATCTACCTGGGATATATTTTGTGTCCACAAAGGGATCTTGAGCGTGCGGTGGGCCCGGGTGCCTACCAGAGTCGTCTGGAGGATGGGCCTCGGGCTATGGTCTTGTGTGGGGCAGAATCGGCCTCCAGAGAGGACCAGGAAATGGGACCATCCTTCCTGGCCACGACCCAAACTGACTCACGGAGGAAGTCCTTCCAGAACATCGTGGTGCAGTAGGGATGGGACAAGCGCTTCTTTACGGATGTTTTTGTTTTCTTGTTTATTTGTTTTGCGGTCCTGGGGATTGGAAACTAGGGATTTCTACCTCTGGGCTACAACCCCAGCCCTGTTTTTTTTCTTTATTTTCTCTAGGGTAAAATATACTGGGGATTGAACCCAGGGGCATTCTATCTCCAAGCTACACCCCTAGTCCTTTTAAAAAATCTTTTAGCTGGGCATGGTGGCACACACTTGTAATCTCAGCACTTGGGAAGCTGAGACAGGAGGATCCAGGTTCATGGCCAGCCTCAGCTACTTAATGAGGCCCTCTGCAATTTAGTGAGACCTTGTTTCGAAATAAAGAATAAAAAATCAAAGGTAGATGCCCCTGGGTTCCATCCCCAGCACCACAAAAAATTAAATTAAGATTTTATTTTTCTTTAAAGCTTTTTTTTTTTTTTTTTGGTGGTACTGGGGGTGGAACCCAAAGGCTTTCTACCTCCGGGCTATACTCCCAGACCTTTTTGTATATTTTATTTGGAAACAGAGTCTCACTAAGTTGCTGAGAGCCTCACTAAGTAGCTGAGGCTGGCTTCGAACCTGTGTGATCCTCCTGTCTCAGCCTCCCAAGCACGGGGATTACAAGCGTGCGCCACCACGCCCGGCTAAATTTTAAAAATTTTAAAAATTTAAACAAGGTCTCGCTAGGTTGGTGAAAGTCTTCCTAGGTTGCCGAGGGTCTCACTGAGTTAAGTTGCTGAGGCTATTTTCAAACCCGCGAACTTCCCGTCTCATCCTCCCAAGTCCTGGGATTACAGACACGCGCCACTGTGCCCACGGAGCTTTTAGCACCTAGGAGCACGCTGTGCTGGCTGGGAGGAGCACCCAGAGGCGCAGGGGCCCAGAAGCGCTCGATTTCATGTGAAGAGGAGCAGCTCAAACCTGGAGGGCTAGGTTGCCCACAATTCTGCATGTGGCTTTAAAAAATGCAAACAAGGAAAAAAATTAAACAGGTAGAGGGGTGAGAGGGCACTGAATGTTTTCTTCTGATGCAATCAGAATACTTTTAAGTTCTCCAGAAAGAGAGAGAGAGACAGAGAAAAACCCAGAGAGAGAATATGACAGCGTTTGCTCCCAGAAGTCATTTTATTTACTTTGAATATTTCCCCGACTGACTGGCCTGGCCACCAGCCCTGGGCCTCCTGGCCCCTCGGCGATCAGGCATCTGCCAAGTCAAAATAGCCATAAAATAACCTGTTCCCCAAAGCCACAAAACAAAACCCAGCGCCCGGCACAAATGCCAGACTGGAAGTGCCCGGGCCCCGCATGCCGCCCTCCTGGCAGCAGCAGCAGCAGCAGCAGCAGCAGCATGGCCACTTTGCATGGATGAAAGTACTGCTTCTGCCGGGCGTGGTGGCGCACGCTTGTCATCCCAGCACTCGGGAGGCTGAGATCAGAGGATGGCGGTTCGCGGCCAGCCTCAGCTACTTAGGCCCTTTGCAATTCAGTGATACCCGGTTTCAAAAATAAAAAGACTAAAAAATAAGGCTGGGAGTGTGGTTCGGAGGTACAATGCCCCTGGGTTCCAACCCAGCACCACAAACAAAAGAAAAAGAAAAGAGAAAGCTCCTCTTCTTCATCTGCGATGGGTGGGCCAAACCCCACAGGCCACCGTGGGGCGCGTCCCCGAGGGGCAGGGGCAGGAGCCTGACGGGTGCCGCCCGACCACTCGGACAGCGGCTGAAGGTCACACACACACGGCCCCCAGGCTGGGCTCCCCGCAGGACCCACTTCTTGTGTTCTGCGCTAGACAATTCTGTGATCGCACACTACAGCTGAACAAGTCAGGTACAGTGGTAGAGGAAAGTAGCTTTTGGGACAAAAAAAGGCTTTTTCTGGCAGGATCTATGCAGGAGGTGTGGAGCTATCTGTCTGCAGTCTATCCTGAAGCAACACTTAGCTTCGTAAGAGGCCAAATCAAGGTCCAGTTCCGAGGAGTGAGCGTACGGCCCTGCTCCCCAGCACCCTTGGCACCGTCCCGCTCAGGCCCCGGTGCCCAGCCCACACCGATCTGCCAACCCCCACACCCAGCACCCTCAGGCCCCTGCCAAGGGAAAGCCTTGCGATCAGTGAAGGGGGAGAAGTTTCCCCAAAGGAAGTTTCTAAAACTGAGAGAGAAAAACTTTAAGCAAGCCAGGTGTGGTGGCACACACTTGTAATCCCAGTACTTGGGAGGCTGAGACAGGAGGATCGCAGGTTTGCCAGCAGCCTCAGTAACTTAGTGAGGCCCTCCGCAACTCAGTGAGACCCTATTTCAAAATAAAAAGAATAAGGCCAGGCATGGTGGTGCACACTTGTAATCCCAGCATTCGGGAGGCTGAGACAGGAGGATCGAGATTTGTGGCCAGCCTCAGCTACTTAGTGAGGCCCTTCGCAACTCGGTGAGACCCTGTTTCAAAGTAAAGAATAAAAAATAGGGCTGGGGGTGTAGCTCGGAGGTAGAATGCCCCGGGTTCCATTCCCAATACTGCAATAAATAAATAGATAGGTAAATAGAATAAAATAAAATAGGGTTGGGGGTTTAACTTGGAGGTAGCCTGACCCTGGGTTCCAGCCCCAGTGCCACAAAATAAACACATTCTCAGTGGGTGAGCAGGGGTTACTCTGGGGATGAAAAGTGCCGGTTCACTGGCCTGCCAAGGAGGGAGGCGTAATGAACACCAGTTGCCATTGCTTCTCCTCCAGAGAAGCAGGGCCTCCTGCCTCATGAACGCTGCTGTGAACGGGGGCGTATGGACATCAGGATTGTTCAAAAGAAGCCAGAACTGGTGGCGCACAACTGTAATCCCAGTACTTGGGAGGCTGGCACAGGAGGATCCAGGTTGGAGGCCAGTCTCCTCAACTTAGCGAGACTCTGTTTCAAAATAAAAAATATAAGCCGGGCGTGGTGGTACACACCTGTAATCCCAGCATTCGGGAGGCTGAGACCAGAGGATCGTGGTTCGCGGACAGCCTCAGCTACTTAGTGAGGTCCTCTGCAACTCAGTGAGACCCTGTTTCAAAATGAAGAATAAAAAATAGGGCAGGAGGAATAGCGCAGAGGTAGAATGCCCCTGGCTTCCATCCCCAGTACTGCAAAAATAAATAATAAATAAATAAATAAATAAATAAATGAATGAGCTGGAGGTATAGCTCAGAGGTAGAATGTCCCCGAGTTCAATTCCTTGTATCACAATAAATAAATAAAGTTGTCCCTTCATATCCATGAGTGGTGGGTTTCAGAGCCCCCTGCGGACACCCCAAATCCTGGGTGCGTAGGCCCCTCAGATGAAACGCTGTGGGTTTGCATGGAAGCTGCACACACCCTCTCGTAGACTTGAAATCATCTCCAGCCGGGTTACCGTGCCTAGCACAATGTAAACGCTCGTGAGCCTGGTGTATTCCTTAGGGACGGATGGCAAGGGAAAAGCCTGTGGGGTTCCACACAGACGCAGGGCTTCCCTGCACGTTGCTGACAGGCCGTGGGTGGAACCCAAGGATGAGGAACCTCAGACAGAGAGCCCTTCTTTTCTTTTTTTCTTTTTTTTTTTTCCACTACTGGGGATGTAACTCCGGGGCATTCTACCTCCAAGCTAAACCCTCAGCCTGATTTTTTATTCTTTTTTTTTTTTTTTTTTTTGGTGGTACTGGGGTTCCTGGAAGCCCTTCTACCTCCGGGCTACACTCCCAGACCTATTTTTACATTTTTATTTGGAAACAGGGTCTCCTAAGCCAGCGCGCGCGGCTGGCTTCGAACCTGCGTGATCCTCCTGTCTCTGCCTCCCAAGCGCGGGGATTACAAGCGTGCGCCACCACGCCCGGCTTGATTTTTTTATTCTTTATTCTGAAACAGGGTCTCACTGAGTTGCACAGGGCCTCACCAAGTAGCTGAGGCTGGCTGCAAAATGTGATCCTCCTGTCTCAGCCTCCCGAATGCTGGGATTACAGGCGTGCCCACCAGGCCGACTCTTACTAGGTGGGTGTGCAAGCCTCCCCACGCAGGTCAGCAGACAGCCTCCTCACAGCCTGGTGACAGTGTGCTGAGTCAGCCCAGAAGCAAAGGCCCCGCAGTCCTTACTAGAGACCCTAGGCTGCCCCTGCGGCCAGCCTTGGAGGAGGCCACACACGCCTTGCGCCCTCGAACCCACAAGGCACAGCTGTGGACAAGCTGTCCCAGGACCCCTGGGCTTTGGAAACACATAGCGCTGGCCAAATGTATTATGGAAAAGACAGGGTGTACCCGATGGTACCCACCCCACCAGCCACACTGTGTGGCTTCCTGGAGAAGCCATCGAGGGACAGCAGACCACTCGTACTGCCCAACAGGCCAAGCACCTGTCCAGCAGCCCACCTGGGCTCACGAGCCCACGGAATCTGGCCGCCCACTGCACCGTAACCTTCATTTCCACGCGTGAACCAGTCCTGAGGCTATCAAGGCAGGGAATAAATAACACCGGCTAATGGAGAAAGGTTCCTGGGACTGGGGTGGGAGGGGGTCACCAAGCCACCCCTCCCTGACACTCCCTTCCGGATTCCCATTGGGGTCCCGCCCTCCGGGGGTGCTATCATCAGAAGTCCTTCATCAGAGACCTGGGGGCCTCCCCCAGGGCGGGCCTTCTGTTCAGCGTCCACACCCAGAAACTGCTTGGGTTTCCAAATTCCCTGGAGACAGTGGAGAGTCTATTTTCCTAAGCTCATGAAAACATAGTCAAAGTGTTAGCCCAGATCCGCCCTTGACAAGCTCTGGAAGCTGGCTCCAGTCTCTCGGCCCTTCCTGAGGGGCTGGGAGGGAGACCCCAGGATGCACTAGGCTCCGCCCCTCCTGCAAGGCTTGGCTCCAGCCCAGCAAGGGAGCGGGCAGCTCCTCCATCGGGCCAGGTCTGCCCAGGCGTGATTTCCAGCGCTTGCTGTTCAAGGTCCAGTGTCAGGGACCCACTGTTGGGGGCACAACTCCCTGGGCTTCAGGAGAAATCAGGTTCCCAGAAGGCTGGGTAGACAGAGCCGGCCAGCGAGCCACGTCCTTTCTCTCCTCTGTCTTTCTACTGTGGTAAAATACACACATTTGTCATCTCAGCCTTTGTGACGTGCGCTGTTTGTGGCGTGAGGCCCGTTCTCGTGGCTGTGCAACGGCCCCAGGTCCATCTCCAGGACCTTCCCACCTTGCAAAACTGAACTCTGGACCCATCGAACACCCTCCTCAGCCCCCTCGGGGCCCAGCAACCTCCGTCCTAAAGAGTGAGGTCTCTAGGAGTCTGACGACTCGGGACTGGCCTTGTGGAATCTGTCCTGAGAGTCTGACGTCTGTCTCTAGGAGTCTGATGACCCCAGGGACTGGCCTGAGTGGGATCCTACGGGATCAATTATCTTGAGACCTTACTTCACGTGACAAAATCTCAAGGTGCGTTCCGGCGCTAGCTTGTGTCAGATCTTCTTCCTTTTTAAAGCTGAATCATATTTCTTTCCATGCGCATATGGGTGGGGTGCTGGGGACTGAGCCCAGGGCCTGGAGCGAGCTGGGCGAGGGCCCCTCCCCTGAGCTACCCTCCAGGACTGCACTTCATAGCCCCTCTATGCTGTGTCCATCTGTCGGTGGACCCTGGGGTTGCTCTAGCCTTCGGCTCCTGTGAACAGTGTGCTGCGGACGCAGGTGTGTGTCTCTGAAGCTCCCGGCTCTTCTGAGCACCTTCTCTTTATTTCCAATACTTTTATCTGAACCATAAATCACGTATGTAATAATACCGCGTGTGTTGTGCGTGTGTGTGTATGTGTATGTGTGTATGTGTGTGCGTGTGTGTGCATGTGTGTGTGCATGTACGTGTGTGTGTGTATGTGTGTGCGCGTGTGCGTGTGCGTATGTGTGTGCGTGCGTGTGCGTGTGTGTGTGTACGCGTGCGTGTGTGCGCGTGTGTGTATGTGTGTGCGTGCGTGTGTATGTGCGTGTGCGTGGTTATGTGTGTGCGTGTGTGTGTATGTGCGTGTGTGTGCGTGTGTGTGTGTGCGTGTGTGTGTGTGTTACAAGAGGCTGAACTCTGGGACGTTCTATTGCCAAGCTAAATCCCCAGACTGATTTTATTTTTTACTTGGAAACAGGGTCTTGCTAAGTGGCTGAGGCTGGCCTTGAACCCGCGATCCCCTTGCCTCGGCCTCCCACATTCTAGGACTACAAGTGCGTGCCACCATGCCTGGCTTATGATAATTTTTTTTAAAGCAGGAAGTCCACGGTAACTTTTAGACAAGACCACTCTGGAGGCTCCGCTGGCTGGTCCTGGGGGTCTTTGTGCCCACACGCAGCGAAAGGGACAGGAAGCAGGCTGTGCCCAGGGGGCACGGCGGCCCTGGGCCTCCATGCTGGGCTGGGGCCAAGCCTGTCCAGGACCTGTCTGGTCTCTGGGGAGGCTACATTGGGAGGGCGTGGTCACACCCACAGCTCCACCCAGAAGCCACCCAGTAGGAGAGGAAAGGTCCCTGGCGGAGGCGGAAGCGGTGCGGGTAAGGCAGACCCTAAGGCAGCGAGCATGTTCGCGGGTCCTGGCCAGGTCTGTGCTCACCAGCCCCGCCCGGGGTCGCTGCTGCCAGGCGCTTACCAGGCAAAGCCCACATCACTTAGGATGCACTCAAACCAGGCGGGGCGGAGGGGCCGGGGGAGACAGGTGGGCAGGAAGGACAGGCCGGCCTCCCTGGTCCTTCCCAAGTGGGGGCATCAGGAGGAAGGGCGAGGAGGTGGCGGGCAAGTGGACAGCTCCGGCTGATCTGGGGAAGCCTGCCATCTGCTGGGCACGCAGGGATCCCTCCTGCTGTGGTGCCACCTCTACAGAGAGAGGTTCCTGGGGCCAGCCCCCCAGGGCACAGGGCGCAGGCAGGGGAGGGTCGGGCCGTGGTGCCCAAGACCTGTTCTGGGGCAGAAGAACATGGCTGTACTTGGAGCTGGCGGCCCAGATGCCCCCTCCCCGCCCCTGCCCACAGCCGTGGCCACTGCCTGGTGTGCACAGGGTTCACCTGGACAAAGAGCCATCTCTGCGGTTCCCTGGCCCGCAGCATGCACTGGGCCCAGGGGGGCTGGCGGGGCACCTGGCCTCCCCGGTGTCCTGAGCGGCTCTGCCCTGCGTGTCACCACCGTGTGTGGTGGCTCACAGAGCGGTCACTGCCACTGCCGCTGCTGTCAGCGAGGCTGCTGGACAGGCTGCCCACCTTTGTCCTGTAGGTCTCATCCTGAGGGGGGCGCCGCGTTCCCACAAGGCGTCTCGTGACCCAAATCGGGCAGTGGCCATTGGGATGCAGGAAGTAGTGTGTGTGTGTGTGTGTGTGTGTGTGTGTGTGTGTGTGTGTGTGCAGGTGTTTATACACGTGTGTGCCTGTGCTGTCACTTGACACCCAACCCGGCAGCCCGCCAGCCTCGGAGACAGACTGAGCTACACAGAATAACCCTCCCCATGTTTAAGTACTTACAGGAGTAAGACGGATCCCAAAGCCTCTACAGCCTACCAGCTCTGACCTCCCGAGCCCTGAGGGCCACCCGCCACCTGCCCAGTCTCCCTTGCCCCCCGATACGCACTGACACCTCCTCCGTGACCCACAAAACCACGGCAGCCCTCTCCCTCCCAGAACACTTCTGCTCCAACTTCCCACTCTCTGGGCCACCCCCCCCCCCAGTGCAGCACTGTCTGGCTTGGACCCCAGGGAAGCCACGCCCCCTGCACGGGGTCTGCGCCCACGCGGGACCATGCGCAGAATGGAACGGAAGTGGAGCTTGCTCCTTAGCCCGGGGCCGGTCCCAGTCGCCCCTCTCCTGGGGACCCAAGGCCGGGGGCAGTGCCAGGACAAACACAAGGGCCCCACACAGCCCCAGCGATGTGGTGGCCATTCTGTTCCCAGCACTAACTGTGCTCCCAAGTTCCCGCCCAGGGCAGCCTCTACGAAGGGCAGATGCCAGCCCCACGGTGCCCTGGGGAAACTGAGGCAGGGAGGCAGCCACCTGCGTAGCACGTGGCCAGGCCGAGTGAGGCTGTGGCTCAGACTTACCCCAGAGCCCTGCAATCAGGGACCCCTGTGTCACCACCTGTGGCTAAGGGTGGCCAGGGACTGTCCAGGGCCACCTTCCCCCGCCCACGGGTGCAGACAGAGTGGCTTGCACCAGCGTGGCTGCTGGCTGTCTGCTCTGACATTCAGGAAAGCCATATTTTTACATTCCCCGATGGGTTCCTAAGGCCAGCTGCAGGTGCGGGCAGAGGGCACCGGGAGCTCTGGTTCTGTGCCTCACAGATGCACCAGGGGCCTGGGCGGGACTGGACAGCCTGCCTGAGCCTGCGCTGTTTACTCTATTGGGAAAAGGGAAGGCAGAGAGAGTGGACGAGGGATAACCCACTGTGACACCAAGGGTCACCTTCCTTCC
Source organism: Muscardinus avellanarius (assembly GCF_963383645.1). Lineage (NCBI taxonomy): Eukaryota > Metazoa > Chordata > Mammalia > Rodentia > Gliridae > Muscardinus > Muscardinus avellanarius. Next base: position 72,379,657 of record NC_137802.1, read on the forward strand.
TAATCTGTAGGGACGTTTCATCAGGTGTCGATTGCGTCACAACAGCCAGACAGGCGGGTCCCCAAGGGCTGGCACCAGCTGCCTGACGCCATGGGGTGCAGCCACGTCACTGCCTCTGGGCGCGTGCAGCCTCCCGCTGGGACTCTCAGAAGCTCACGTGGGCCTCTCAGTCTGCCAGAGCTGCTGATGCAAGAGCGGGCCAGGGCCTCGGCTTCCTGCTCCTGGGTGGCAGCCAGCCCCCCAGGAGCGCCAGGAGCCCCGTGCAATGGTTGGCCAGGGTTGCATCAAAGACCCCAAGGGCCCACTCGCTCTGTGGCTTACAGTGGGGCAGGCTGACAGGCTCCATTTCCCAGCTCGGGAAAATGGGAGCCCCATGCTGTGGGGACACCAGTCTTCAGGGTTCTGGGCTTCTTACCTCCCCCTCCAGGATGGTTTAACAGGAAGAGGTCAGCTATTAAAGACCTGGGTGGGCAGTGAACGATGGCCAGGCGCGGGGGCTCCCCCCTGGCATCTCCAAATCCACCTGTTTGCATGATCCTGGCCGGAGACTTCTGGATTCCCACTCAGAGCCAGGAGGGGCCAGGGCTGCAGAATCCTAGCAGACAGGGGTAAAGCGAACTTCTCCAATTATCCTCCTAAAGCTGCTCAGCCATCAAGAACAAAGAAAGGGGTGCCCCCAAGAATGGGCTGGCCAGAGAACCGGCCTCCAGCTACTTAGACCAGTGCTGGCCAGAGCAGCTCCCAAGCCCACCCAAAGTCTCAGCATTCCAAGCCTGTCAACCTATACCAGAGACAGGTTCTCGGTACAAAGTATCTACCCAATCCCCCCCCCCAAAAAAAAAGATATAATGTAAAATATTTATCAAGGGATGACTTCCTGTTGCTAGAAAAGTTGAAATGATACAATGTTGGATATACTGGAAAGTTGTTACGATCACTTTACTTTCTTTTTTTTACTCTTAAAACCTGTAGCACTGAGGCCCACTCAAATATTTCCAACTGATTTTAGATAAGAGTGCAAAAGCTCCTGTGGGCGTGGTGGTGCACGCTAGCAATCCCAGCATTTAGAGGCTGAGACAGGAGGATAACGGTTGCGGCCAGCCTCGGCTACTTAGCGAGGCCCTTTGCAACTCAGTGAGACCCTGCTTCAAAAATAAAGACTTAAGCCGGGCGTGGTGGCGCACGCTTGTCATCCCCGCGCTTGGGAGGCTGAGACAGGAGGATCGCACGGGTTCGAAGCCAGCCTCAGCTACTTAGTGAGGCTCTCAGCAACTTAGTGAGACCCTGTTTCCAAATAAAATATAAACTAGGTCTGGGAGTGTAGCCTGGATGTAAAAAGCTCCTGGGTTTCATCCCCAGTACCATAAAAAAATAAATACCAGTACAAAAAAAAAATTAAGAGTATGACAAGTACTACAGATTGGGCAAAATATTTGCCAATCATGTATGCAACAAAGGATTAGTTTCTAGACTATATTGAAAATTCTCAAACCTCACTCATAAAAATAAAACAAAATGATTAAAATATGGGCACTTTCGCATAAAGAAACACTTCAGTGAAGGGGATATAAAGATGACCAACAAACGCATCAAAAGATCATTAGCAGCCATAGCCATGAGGGAAATAAAAGCCAAAACCACAATAAGGTACCACTGCCGGGGTGGCACACGCCTGCAGTTCCAGTACTTGGGAGGTTGAGACAGGAGGATCACAGCATTTGAGGCCAGCCTCAGCTACTTAGTGAGACCCTGTTTCCAAATAAGTAGAATGTCCCTGGGCTTAATCCCTAGCACTGCAAAAATAAAATAAAAATTAAAAATAAAATACAATACACCTATGGGGGGGGGAAGAAAAGAAAAAAGCCAGGTGTGGTGGGTGGTGATGCGCGTCTGTGGTCACAGCTGTGGTTCAGGAGGCCACGGTCACTTCAGCACATGAGCTGGAGGCCAGCCTCAGCAAGGCAAATGGACCCTGCCAACCAATCAGCCAACCTCTCTCTCTCTCCCCCCCTCCCTCTCTCTCTCTCTCTCTCCCCCTCTCCCTCTCCCTCTCCCCCTCCCCCTCCCCCTTCTCTCTCCCTCTCTCTCTCTCTCTCTCTCTCTCACACACACACACACACCATCATCAAATCATCAAATAAATGAGGACAAAAATGCAGAAAACTGGGTCACTTCTGCCCTGTTGGTGAGACCATAAAGTGACATAGCCACCCCAGAAAACAGTCATTTCTTTTATTTATTTACTTACTTACTTTTTTATTTTGTGGTACTGGGGGACCTTCTACCTCTGGGCTAGACTCCCAGACGTATTTTATATTTTATTTGGAATCAGGGTCTCACTAAGTGGCCGAGAGCCTCACTAAGTAGCTGAGGCTGGCTTCGAACCTGCGCGGTCCTCCTGTCTCAGCCTCCCAAGCGCGGGGATTACAAGCGTGCGCCACCGTGCCTGGCCACCAAAATTTCTTTGAGAGCTAAGACACATTCAGTCACCACCCAACCCAGCAAGTGCACTCCTGAGAATTTATCCCAGAGAAATGGCAACTTGTCCTCAGATGTGAGCTTGCCCAGAAGGTCCATGACAAGTCCATCCGGACCGGCCCCAACCGCAGCGTCCCTCGGCATCCTACAGCGGGTGGCGTTAGGCCAGCCGTCCGTCCGCACCATGGCGCACCGCTCAGCCATGAAAAGGGACAAAAGTGTCAGCGCGTCACGGTGGCTTGGCGGAAGCGGGAGGCGAGGACTAAGCTGACAGAGTCGGCCTCGTCCACAGCACGTGCGGGTCCATGGATACAGAATCCATAATTATAGTGTTGCCAGGGGTCAGGGATGGGACCTAGGGTGAGGCGGCCGAGGGCGCCCTGTGCCCTGCACCTCGGACTGCCCGCCTGCGCGCCCCCCGCCCCGAGCCTCTGGCGGCCGCTGACACGTCTCCCATCTTTGTGTTTTTGCACCTTCCAGAATGCCCAGGCCTCGAGTCCTGCTGTAAGAGGGCTTTCCAGCCGGCCCCTTTCGCTTAAGTCTTTTTTACTTTTTCCTATGTGCGTGTGGGTACTAGGGTTCAGAGCCGGGGCATTCAGTCTCTGAGCTACACCCTTGACCCTTGTGTGTGTGTGTGTGTGTGTGTGTGTGTGTGTGTGTGCGCGCGCGGTACTGGAGATGAAACCCAGGAGCATTCTACCTCTGAGCAACACCCCCAGCTGATTTTTTATTCTTTATTTTGAAACAGGGTCTCACTGAGTTGCCGAGAGCCTCACTAAGTAGCTGAGGCTGGCTTCGAACCCGTGCGCTCCTCCTGTCTCAGCCTCCCGAGCGCGGGGATTACAAGCGTGCGCCACCGTGCTGGGCTACTTTGCCACTTTTTTTTTTTTTTTTTTTCAGGTCTGGGGATGGAACCCAGGGTCATTTGACCTCCAAGCTCCACCCCCTGCCCTATTTTTTATTCTTTATTTTGAAACAGGGCCTCACTAAGTAGCTGAGGCTGTCTGCGAACCACGATCCTCCTGTCTTAGCCTCCTGAATGCTGGAGTTACAAGCATGGCCACCACGCCCAGCTGACTTCTTTGCTCAATCCCAAGCACTCCTCACCCACAAGGCGGTGCCCAGGGCCGAAGGGGCTGGGCCTGGACCAGAGGACGAGCAGGGAAAGGACTTCACAGCACTGTGTCGGGTTGTGTTTTGTTCTTTGCTTTTTGTTTTTAACTTGAGGGCTGGTATCTCAGCCAGGGAGCCTGTGAATCTCAACTTACACTTGGGGAATGGCCGGCCTTGTCTGTCTCCGCCTTCTCTGACATCAGGAATTAACTCTGCTGCTGGCATTGTTTCAGGGATTAAAACCAGCAGCCCAGAGCACAGGACGGGTGAACCAGAGCCTTCCAAAACTCAAGTCAGCCAGGACCTCCCAGTGTGACCTTCTTTAGAAATGGGTTCTTTAGAGATGGGGCGTGGCGGCGCTCGATTGTCATCCCAGCATTCGGAGGGCTGAGACAGGAAGATCGCAGTTTGTAGCCAGCCTCAGCTACTTAGCGAGGCCCTCTGCAACCCAGTGAGACCCTGTTTCAAAATAAAGAATTAAAAATAGGGCTGAGGGTATAGGATGGAGGGAGAATGCCCTTGGGTTCCATCCCCAGTATCACACACAAAAAAAGGGGGTCTTTAGAAATGGGGCGTGGTGGTGCACACTTGTAATCCCAGTACTTGGGAGGCTGAAACAGAAGGATCACAGGTTTGTGGCCAACCTCAGCTACTTAGCGAGGCCCTCTGCAACTTAGTGAGACCCTGTTTAAAAAAAAAAGAGCCAGACATGGAGGTTTATAATCCCAGCATTTGAGAGGCTGAGACAGGAGGATCGTGGTTCTTAGACAGCCTCAGCTACTTAGCGAGGCCCTCTGCAACTTAATGAGAACCTGTTTCAAAATAAAGAATAAGAGCTGGGTGTGGTGGCGCACACTTGTAATCCCCGTGCTTGGGAGGCGGAGACAGGAGGATTGCACAGGTTCGAAGAAAGCCTCAGCTACTTAGTGAGGCTCTCAGAAACTTTGTGATACCTTGTTTCTAAATAAAATATAAAACAGGGCTGGGAGTGTAGCCCGGAGGTAGAAAAGCCCCTGGATGTCATCCCAGCACCACAAAAATATTTAAAAAAATAAAAAATAAGAAATAGGGCTAGGGGTATAGCTCGGAGGTCTAATGTCTCTGGGTTCCATCCCCAGACCCACCAAATAAATAAATAAATAAATAAATAAGAATAAAAAATAGGTTTGGGGGTTTAGCTCAGAGGTAGAATGCCACTGGGTTCCATCCCCAGTACTGAAGAAAGAAAGAAAGAAAGAAAGAAAGAAAGAAAGAAAGAAAGAAAGAAAGAAAGAGTCTTTGTAGGCTACAGCATGACTTTCGGGTTCACTGGAGTACATGGTCCTACCCCCAAAAACTGGTGCTCTCACACGAGCAGGGGACACTGAGGCGGGGGCTGTGGAAGAGACAGGCAGAGGTTGCAGCGTGGTGGAGGTTGCACTTGTAATCCTGGCATTCGGGAGGCTGAGACGGGAGAATCGCGGTTCAGACAGCCTCAGCTACTTAGTGAGGCCCTTCCCAACTCAGTGAGACTCTGTTTCAAAAATTAAAAAAACTCTCTGGGCGTGGTGGGCACGCTTGTCATCCCCGCACTTGGGAGGCGGAGACAGGAGGATCGCGCAGGTTCGAAGCCAGCGCGCTAGTTTAAGAAACCCTGTTTCCAAATAAAAATATAAAATAGGTCTGGGAGTGTAGCCCAGAGGCAGAAGGGTTTCTAGGAACCCCAGTACCACCAAAAAAAAAAAAAAAAAACTAAACTAAAAATAGGGCTGGGGGTGTAGCTCGGAGGTAGAATGGCCCCGAGTTCTATCCCCAGAAAAAAAAAAAAGAGGACACACTGTTGTCATCAGCTGCCTGATTGTGTGGGGGTCACTGCAGCCAGGGCACCCGCACAGGCGCTGGGGACGGGCTGGCGCACTGCTGAGGGACAGAAGGGTGCCGCCTGCAGGGCTTCCCACTGCGGCCCCCATTACCACCCCCAGCCTGTGCCCGCACCCTGCACAGCACTCCCCCGTCCCTGTGCACTGGGGCTCGGCACAGAGGGCAAAGGTCTCCCAAGGCCCGCCCTGTGGGTCTTGGGTACAGCTTAGGTCTACCATGGGGCATCTGGCTCCGAACTGCTGGCCCCCTGGGGCCTCCAGCCACCCAGCCTTGAGTGTCTTTCTCCTCCCAGGACGCCACAGTGCCCCGTTACCCATCAGGAAGCCAGGAGCCATCCAGGCACCCCTGTTCTCCCTCGGCCCCTCACCCCCAGCTCCAGGAGACGTGACTGCCTGCTCAGGGCTTCCCACACCTACACGTAAACCCCGGCAGCCAGGGCGGGGAGCTGGAAGTGAGACTACGCCTGGGGCCGCAGGCCAGGCCACAGTGCCGGGGCTGTTGCTGCCCACCTGAGGCGGCTGGCATGGGACCCAAGATCCAGCCACCTCCAGGCAGGGGAGCAGCTGCTGGCGGCCACCTCGCCCAGGGCAGGGAGAGGCGTCACACGGAGCCTGCCAAGCGCCGCAGAAACATAAGTCGAGATTGGTCTTCACGCCGCACAGAACAGATTGCAGGGTGTCGCGCGACGGGATGTTTTAAAGAAATACATCTCAGCTCCCGGTTGCAGAAGCCCAAACAAACCCAAACAACAGATCTTCCGAAGCTGCCAGCCTCCTGCCACCAGGCTGCTGTGGGCCTGGCGGGGCCGCGTGTTCTCGGAGCGTCCTCGGGGTGGGGTGCGTTAGGGCAGCCGGCTCAGGGATGGCTTGGATGGGGCTCGGGGGCACAGCCCCGAGACGTGGGAAGATGGGGGTGCGTCCCCTGCCACCCCATCTCTCTATATTCACCAGACCTGGCCACTCTCCTCTTCCCTGGCGGGCAGCAGCCCACCCCACCCACCCATCCCTGGTCCTCACTGTGCCTGGGGCGGCCTCCCAAGAACCCAAAGTACCACCCTGCCTTTCCTCTGACCCCTGGCCCCCCAGGTGCCCTTCCTGGCTCCCCCAAGGCTCCTCACCTTCTCAGAGCTCCACCCTTCATGGCCAAGCAGCCACAGGCCAGAGGGGTGGGGGGGTGGGGGTCTGCTGACAGTCTTCTCCCTGCCCACCTCGGGGACAGCATCTGCTCCTCCTGGGCTAGGACGGCGACACGGCCACTCAGGAAGCTGGGAGGGCTGGGAGTCTAAGACGTCATTCCCCAGACACCGAGGCTGCCAGGTCCTGGTCCTGGCCCACTGCACCTGTAGCTCTGGAACCTTCCCAGAGACTGGGATCCCCCTCCCCGAGCCGCAGTCCCGTCTGCTGCACTGGTGGGATGTGGGATAACACCACCAAAGGTCCAGGCACTGGCACTGACACCGGGGCCACGGGCCTCTCCCATCTGAAAGTGCCCACGGCACGGTTCACTCCATCTGGCTGGCCCTGTGGGTGGCCAAGGCGGGCAGGGCCTCACCGCAGGAGCCCTGGCCACCAGGCACCAGCACCGGCTGCTCTGGGATCTGCCTGTGATGCCAGGAAAGCCCAGGCTCTGGCCTCCACCCCGAGGGTGCAGCCACCCCATGGAGCCCCGAGCCTGTTCCTGCTCCTGCCCTGTCTCCCAACAGAGACTCTTGCGGGCTGACTCTGCGCTGGGGATGGGACGTCACTCCATCCCAGGAGCCCCTCCCTGTCCCCATCTACACGGAATCCCGCGTAGACAGCAGCCGAGAGACCCCGCTGAGCACGACGAGGAGGGCTGCGTATCGTTGTTTGTTTGTTTATTTGTTTGTTTTTGCAGTACTGGGGATGGAACCCAGGGGCATTCTACCTCTGAGCTACACCCCTGCCCTATTTTTTATACTTTATTTTTGAAACCGGGTCTCACTGAGTTGCAGGGGGCCTCACTAAGTAGCTGAGGCTGTCTGTGAGCCACCATCCTCCTGTCTCAGCCTCCCGATGCTGGGATTACAGGCATGCCACCACGCCCAGCTGGACTGTGTGTCCTTTGGAGGCCCCACAGGACAGGATGGCAGCTGAGAGCAGGGCTGGGGGGGGGGTCACTCTCACTGCAAGGCCTGGAGGTCTGGGGGAGGGAGCAGCACAGCCCAGGGAACCAGGCTGCTGGGATGTGGGGTTGAAATGCCCCGCGCAGCTTGGGAGGCAGGTGGCTCCTGAGAGCCCAGCCCTGCCGGTGGCCCTGACACCTGCAGCTGTGTGGGCCGGCCTGTCTCTGTAATTTGGGTTCTTTTCTTCTTTTTCTTTTCTTTTCTTTTTATTTTCAGTATTAGGGATGGAACATAGGGGCATTCTACCTCCAAGCTACACCCCCAGCCCTACCATTATATTCTTTATTTTGAAGCAGGGTCTCACTAAGTTGCAGAGGGCCTCACTGAGTAGCTGAGGCTGGCCACAAACCTGCAATCCTCCTGTCTCAGCCTCCCAAGTACTGGGATGACAAGCGTGCACCACCACGCCAGGCGTGGTTGTTTCTAGAAGAGGCACCACCATGCCAGGCGTGGTTTTCTAGAAGAGGCATCTGGACATAGAAAGAAGACACCAATTGCTTAGCCAGACCACCCAGCAGGTCCCAGGACAGGGCCGAGGGACTGGCGCTGGCCACACTCGCCCAGAGGGCTGTTTACACTCGGCCGACCTCTCTCAGGACGGAAACAAACACCAGGGTGTCCAAGGACCTGTCCAGGGTCGCCCTCCTCCCACCACATCCTAGAGCCTTGGTTCCGGATGCTACGGAAGGTGGGGACCAGGGAGCCCAGGGCCCAGGCCCCTGTGGTGCGGGCTCGGGGGCTCAGGGCACCGAGGCGGTGCTCCCCACGCACACCTCGAGGCTCCTGTTGTCAGGAATTCCAGGCCCCTGCGAGCTGAGGGTCAGAGGGGCCCTCAGGGTGGCAGCTGGGCCTCCCCTTCTGAAAGCCAGGCCCTGCCTGGTGGTACCCAGAGGTGGCACACACATGTGGAGAACCCGAGGGTCACTCCACATTTAACCACTCATCCCGCCAGCAAACTTCCCGCCAAATAATAAAATGTGGGAGGACTCTGGGATCCAGGATGTCCCTCCCCCAACCCCAGCCAGCTCCTCGCCCCAGGTGTCATTCTTCAGTTCTACCACTAGAGGGGACCCGCGAGCCAGCCCACCTGCCCTGCCCTCCTAGGGAGCTCGGTTCCCCAGGTCTTGGCCACCTTGATCCCAGGAGCAGCGGGTGGAGGTGGGTGCATGCGAGTCCAGAGAGCCAGCCGTGCCGCTGGGCAGCCGGCCTGTGGATCTCAGCTTGATGGTCCTCGGGGCCCAGAACACAGGACCCGCCTCTCCTTTGGGCCCCGTCACAGGGAGCTACACAAGTCTGCCGCACACTGGCAGCCACCAGGGAGGTCACCGAGTGGCCGCAGCCCATGCCACCTGCCCTGGGTGAAGGGTTCCAGTGTCAGCAAGTGCAGATACCAAGGGGGCTGGAGAAGGGGCCGAGATAGCACAGAGCCCAGGGGCAAGGAGCAAGGGCTGCCGGACATACGGACTCCGGGGCTGGCGCCTTTCGGAAACTACACCTGCCTTTTCTTTACAAAGGCTCTCTGCAGCCGTCACACGACAAGGGCGGGTTTGTGACACTGTTTTCTCCACTTGGCACCATTGACATCTGACTTGAGAACAGGCCTGTCCCGCATCAGCCCTAGAAGGAAGCACGAACTCTCAGGAGTCAGACGGGGTCCCGAGAGTCAGGAGGGGCCCAGGGAGAACAGGAGGGGTCTCAGGAGGCGGCAGGGGGCTCAAGCATGTCTGTCCTCTCCTGCCATGTCCGCCAAGGGCTCCTGTACTGAAAGTCTGATTCCCAGAGTAGCAGTGTTGAGGTGGAGGGCCCTTTAAGAGGCGGGGCCTGGTGGAAGGTCTTTAGGTCAAGAGAGGCGGGCCCTCAGAAGGAAGTTCTGTAGTCCTCCTAGAACCCTGGCCATTTCTCCAGAGAGGGCTGGCCTCCTGTCTTAATGTGGGATCTCCCCTCTGCTGCGGCCCTCCGCCATGCTGTGATGTGGCCCAGGGCCCTCACCAGAGACCGACTTGATGGGATTGCCTGATCCTGGATTTTCAGCCTCCAACACGAGTTGGCAAACAAACCTCGTCTCTTTCTAAGTGGCCTCAGGGACTCTGTGGTAGCAACAGCAAATGGTCTAATACTCCACGTCCAGCGGGCCTCGGCCAGGCGGCACTGACGCGGCGAGGGGCACTGACGCGCCCTTTCTGGGGTTCTGTGGCATGGAGCACGAGCGGCCTGGGGACAGCAGCCTCCAGCCACGGTGCAGCTCCTGGCCCTTCCTGGTGGCCGGGGCCTGAGGAGGTGACCCCTCCCTGGTGCCAGCCTCCAGCAGCCAGGCCAGACTCCATGCCCACGTGCCTGGCACCCACCACACACACCCACCCGCCCTGCAAGGGGCCCTAGACCACACTTCACACCACGAGGCATCTGAGCACCGGAGACACCAGCTCACAGGCAGCTGAGGCAGACCTGCAGGATTCCAAAGTGCACACCTGTCCCTGACAGCGCAGACGGGCAACGCGGGGCCCTGGGGGAGAACAGAGAAGGCGAGGTGGGGATCACCCTCCTCAGTCTGGGGGGATGGAGAAGGCCCCCCAAAGCCAGACTCGGAGGCCCTGCCAGAGCTGGGTCTCAGACACACCCTGGGGTAGGAAGGGAGGTGGGGCTGGGGCCCCGGGAGAGGGACCCACAGCAAGGGCGGGCGGCAGAAAGCGCCCTGCGTCTGAGGGGAGGCCAGGCCGGAATACGGGGCGACTGAGAGGGCCTGGGCAGGACTGAGCCCGCAGCACCCCTGGCCGCCGCCTACTAGGGGCCAGCGCTGCCACTCTCAGCTGCGACAGAGACGCCACTGCCGCCACACGCCCCCTGGGGGCAGAAGCAGCCCCAGCGAGAGGCGTGTCTGGAGGCTCCAGAGACGTGGGGCATCGGGTGTGTGGACACCCCGGGGGACGGACGGCCACGGGCAGCCTGGACAGGGAGCCGGGAGAGCGTACTCGCACCAACCCACACCGGGGATATTACTCCACCCATCTAGCAACGGGGAAACTGAGGCTCCTAGAAGAGAGAAGACCTCAGGTTCAGGCCAACCAGGACTCACCCAGCACTCAGGACCCCACCTGCAAAATCCAAAACCCTGATGAGGTGAGCTGGGCAGAGAGCAGACAAGCGGGTTCTGCTGAGACCTCCTCAGCCCGAGACCACCAGCCAAGCCGGGCCCCTCTGGGGCCGACTGAAGGGATGAGGCGGACTCCACCTGAGCCTGCGGGTACCTGGACAGCCCCGGGTACCACGGCACTACCCAGCGGCGCCACCAGGGGGGCGCTCTACCAGGCCCGGTCACAGCGGCTGGGCTGAGGCTTTACCCTGGTGGGCTTCCCGCTGGCTGTCTGGGTGCCAAACCCCACCCTGCTCTGCAGCCTTGCTCGCGGCCGACTGTTACCTCTTACCTGTGCTCTTAAACACCTGAGGCAAACATCAGCAGCTCGCCCTGGGGCTCATCCATTCAGGGGACAAAACCAAGGAAAAATCCAACTCAAATTCCCTCCTGCAGGAGCCGGCAGCGCACCCTCGGCCCTCGGCCCTGCCCCTCACTGCCCGGCTCACGGGGATCCTGTGTGGCTGTTCATACTGCGGTCCTGGTGTGCACGAGGCTGGGCTGACCCCGGGATGGCTTCTATGCTGGCCGTTGACCTCCGGCAAGTCACCTGCCTCCTCCGAGCCTCCCTTTCTCCTTTCCCACAAAGGGGATGATACTGTGACCCACCTCACAGGGCCCGGCATAGCAGACAGCATAAAAATACACAATTCACAGCCCAAAGCTAAGCACCAGGGAGTACTGCGCACCCTGCCCCGCCCTGCCTGGCTCACGGCGAGCTCAGTAATGACCCACACACTGATGCCCTGGCCCACATCAACCAGCATCACCAGTATCTGCCCCTGCAGCGAGCGCAGGGCGGGGCTGGGGTCCCAGTGCCCGCTGCTCTGGGTTTTGCGAGCTGGCAGGGCGCTGGGTGGTGGACGCCATGACAGACCTCCCCCATCGGGCATCTCCCTGGGCTCCAGGGCCCATTGCCAGGCTCGGCTGGCCCTAAGAGTGTAGCCCAGGCCATCCAGTCTACCAGGGCGTGCCAGCTCCATGGGCATGTGCTGCCCTCTGAGGCTGCGTCCCCCTCCACAGCTGACAGATGCAAGGAGTCCCAGCTGGACGGGCGCCTGGAGGATGGTGGGGCTGAGCTCTGAGCCTGGCTGGGGGCCAAGCAGCCTGCAAAACCGGCCTCAGGCCAGCCCCGCGAGCCTCCCAAAGCCACCACCAGACCTTGAGGCTGTTACCCTCTCCCCCTCTCCTGAGGGGAGAGAGAAAGGCTCAGGTCTAGGGTCAAAAGTAAAAGGAGAGTCAGGAGAAGAGGGTGGCCCTGCCGAGATCCCTGCACAGCCGGCCGGGCCCTCGCCTTGGGACAGGGATGCCCGCAGCAGCCCCAGGACCCCTGCTGGGCCGGCACCGAGGGCCGTGCATGGCTGCTGCCCAGGTCAGGCTTGGGCCCCAGCAGAGCACTCACCTGCCTTCGCTCTCCAGGAAGGTGGAGCTGCTGCCCTCGGCCAGGGCCGCACTGATGGGCGAGAGGCAGAAGGGCGAGGAGAAGGCGTCCGAGTCCGAGTCGAAGGAGCTGTCCCTGCTCACGCCATCGGCCGACAGCTCCAGAGAGCCCTCCTCCTCCCCAGCCTCCGGCCGCGGCCCCCTGCCCTCCTCGCTGGTGTCCTGCGAGCTGACCGCAGACAAGATCCCAGAGTCGCTGTGGGCGGGCTTTGACCCCAGGCCCTGGACCAGCTTCTCCCCGTCCTCCGGTGAGCGGCCAGCATGCACGGCCTCCTGGACACTCTGGGCCACCACCAGGATATCCTCATCTTTGGGGGTCAGGGTGGATCTTGGCTCCGTCGGGGACGGCTGGTGGGGCGCCCCTGAGCTCAGGGCGCGCCGGCGCCGGTGGCGAGGTGCCTTGCGCACCGGGGAGCTCTCGGGGGTGATGTAGCGCAGCGCCTCCTCGTCCTGCCGCTGGATGCGGGAGTTGGGGACCCACGCCAGGATGAGAGTGGCCCCCAGGAGCTCGTCCTTCTCCATGTACAAGCACAGATACCCTGTGGGGAGTCACAGGCGGGGTCAGGGGCCGGGAGCGCCTCTGGCTGTTCCCCTAGGGAATGCGCTTGGGGATACCACGTGGAGCTACGGTGTAGACAGGCCGTGAAAACACCCCAGGGCCAGGTGAGCGGCATGGATCTACTCGATGGGCTTGCTTGCTTTTTCTTCTTGTCTCTTTTCTTTTTTTCAATATTGGAAATTGAAACCAGGGCCATTCTACCTCTGAGCCACACTCCCAGCCCTATTTTATTATTTTTAATTAATTAATTTATTTATTTATTTATTATTTTATTGAGGTATTGGGGATTAAACCCAAGGGCATTCTACCTCTGAGCTATACCCCCAGCCCTATTTTTTATTCTTTATTTTGAAGGAGGGTCTCACTGAGTTGCAGAGGGCCTCACTAAGTAGCTGAGGCTGCCCTCAAACCTGTTTCAGCCTCCCAATTACTGGGATTACAAGGGTGTGCCACCACACCTGGCACCACTCTCTCTCTAAAGGAAGTAACACGTACTCCTGCCTATCCTAGGCGCCATGGCCCTTGAACATAACCTGGCCCTGCAAAAACAAAAACAAAGCATAGTCTCTTCTCTGCAAAAAATGACTAAGAGCCAGACGTGGTGGGCACGCTTGTCATCCCAGCGTTCAGGAGGCTGAGACTGGAGAATCGCGGTTCGCAGACAGCCTCAGCTACTTAGCGAGGCCCTTTGCAACTCAGTGAGACCCTGTTTCAAAAATAAAAAGACTAAAAACAAGCCGGGCGTGGTGGCGCACACTTGTAATCCCCACGCTTGGGAGGCAGAGACAGGAGGATCGCGCTGGTTCGGAGCCAGCCTCGCTGGCTTAAGAGACCCTGTTTCCAAATAAAAAATATAAAATAGGTCTGGGAGTGTAGCCCAGAGGTAGAAGGGCTTCCAAGAACCCCAGTACCACACACAAAAAAAGACTAAAAACAGGGCGGGGTGTAACTTGGAGGTACAATGCCCCTGGATTCCATCCCCAATACCACACACACACACCAAAAAAAAAGTGACGAAGTCACTGTCACCATAGAAAAAGTGCCCTTCCCTGGGACCATGAGACTGTCCCGGGTGTGGCTGCGGTTGTGCAGAGCTCCAACAGAGAGGGTCTCCTCCTGTCTCCACCCCGTAGGCCAGTGCGGGAGTCCTGGTACCTCATTCCCATAGGTGGGAGCCCAGGGCCAAGGACAACGACCCACAACTTCCCTGGGTTTCCGCCTATGACTTCTGACCTTGGGCCCTGCTCCCTGGCCAGTGACCTCAGGGTCCCCTCCCCTGCTCACCTGGGTGGTGCGCCCCCAGCCCCTGCAGCCCCTCAGGCGGGTGCACGCAGACATTGTTCTTGGAGTAGATGATCTCTTCATCCAGGACAGAGGGGGACCCGCCACTGCCACCAGGGGCGAGGGTCAGGAGGTCCGAGGCTTTGGAGGAGGCCCGGCGAAGGAGGCGGCCCAGAGACATGGCCGGGCGAGCGTTTCCATCCCCGCGCTCGGCCCGGGCAGGTGGGGCTGGTCCAGACCTGCCTGTGGAGGGAGAGAGGAGGGTGTCCAGGGTCAAGGCTGTGGCCAGCTAGGGGTGTCCCAGCTGCCGCGCAGGTCAGGAACAGGGCCAGCACAGGCAGCTGGGGCTCAAGCTGGGGTCAGCCTTTGTCCTCGGGCCAGAGGTGCTAAGACACACCCCAGCTCCACCTTAACCATCACAGGAGTAAGTGCCTCCCTTCCCAGGATGAAGACAACTGCAGAAGTCTCCAAATGTCCCCCAGGGGGTGGAATTGCAGAACCCTGGGTCTCACAAAGCCTCCAGGGAGTTTTCACCCATCAGTCAGTACCAAAGAGTCCCTCCTCCCTTGCTCCTCGCCCCTCCCTCCTTGCGGTCCTCCCCAGCACCCCCTCCTGCCCCAAGCCTCCCCTCGTGTCTGATGCCCAGTGCTACAAATATTAGAAGGCCTAGCTCAAATATTAGAAGGCAACTCAGTGAGACCCTGTTTCAAAAATAAAAAGACTAGCCGGGCACGGTGGTGAACTTGTCATGCCAGCATTCGGGAGGCTGAGACAGGAGGATTGTGATTCGCAGACAGCCACAGCTACTTACTGAGGCCCTTGCAACTCAGTGAGACCCTGTTTCAAAATAAAGAATAAAAAATAGGGCTGGGGGTGTAGCTCGGAGGTAGAATGTCCCTGGGTTCCATTCCCAGTACCGCAACAATAAATAAATAAAATTAAAATAAATAAATAAATAAATAAAGACCCGGGCGTGGTGGTGCACGCTTGTAATCCCGGCATTCGGGAGGCTGAGACCGGAGGATCGCGGTTCGCGGGCAGCCTCAGCTGCTTAGTGAGGCCCTCTGCAACTCAGTGAGACCCGGTTTCAAAATAAAAGAATAAAAAAATAGGGCAGGGGGTGTAGGTCGGAGGTCGAATGCCCCTGGGTTCCATCCCCAGACCCACAATAAATAAATAGACTAAAAAAATAGGTCTGCGCATGTAGCTTGGAGGTAGAACGCCCCTGGGTTCCATCCCCAGTACCACACACGCACAAAGAAGGACCAGAGTTTCCATATAATTCGTTTCAAAAAAATGTAAACTTGAAACAAGAGGATCAGTAGCCAGAAAATACAAGGAACGCCTCCAGTCATGGTGAAAAAGAGCTAATATCCTAAGGGCCATACAGGAGTAAAACCAAAGATGGACAGAAGTGGAAAGACATTCTCACTTACACAAAAAATCCCAACCACCAACAGCCTGGCAAGAGGCAGTCAGTCTGAGACAGGCTGGGGAGGACACGGAGGGAGAGGGGCTCTCCTGGGCCGGTCGGTGCCAAACCAGGAGCCATCGGATTCCCAGACCTGGCAGCCTTGAGACTCCTGGGAATGCCGGGGGTGGCGTTTTGTTTTGTTTTGTTGTTGTGGTCTGGGGATTGAACCCAGGGCATTCTACCTCTGAGCTATACCCCCAGCCCTATTTTTTACTCTTTATTTTGTTATTATTATTATTATTATTATTATTATTATTATTAGTGGTACTGGGGTTCCTGGAAGCCCTTCTACCTCCGGGCTACACTCCCAGACCTATTTTTACATTTTTATTTGGAAACAGGGTCTCCTAAGCCAGCGCGCGGGGCTGGCTTCGAACCTGCGCGATCCTCCTGTCTCTGCCTCCCAAGCGCGGGGATGACAAGCGTGCGCCACCATGCCCGGCTTACCCTTTATTTTGAAACAAGGTCTTACTAAGTTGCTGAGAGCCTCGCTAAGTAGCTGAGGCTAGCCTTGAAAAATACTGGGATTATAAGTGTGCTTATAATCCCGGCTTCATTTACTTTATTTTTGTGAAACTGGGGATTGAACCCATTGGCCTTCTACCACTGAACTAGACCCCCAGCCCTACTTTATTTTTCTTTGCAAATAGGGTCTCACTAAGTTGATAAGAGTCTATTTGCCCAGGCTGTCCTCAAACCTGCAATCCTCCTGTCTCAGCCTCCCAAATCCTGAAATTACAAGTGCGCGCCACCACGCCCAGCTCAGGGGTGGCTGTTCAAGGTGCAGTCTGCAGCTCTATCTACAGTGCACCCTGAAATCAACTTTGTGGCCAAGACCAGCACATGCAGAAAAAGAGAAGAAAAAGAACAGAAAACGCCATGGGTGGTGGCGCACGCCTGCAATCCTAGGGCTTGGGAGGCTGAGACAGGAGGATCGAAGGTTCAAGGACAGCCTGGGCAAATAGACTCACCCAAGCCAGCTAAGGCAACTTAGCGAAACCCTGTTTCAAGAAAAAAAAATTCAAGTTTTTAAGGGTTTGGGGGTGTAGGTCAGAGGCAGAACACCACAGGTCCAATTTCGAGTACCACAAAAAAAGATCCTCTTTCTCTATTACATTAACATTATTAGCTCATGTATATAACTACCTGCTCCTGATGTGCTTCTCCATTTTAAGATTTAGTGGGTAAAGCAGGTGAATAACCGGGCGTGGTGGCGCACGCTTGTAATCCCCGCGCTTGGGAGGCGGAGACAGGAGGATGGCGCAGGTTCGAAGCCAGCCTCAGCTACTTAGTGAGGCTCTCAGCGACTTACTGAGACCCTGTTTCCAAATAAAATATAAATAGGTCTGGGAGTGTAGCCTGGAGGTAGAAAGCCCCTGGGATCCACCCCCAGTACCCCCCACACACACACAGCAGGTGAACACATCTGAATTTAATAACAAACGTCGCGGTGGAGTGATTGCGTTTGGGTATCTGTCAGCTGTCAGGGTGCGTGGGGTTTTAAAACCTGCTGTGTCCGGGGAGTGGGACTAGAAAGGTGAGCTCAGGAACCTCTGCACTCGCCGTGCGGAAGAACGGATGACGAGGCCTGCTCTGGCATTAATCCAGGAACCGCGCCGCAGCGGGCGCCGCCCATCGAGCAGGAGCACAAGTGCTTCGTGGCAAACACTGCCAGTGCATCCAACTCCACAGTGGCCTGGCACTGTGTTGTTGTTGTTTCTGATACTGGGGATTGGAACCCAGGGGCATTTAGCCTCCACCCCCAGCCCTATTTTTTTATTATTATTATTATTATTATTATTATTATTATTATTATTATTATTTGGTGGTACTGGGGTTCCTGGAAGCCCTTCTACCTCCGGGATACACTCCCACAGGCTACACTCCCAGACCTATTTTTTAACTTTTTTATGTGGAAACAGGGTCTCTTAAGCCAGCGCGGCTGGCTCCGAACCAGCGCGATCCTCCTGTCTCCACCTCCCAAGCGCAGGGATTACAAGCGTGCGCCACCACGCCCGGCTATATTCTTTATTTTGAAACAGGGTCTCACTGAGTTGCAAAGGGCCTCACTAAGTAGCTGAGGCTGGCCGCAAACCGCGATCCTCCCGTCTCAGCCTCCCAAGTCCTGGGATGACAAGCGTGCGCCACCACGCCCAGCTAAAAAGGAGGAAATTCTAATACATGCCACACCTCGGATAAACCTTGAGGACATTTTGCCAAATGTAATACAGTCATGCCCCTTAACGGCAGGGGCATGTTCTGAGAAACTGGTCATCAGGCAGTGTAGACGCGGTGTGAACAGCCAGTGAATTACACAAACCCAGCCGGCTGCACCCCACCAGGCAACGGAATCCTAGGGCATCGGAGGACAGAGAGGCACGCAGGAGACAACACTGCACGACCCCGCCTCTAGGAGCCCCTGCACTGTCAGGCTCGCAGAGACAGCGGGCAGGGGGGCCCGGGCACAGGGGAGGGGCATTAGGCTTGGCAGGTTTGCAGTTTCCGTTTGGGGAAGACGCCAGAGCTCTGAGGACGGAGAGCAATGGCGGCCACACAGTGTGGGTGTGCTGGCCCCGAGAGCTGCGCACGTAACCGCGGTTAACGCGGCACATTTTGTCGGGCGTGGTGGGCACACTTGTAATCCCAGCATTCGGGAGGCTGAGACGGGAGGATCGCGGTTCGCGGACAGCCTCAGCTACTTAGTGAGGCCCTCTGCAACTCAGTGAGACCCGGTTTCAAAATAAAGAATAAAAAATAGGGCAGGGGGTGTAGCTCAGAGGTCAAATGCCCCTGGGTTCCATCCCCAGACCCGCAAAAAAAATAAAATAAAATAAAATAAAAAATAAAAATCAATTAAAGCAGTATCTGTTGGTGCCAGGTCTGGCAATTTGTTATATTGTTCATTGAGCCTGGAGCATTTTTCATATTTTTCTAAAATTCTAGCGCTGTCCGAGGGTATTTCCTAAATCAAGTCTTTTGACCCCGGGGAACTCGGGTAGGCTCTGGGCAGGCCCGGGGTGCAGAGCTCCCTCCAGGCCCGGCTGGCTCACGCTGACCCTCGGCCCCACGGGCAGCTCCGGCGCCCTCCTGAGGCCCGCTCTGTTCTCGGGCCCCCTCGCCCATTTGCGTACTGAGGTTGCCTCCGTGACCGCCAGCTGCGGACTCTCCACACCACGAGCTCCTTCCCTTCCTGCTCTGGCCTCTGGAACCGCTGAGGTCCCAGCATCCCCTCTGAAAGCCACCTGCCCTGGCGGCGGGACCCACCTCACTCCCCAGCCCTGAGCCGCACACACATCTCTCAGATCTGGACGCACCCGGGGCCCCAGTCTAGCCCTTCCCGGGCTCTCCCTACCCCAACGCTCCCGTGTGGGCTGCAGAACAAATCACCCTGTTGATGGGTCGGCAAACAAAGGCTCGTATAGCAAGCTTTTTTATTTTTATTTTTATTTATTTTTTATTTTGGTATTGGAGATAGAACCTAAGGTCTTCTGCATCCCCAGCTCTTCTTGTTTTTTTGTTTTGAAACTGGGTCTTGCTAGGTTGCTGAGGCTGGCCTCGAAGCTTCAATCCTCCTGTCTCAGTCTCCCAAGTACTGGGATTACAGACATGCACCCCCATGCCTGGCTAGCAAACACTTTTTGTTGGCTGGGCCAGAAGTCTCTGCTGTGACCACCTGATTCCGTCCTTGTAGGCTGAGAGCGGCCCTAGACAATAAGCCCCTTTGTAACCCCAACAACACCTGGCATAGACACTGGAGCTCAGATATCCCATAATCTCCACCGCCCGCCAGCCTCTCCGGGAAGCCCTCTGCCCTCCTGGTCATGGGGTGGCCTCCCTCCTCTTAACCAACACCAGCTTCCTTAATTATCTAAACACTTGCTGTCCAGACACCTGGTGATCCGTGACACATGACAACCACATTACAAGCTGTTTCAAAAATGAGCGCAGCAGAAAACGTGTTACGCGCCCCACAAACCATCTGCAAAAGACACATCTGAACTGTACCGGCGCTTCTGCCCTACAGACTGTGCTCAGGACTCTCAGAGTCACAGGGTCAGTCAACGAAGCTCACGAGAAGACGGCCCCTTTCTCTAGACCCCGTAGATACATACCACGAGCTGCGGGTGCAATTTAAAATTCTCCAGGAGCCACAGTTTAAGAACGAAAAGGGGCCGGGCGTGGTGGCGCACGCCTGTAATCCCCGCGCTTGGGAGGCGGAGACAGGAGGATCGCGCAGGTTCGAAGTCAGCCGCGCTGGCTTAAGAGACCCTGTTTCCAAATAAAAATATAAAAAATAGGTCTGGGAGTGTAGCCCAGAGGTAGAAGGGCTTCCAGGAACCCCAGTACCACCAAAAAAAAAAAAAAAAAAAAAAAAAAAAAAAGAACGAAAAGGGGCGCACGCCTGTAATCCCAGTGCAAGGAAGGCTGAGACAGGAGGATCAGAGTTTGAGGACAGCCTCGGCAATGTAGTGAAACTCTCAGCAACCTAGTGAGACCCTGCTTCCTAACAAAAAAAGCAAAAAGACTGGGCGTGGTGGGCACGCTTGTCATCCCCGCGCTTGGGAGGCGGAGACAGGAGGATCGCGCAGGTTCGAAGCCAGCCGCGCTGGCGTAAGAGACCCTGTTTCAAAAACATAAAATAGGTCTGGGAGTGTAGCCCGGAGGTAGAAGGGCTTCCAGGAACCCCAGTACCACCAAAAAAAAAAAAAAAAAAAAAAGCAAAGAGGGCCGGGGGGTGTAGCTCATAGGTAGAATACCCCTAGTTCAAACCCCAGCACCACCATAAATAAATAAATGGAATAAGAAATGAGTGAGATTAATTTAATATGGTGTGTGCGTGTGTGCGTGTGTGTGCGCGTGTACACGTGTACTGGTGATTGACCCAGGGGCACTCTACCACAGAGCCCCACCCACAGCTCCCCTTCATTTTTATTTTAACTTTGAAATTGGGTCTTGCAGTTGGGCACAGAGGCACGCCTGTAATTCCAGCACGTGGAAAGCCGAGCCAGGAGGATCGCGGGTTTGAGGACAGCCTCAGCAACTTATCGAGGCCCTGTTTCAAAATGGAACCTTTTAAGTAGGGCTGGAGACACAGCTAAGAGATAGCATACCTCTGGGTTCGCTCTCTAGTGCCAAAGAAGAAAAAAGAAAAGAAAAAAAGAGAAAAGAAAAGAGGGTCTTGCTAAGCTGGCACCCACTGGCCTCAAAGCTGTGATCCTCCTCTCTCAGCCTCCCAGGTACTGGGACTGCAGGCACGTGCTACGCCATATGAGGCATTGTTCAGCCTCGAAGTGTTCAAAGCCCGGTGTGTAGCTCTCACACACTCACACACACACCACAGTTCCCGCCAGCCACGTGTCGGGTGCACGTGGCCGCTGTCTCGTGACGGCGGAGGAGGGAGCGCGCCTGCCACGCCTCCTCTGGAGTCTGGTCGCCTGGTGTAAACGCCAGACTTGGCTGCCGACGGCTCTCAGCTGCTTCTAAACATGAAAAACGTTTTCAAGTGAAGATGTTTTGCCACCATGAAGGATAATCAAAAGAATGTGCTAGAAGTGAGAAAGGGGATTCCAAAACACAGTGTTTGAAACATAGACAAAACAGGTTCCCAGCACCAGAGTGGGAAAGTTCTCTGCACCCTGGGCCCGCGTCCTCCCGGGCACCCAGGCTCCGGACGCCGGACGCCAGCGCACAGCGCACCTCCTCCCGGGCGGTTCCGGGAGCCGGCAGCTTGTAGGCAAGCCAGAGCGAGTCTGTTAAACATTAACCAGGATTATTTATTCTCCTACGACAGTTCTTACCTGCTTTTATTTTCGGGGCTGGGCATTGGGGATGGAACCCAGGGGGCATTCTACCTCTAAGCTACATCCCCAGACCTATTTTATTTTTTATTTGGAAACAGAGTTTCACGAAGCTGTTGAGGTTCTCATGAAGTTGCTGAGGCTGGCCTTGAATCTGCAATCCTCCTGTCTCAGCCTCCCAAGTATTGGGATTATTGGTGTGCACCACAATGCCCAGCTCTTACCTACTTTTAAAATGTATCTGCTGCTTCATGAGCCTTTTTCCTCTAAATGAGACCCGCTCCCTGATATCTGGTCTCCATCAAATTAGGAGAGAGGGAGTCCTTTTTTGCCTGGGGGGGAGCTAAGTGGTGAAGTGCTTGCCTAACCCGTGCCAGGCCCTGGCTTTAATCTCTAGCCCTGCAAAAACAAAGCACACCTATAATCCCTGTATTTGGGAGGTTGAGATGGGAGGATCGCAGGTTCGAGGACAGCCTCAGCAAGCAGTGAGACTATTATCAACCTAGGGAGACCCTGTTTCCAAATAGGAAATAAAATCCGGCTGCAGGTATAGCTTGAAGGTAGAATGCCTCTGGGTTCGTCCCCAAGACCACCAAAAAACAAACCAACAAAAAATGTCCCAGGAGCGCTAGCACACTCCTGTAATCCCAGTCCCCGGAAGGTTGCAGGTGTGAGGCCAGCCTCAGCAACTTAGCTGAATACAATAAAAATAAATAAAAAATAAATAGGGCTGGGGGTAGAGTTTGGAGGCAGAATGCCCCTGGGTTCAATCCCCAGTAACACACACACACACACACACACACACACGCACACACAAGTAAAACCACGTCCTTAAATCACATGATCCAAAAATAGGTATATGTTCTCTTACTATCTCTCGTGCCCTCTCTAAAAATAAACACCATTTTAAAAACGCGCCCACTGGGACGATATCATATCTGGCTATGCTACTGATAAAGACAGTAGCCGCGAGTTAAAGTGTTTCCCGAGTGTAGACTGGGTGCCGCGAGTTAAAGTGTTTCCCGAGTGTAGACTGTCTTTACTGAGGTTGAGAGAAGGCCACGGTGGCCCTACCCAGTGGGACTGGAGACCCTGGGCAAAGGTTTTGAGCCCCACACATCTGTGCAGAGAAGGCCCAGCGACCGTGAGGCCGGGCGCCTAGAAAAGCCCTCCCCTCGGAAGGGGCCGCTGCCGGCTCGGCCTTGCACTCCTGCGTGGGGAAGCGTGGTAGGAGCCTGTTACGTGGTGTCTGTTTGTCTGTGTCCTGGAAGCTAACAGATTACATCAGCAACAATGTTAAAAACTCCCAGCACCTACTCTCCACCTCAATAGCTACATATATCTCACACATAAGCCACTCTTGGACAGGTGCCCTGGCTAGACACTTTGTTTCCAAGTGATTGCTTCCTTTCCCCCTCTACTGGGTATTGCACCCAGGGACATCCTACCTCCAAGCTACATCCTCAGCCCTATTTTATTATTTTATTTGGAAACAGGGTCTCACTAAGTTGCAGAGAGCCTCACTAAGTAGCTGAGGCTGGCTTCGAACCTGCGATCCTCCTGTCCCCGCCTCCCAAGTACTGGGATGACAAGCGTGAAGCATCACACATGGCTCATGGTTGCCTTTTAAACAATAAACTCTGCTGAGCTGGTGGAGTACCTTTGTGATCCCGGTACTTGGGAGGTTGAGATAGGATGATCGCAGGTTCAAGACCAGCCTTAGCAATTCAGTGAGAAACTATTTCTAAATTAAAAAATCAAATTGTGCTGGGGTGGGTGTAGCTCAGAGGTAGAACGCCCCTGGATTCAATCCCCAGTACCACAAAGAATAATCATCGCCATCTCTGTATTTTTATATACAAATCAACCTCATTTCCTGAGGATAATTTTTGGATTTCCTGTCCATTTCTCCTGACACACAGTGCCTAACAGATTTCCAAACAGGTGCCAGCAATACCGGGGAGTTAAATCTTTGCCAATTTGGTAACTGAAAGTGGTTGTCTTAAGACCAATTTCCTTGAGAATATTATCCCAGCTTTTTAGACATTTAAAGTCACTTCCTGAATTGCCTATTGGCACGCCTTGTCAATTTTTCTTCTGAGGTATTGAAATTTTTATTGCTATATAAGATTTTTGGGGGGCTACTGAGATTTGAACGCAGGGGCATTTTACCTCCAAGTTACAGCTCCATCCCTTTTTTTTACTGATTTTGTTGTTGTTGTTTTGAAACAGCCTCTCACTAAGTTCCTGAAAAGCTTGCCAAATTGCTAAGGCTGTCCTTAAGCCTGTGATCCTCCAATCTCACCCTCCCAAGCACTGGGGTTTCCGGTATATCCCGCCATGCCTGGCTGTGTAAGAGCTCTTCATACAGGGAAGGTAATAATCCTTTGCTATAGCTGCTACAAATGTTTTCCCCAATTTGTGGTTTGCCTTTTATGATCCCTTTTGAAGAACAGAAGTTCTAAATTTTCATTGTTTCTAAATTGATGGTCACTTTTCTTCGTGATTCTTTTGTTTCTGTTTTTTTGTCTTACACAGCCACTCCCCAGCCAAAAATCCACTGAACGTTGGTTTATGTTTTATCCTATTTTTCTTAGGGTTTCCATTTTCAAGGAGGCATGTTTAATATTTCAAAAAGCCGAATTTGACGTGTGCACTTAGCTGAACAGGCAGGACGTGGGCACAAGAACGCCGGCAGCCGCGGGAGGAGGGGTCGAGGCCACGGAGAGGAGCCCCTGCTGCCTGGGTGACTGCGCCTCCTGATGCCCTTGACGCACCTGCACATGACCTTGAGTGACCCCTGCACGGTGCCCTTTGCGTTCATGACCTTCAACCCCTGGCATCCTACAGGCGCCAAAGGGAGAAGAGACGGCAGTTCTTCCTGGTAGACAGGGGAAGCAGGCTGGAGAGAGGCTGTCCAGGCCCAGAGCCCAGAGCAAGAGGGAGACGCAAGTCCCCTCCCAGGCAGGAGCGCCTTGCGTGGGCCAGGGAATTATTCCACAAATAGTCGTGGAAGCACAGTAGGGCACAATCTTCTAACACCGTTAGCAGAGCTTGTAAGACATAAAACAAGTTAGCGCAGGAAGAACGGATCCCTGACTTGACCCCCAGTAAGGATTCGGAGTTTAAGTGTATCAAATGCAGCCCAAGGCATCCGGCGCCTTGTGAAAATCATCACACTCTCAGAGAGGAGGCTGGACAGAGAAGCAGCTACTGGCGGGCACTCGACAGGGATAAACCCTCATTCTCCCTGATCCCCCCTGTGATATTTTCCTTTAAAACAGTTATATCTAAGCCAGGCGTGGTGACGCACGCTTGTAATCCTAGCTCGTGGGAGGCTGAGACAGGAGGATCGCACAGGTTCGAAGCCAGCCTTAGCTACTTAGTGAGGCTCTCAGCAGATTAGTGACACCCTGTTTCCAAATAAAGTATAAAATAGGTCTGGGAGTATAGCCCAGAGGTAGAAAAATCCCCTAGGTTCCACCCCCAGTACCACCAAAAATAAATAAATAAATAAATAAATAAATAAATAAATAAATAAAACAGTTATATTCAGCTAGGTGTGGTGGCATGTACCTGTAATCCCAATACTTGAGAGGCTGAGACAGGAAGATCAAAGATTTGAGGCCAGCCTCAGCTACTTAGTGAGGCCCTTTGCAACTCAGTGAGAACCTGTTTCAAAATAAAGAATAAAAATAGGGCTCGGGGTATAGCCTGGAGGTAGAATGCCCCTGGGTTCCATCCCCAATACTGCAGGGGAAAAAAAGAAAAGAAAAGAAAGTATTAAGTAGCTGGGAGTGGTGCCACACACTTGCAATCCCAGTACCTGGGAGGCTGAGACAGGAGGATCGCAGGTTCCAGGCCAGCCTCAGCAACTTGGCAAGTCTCTATTTCAAAATAAAAAGAGCCGGGCGTGGTGGCGCACGCTTGTAATCCCCGCGCTTGGGAGGTGGAGACAGGAGGATCGCGCAGGTCCGAGCCAGCCGCGCTGGCTTAAGAGACCCTGTTTCAAAAATATAAAATATGTCTGGAAGTGTAGCCCGGAGGTAGAAGGGCTTCCAGGAACCCCAGTACCACCAAAATAAATAAAATAAAATAAATAAAAATAAAAAGAGCTAGGGTGTAGCTCTGAGGTAGAAGGCCCTGGGTTCCATCCCCAGTACCACAAAAAAAAGGGGGTGGGCTATTGTGTAATCAGAAAGAAAAGAACAATTTGGCTCCCTTCAATGGAAATACACACTCACAAAACACCTCCACAGAGCCACCCTTTCCATTAATGCACAACCCTGGCCGTCAGACACCTTGGGGGACCGTGGCTCTGGGGGGAGGTTACTGGGGACAAAGGCAGCTACAGTTGCCTCCGGAGCTTGGTGGTGGCTGGAGCGCGTGCCGCCGGCAGGGGAGAGATGTGAGAAGCCACAGAAGCGCCCAGAGATGGAGGAGGCACGAGCAGGGCTGGAGGGAGCGGCAGGTCCCCCTTGCACAGCGCTCAGAGAGGGTCCTGATAATTCCACTGGGTGGGGGCCGAGGCCGCAGCCCCTGGCCATGCTGTTCCCTCCACCCGACCTGCAGAAGCCACCTGGAGCTGAAACCTGGGGCTGAAACCTGGAGCTGAAACCTGGAGCTGAAACCTGGAGCTGAAACCTGGGGCTGAAACCTGGGGCTGAAACCTGGAGCTGAAACCTGGGGCTGAAACCTGGCCCGAGGCAGCTGGAGCTTCTGTGACTCGTGTGAAAGTGGAGGGGGTGGGGTTTCCTCTGGCAAATATTTACAACCAGTGAAGTTAAGGCTTTTATTGCTCAAAATTTATGGCCCAAGACTGTGTGATTTATACTCTAGAAAAGGGAGCCTTCCTATGTGTAGAGAAAGGCAAAGTCACCTGGGAAATGAAACATGGTTAAGAAATGACCACAGAGCCGGGCTCGGTGGTGTGCGCCAGTAACCCCAGAACTTGGGAGGCTGAGACAGGAGGGTCACAGGTTCGGAACCAGCCTCAGGAACTCAGTAGGACCCTGTTTCAAAAGCCAAAAAATAAGCTGGGTGTGGAGGCTGCCGGGACAGGTACCGCCAGAAATGTGTTCTCCTAGCTGGGCGTGGTGGCGCACGCTTGTAATCCCAGGGTTTGGGACGCTGAGACAGGAGGATTGCAGTTCAAGGACAACTTCAGCTACAGAGTGAGGCCTTTGCAACTCAGTAAGACCCTGTTTCAAAATAAAGAATCAAAAATAGGACTGGGGGTGTAGATCGGAGGTAGAATGCCCCGGGTTCCATCCCCAGTACCACACACCAAAAAAAATGCCAAAAAATATAACAAGTTGGGGGTGCAGCTCAGAGGTAGAATACCCCTGGATTTAATCCCCAGGTCCAAGAACAAAGAAAAAGAAAGGCAGGTGGGAAGGGATAAAAAAGAAAGGAAGGAAAGAAGGAAAAAAAGACCTGAAAGGTCAGGCTGGCCTTTGCTTTGAAAGCATCCGTTTCACGTGTATCAGCTTCCTGCAGTTGCTGTAACAAGTCAGCACAGCCCTAGCAGCTTGAAACAAGGCAGATGTGCTATCCTACAGTCCTGATGGCCAGAAGTCCGGGATGGTCTCACTGGGCTCACGTCAGTGTTAGCAGGCTCTGGTCCTTCTGGGTAATCTGCTTCCAGGTCTCTTCACCTTGGAGGGGCCCCGGCACTCCACGGCTCCGTTCCCATCCTCCACTTCAAAAGCAGAGGTGGCTGGTGGAGTCTTTCTCACACCCCAGCGATCACGGGGATACTCCTGCTGCCCCCTTCCACTTTCAGGGTCCCTGTGATACCATATGGATGGACCAGGCTCATCACCCACCTCAGAGTCAACTGATGAACAATCTTTTTTTTTTTTTTGGTGGTACTAGGGGTGGAATCCAGAGGCTTTCTACCTCCGGGCTATACTCCCAGACCTTTTTTATATTTTTTTTGGAAACAGGGTCTCACTAAGTTGCTGAGAGCCTCACTAAGTAGCTGAGGCTGGCTTCGCACCCGTGCGATCCTCCTGTCTCAGCCTCCCAAGTGCGGGGATTACAAGCGTGCGCCACCCACGCCTGGCTTGAACAATCTTAATTCTACCATTCTACCTGCACGTGTGTGTGTGTGTGTGTGTGTGTGTGTGTGTGTGTGTGTGTGTGTTACTGGGGATCGAACCCAGAGACATTATACCTCTGAGCTACACCCCTATTTTTTTGTTTTGAACAGGGTGTTTAGATTGCTGAAAGTCTGGCCAGCTCGCTGAGGCTGTCCTTGAACCTGGGATCTGTGTCTTAACCTCCTAAGTACTGGAATTACAGGCTTGTACCAGCTCATCAGGCCCACCTGCACGCTTGGTCCTCAGCTCCAAAACCTCATACGGGCACAGGCTCCTCCTGCATAAAGACGTGGAAACCTCTGGACTCCACTCTGCAGCCCGCCAACCCCAACCAAGGCTCCTAAGGAGCGGTAAAGGGCCGATCTCTAACTCCAGAAAGCATTACATCCGCCCACTGACTGCCCATCTAACACACGGAGTGACCGTGACACTGGATGATGGGGACCGAGGCCCAGGTCGGGAGCTCTGGGTCCCGGTGCCCTCCAGGGCAGCAGGGTGGGCACTGGACGGCTGCCCGCTCACGAGCCAAGGCCGCCTGGGTTTCCTCTGCCCAAAGCCTTGGTGGTCCTGGTAAGGAGGGCTCCATCAGCTCCCACACGGGAAGACACACCTCTTCTGGACCTTCTGCGGGAGACCAAAGTACAAGGCAGGCTGCAGGCAGGAGAGGCCCGGCCCGGTCTCTGCCCCGCTCACTCCTCCGTGCTGCATGCCAGCCTCCGGGCACTGGCCAGGCGCGGGGATATGGTGGTCAGACGTGGTCCTGGTGCCCACGTTCACAGGTGAAGGCTGCCTGCTGCAACAGGAGCGGCGGCAGGTACGGAGCAGGGGCCCCGGACGCGTGGCAAGAGTCAGGGGGGACGAAGCCCACGGCTGACTATCTCCCTGACCTTGCCTCCTTCTGTGTGCCCAGGAGCAAAATGCCCTGCGCTCTGGTCACCTGCCATGTAGCCGGCAGGAACCGGTTCATCTGCTTTGCTCTCCAAGCCCCAACAACAGAGAGGGATAAGGCGATGCCGTATTAAACGCAGGCCAGACACACGCTGACAAGGGTCATTTTCCACCTGCAGAACATCTGCTGCTGAGCACAGCAGCGCACGCTTGTAATCCCAGTACCTGGGAGGCTGAGACAGGTTGATTGCAAGTCCAAGGCCAGCCTCAGCAATTCAACAAGACCCTATTTCAAAATAAAATAAAATAGAGCCGGACATGGCAGTGCACGCTTGTAATCCCCGCCCTTGGGAGGCTGAGACAGGAGGATTGCACAGGTTCGAAGCCAGCCTCAGCTACTTAGTGAGGCTCTCAACAACTTAGTGAGACCCAGTTCCTAATAAAATATTAAAAAAAATAGGTCTGAGAGTGTAGCCCAGAGGTAGAAAGTCCCTGAGTTCCATCCCCAGTACCACCAAGATAAAATAAAATATGGCTGGGGTGTAGCTCAGAGG
Source organism: Muscardinus avellanarius (assembly GCF_963383645.1). NCBI lineage: Eukaryota > Metazoa > Chordata > Mammalia > Rodentia > Gliridae > Muscardinus > Muscardinus avellanarius. The sequence continues at coordinate 72,408,479 of NC_137802.1, forward strand.
TAGAACACCCCTGGGTGCACTCCCTAGCACCAAAGGAAAGAAAACTCCCTCGACATTCTGGGGGTAAACCTCAGCAACCTTTGCCTGCTGCCACCCTCCCACAGGAGGCACGTGCCACCATCCTTACAGAGCATGGCTTTGTGGGTCAAAGGGTGCCATCAATCCCACTGGCACCCAGACTGGCACCTGGGCCCTGGGGCTGCATGGTTCGGGGAAGTTGGTCCAGCCATTCCGGTAAGCTCCCGGGGCAGCAGGGCCCACCCTCTCGGCTGTGTTGAACTTCCGGTCATGGATTGGCAGAGGAGAAACCTATTTGCTGCACCTGGCTCATCTTGGGACTCACGGGGAGGGGCTGTGGCCCAGAGAAGCCCCCGTGGCCAGGAGAGCAGAAGTCAGCTGTGCTGAGAGTGAGAGAGATACTGTGTAGGGTGCCGGCCCCGCGCGGGCACCCGGGCCAGTTACCACGGGGAAGGAACCTTGGAGTCGTGCCGTGACAAAACCTGGCTGGGGGACGCTGAGCCAGAGGCTGCCGGGCGGCGGCTCTCCTCCTCCAACTGCCCAACTGTCACTCCGATGATCACCCGCTCCCTGGAAAACCCCCAAGCCTGTGCCTCTGAGCAGGCCATCTGCTTTCATGCCCCTTGATGGCACAAACGCCCCAGTTTCCCCCAAAGAGCCAAGGAAGTCGGCCTGGGAAGAAGAAAAACTAGATTTGGAAATGAACCAGGGTCTGGACCAAGGAAGATCTTAAACGTAGGTACGAAGGGTGCAGACCTAGCCAGGAAGCCAGCACCTGCTCCCGGCAGGGCTAGCTCCCCGGACTCCCACCTTGCAGCCAGAAACACTGAGACCAAGACTCTGGCTATCTTTGTTGAAGTCGTGCACCACAAAACCAAACTCAGATAACAATACCCCCAAAGAGCACCGCCTCTCGTTTAGAGAAAGCATTTAAGATACAGAAAACAAAAGGCCGCCCAAGGAAAACTGAAGTGTGCTCTTTCCCACCTCCAGAGTGCCAGAGTGCAAAGGAGCCCGTAACAAACCCAAGTGTGAAAGGTTGCCCTACGGGAGGGCCGGTCCAGGAGCCCGAGGAAACAATACCACCACCCAGATGCCTTGACTTTAAGCTCCTGTAACAGACTCACCACCGCCCAGGGCTGAGCAACAAGAGCCACGCTGTCCCTATCGGAAAATGGAGTTAGGTTACTTCAAGCAGAAAGTGAACCCTGTCTTCACGGGGCCGGTCCCTCTCCCTCTCGTGCTCTGAGGATGATAAGTGAGTCCCCAGGACTGAGGGAAACACACTCCACCCAGCTCTCACCAGATAGCTCATAAAAGCAGATATCTTACAGATGCAAGACCCCCCCAAGGATGGAGAGGACTTAAAGAAAAAGTCAACAGGATTAATAACAGCACCCCTAAGTGAGTGGAGAAAGATTCCTGGCACCATTTCTCCGTATTTTGGGAAAGACCCCAAACACAAGCTGTCCTTCCCGCACCTCGGCCTCATCAGCTCCACTGATTAGATACACACGATACCAACATGACGCACATCAAAACCTTCCACCTCTGCAGCGGTAGACCTTCGCATCCAAGGCCCTCCTCCCCTACGCTTTAATACCGTATGAACCCAAGTAGCTAATCTTACCAGAGCAGAATCAGGCCTGCGAACAAAAACCTGGGTGCTAGGGAGAAAGAAGGTGAAATTGTATAGACTTGTGTTATCAGACACCTGGTCAGTCCTGGTCCTCAGAACCACCTGCAGGGCCCCAGCGCCCAGCCAAGTGATAAAGACTAAACTGGTTGAAATACTGGATTCCACATCTGTCTAAGATCATCTTTCCACTTGATGCGCCATCCACACGAGAAATCAAGGAAACAAAACCTCAAGCCATGTGCAGTGGTGCGTGCCTGTAATCCCAGTGCTTGGAAGGCCGAGACAGGAGGATCGTAGGGTTCAAGGCCAGTGCATCTAATTTAAAGAGGAGACCATGTTTCTATTTAAAAAAAAAAATGAAAAGGGATGGGAGTGTAACTTGGAGGCAGAATGCCCCTGGGTTCAATCACCAGTACCAAAAAGAGGAAGGAAGGAAGGAAGGAAGGAAGGAAGGAAGGAAGGGAGGAAGGAAGGAAGGAAGGAGTTTGTTTCTTGTTCGTTATGGGCTTACTTACTGACTTAGCATGGCACCAGGCTTCTGATGCAGCCAGCCATGAATGAACTTTGAAGTTTATACTACATGGGACTCCTCGTCTTGACAATCCTTTCTTTGAGAAAGCTTTCACAGTTCTTAAAAGTGTTTAATATTCACTATCAATTTTAATGTTAATGTTTCCAACGAGGATTTTCTAAAATTAAGATTTCTTAAGGCTCCCTAAGGGGTTGGTGACAGATCCGGGATGGCCAGCGTCCCCAGTACGCGCCATCACTTGGGCTCCCGGGGTCCCCTTCTTTCCAGCTAAAATAATAGGCTGCTTGCTGGGCCCAAAGCAGGGGGCCCTGGGATCACACCACAGGGGCCACCCTGTCCAGCTGCCGCCAAGAGCAAACTCTGGGAGGAGGGCCGGAGCAACTTTCACTCTCTCCTTCCGGTTCCTTTTCTATTTCTGAACCAAATCTGAACTAGACAGTGGCCAACATCTGCCACGATTCCCGGGTGTGGGAATACCAGGATTTCAGAGTCACGCCAGAAGGCGGGGCTCCTCGGGGTATTTTTAGCAATCTTAAACTGCCTTTTATTTTCCCTTCTTGTCCTTTTCCTTTCTTTAGGATTTTTTCTTATTAAGGAAAGAACAGCCAGCGCCCGGACACGTGGCTCTCGGCCGGGCCCGCGGCCCGCCCGCCCCGGGGGTCCGAGCCGTGGGCGCTGGGGGCTGAGCCGCCCGGCTCCCCCGCCGTCCGCGAGCTCCGGCTGCGCCGCCAGACAAAGGCCGAGCTCCGCCCGGACCGGGCGCCATCCCCGCCGGCCCGCTCCCGCCGGGCGCCGCCGGGGAGTCGCGCGACCCCGCCATCCGACCCCCCCCCCGGCCCCGCCCGGCCCCGCTACCCACCGGGTCCCGCCGCCGCCGCCCGTGCGCGCCCGCTCCGGAGCCGCCACGGTCGCCGCCGCCGACAGTGAGGCGCGGCGGGGCGGGGACAGGAGGCGAGGCCCGCCCCGGCCCGCCCCGCCCCCCACGCACCCCTCCCCTCCTGATGGCGGAGGAGGGAGCAGCGCCCAGGAGGCCCTGGGGACCCCCGCGGGGTCCTGCGGGACCCGAGCCCCCCGCCCGCCCGCCGTCCCCAGGTCCCGGCGCCGCGGGGACCGGCGGGGTGCAGCGGACACTTGTCTCCCGGGGGGGGGGGGGCGCCGGGGCGAGCGGAGGACCGCGCGGCCCGCAGGCTGGTCCTCGGATGCGCGGAGCTGGCGCCGCCCCGCGGAGGCCTCCGCGCGCCCCGCCGGATGTTGACCGCGTCGCCTAGCAACGAGAGATGGCGGAGCCCGGCGACCGGGCGGGCGGGTAAGCGGGCTGCGGCCACCGCGGGTCCCGGAGCCTCCAGGCCAAGCCCATCGACGCTGGCCGCGCCCCGCGAGGCCCCCTTCACCTGGTGCCCCCTTCCTCCGGCCGCTGACCTGCCCCCCCCCACCCCTGGCCCGCGGACCCCCGGCATCCCTCGCCAGCCCAAGCCCGGCCTCTCACCTCCTGCCCTGGCCCCCTCCTACCTCCCTCTTCCCCTATGCCAAGCCCCGGCCTCCCTCCAGGACCCGCGCGCGCGCGCCCTCGGTAACCATGACAACCGCCCGGCTTGGCGGTCCAGCTGCGGCTCCCGGCTCCCGGAGCGGGTCTGCGCGGCCCGAAGGTGGCCGGGGGCACGCCCTGCGACCAAGGGTCCAGCCAGCGGCCTGGGGTGGGGGCAGGCGGCCCCCGTGGGCGCTGACCCTGCCCAGCGCCTTTACCAGCCACCTGGAACGGGGGTCGGTAAAGATGAGCCCCCAGCGCTCTGCTCTGACATGCTGTGGTATCCAGAATTTGGCCTTAGATACTTCTGTATTGTTTCATACTTAAAAAAAATAAAACAGGTAGGTCTATACCTGCTGGCCTCGAAAGACTTCCAGGTGAAGTCAACGAGATGACCCAATGTAAAACAACCGACATAGTGTGGTCTCTAATGGGGGTAACGTGGACGGAAAAATCTGAAATAGTGCAGGTACGCCCTAAATTAGTTACCAGTGCCAGGGGTTATCTTGGGAAGGCGGAGGAATATCACAGGAGTTTCCATTGATCTATATTGGTTTGGTTAAAATAAATTCAGGCTGGGAATGGTGGCACACACCTGTAATCCCAGTACTTGGGAGGCTGAGACAGGAAGATCACAGGTTTGAGGCCAACCTGGGAAATACAGTGAGGCTCGCATCAACTTAGCGAGACCCTGTTTCCAAAGAAAAATTAAAATAGGGCTGGAGGTGTAGCTCAGAGGTTGAATGCCCCTGGGTTCCATCCCCAGCACCACAATAACTAACTAAATAAATAACTTGTATTTTCAATGACCCAAGATATTTTGAGTGTAAATCATAACATTCTTGTACCATGGAGCAGCTAACAGTCTTGGAGCTTTGATCTTTCTGATGTGATGCAATCTTTTCTGGTTCTGGTGTGTATTTCTTCTTCTCCTCCTCCTCCTTCTTTTCCTCCTCTTTCTTTTTCTTTTCCTTTTCCCTTTTTTATTTTTATTTTTTATTTTTTATTTTTGGCAGTACTGGGGATAAAACCCCAGGGAAATTCCACCTCTGAGGTACACCCCCACCCCTATTTTTTTAAATTCTTTTTTGTGTGTGTGGTACTGGGCGTGGAACCCAGGGGCTTTTCTACCTCCAGGCTATACTCCCAGACATACTTTTTAATAATTTATTTGGAAACAGGGTCTCACTGAGTTGCTGAGAGCCTCACTCAGTAGCTGAGGCTGGCTTCGAACCTGTGCGACCCTCCTGTCTCCTGAGGCCTGGGATTACAAGGGTGCACCGCCACCCCCAGCTTATTTTTTATTTTGACACAGGGTCTCACTGAGTTGCAAAAGGCCTAATTCAGCAGCTGAGGCTGTCCTTGAATTGCGATCCTCCTGTCTCAGCCTCCCGAATGCTGGGATAACAAGCGTGCGCCTCCGCGCCCGGCTTTGGCGCTCATTTGCTGTGTATTCTTGTTCTCCGCTTCATTCCAGACCTCGTGCAGTTGAGGTGACTTATCCAGGGTGATCCCATCAGAATGTCCCTTCAATGTGTCGATAGTTGTGGTTTTTTTGTTTTTTTTTTTTTTGGGGGGGGTACTGGGGTTCCTGGAAGCCCTTCTACATCCGGGCTACACTCCCAGACCTATTTTTACATTTTTTTATTTGGAAACAGGGTCTCCTAAGCCAGACCTATTTTTACATTTTTTTATTTGGAAACAGGGTCTCCTAAGCCAGCGCGCGCGGCGGGCTTCGAACCTGCGCGATCCTCCTGTCTCCGCCTCCCAAGCGCGGGGATTACAAGCGTGCGCCACCACGCCCGGCGCGATAGTTGTGTTTTTATTCATTCTCAGAGTTGTGGCCCTCGGGCCACCTAACAAGCCTGGTCTGGCGATGGATAAAGTCCTGGCCAGCAGCCTAGTAAATAGATATGCAGACTTCGGGAGATGATATGTGCTAAGTGTTCAACTGTTTCTGAAACCAGGTCTCCCCAGGAAAGCAAACCGGGTGTGGAAGGAGAGAAGGAACCAGAAGACCACGCGGTAAACCCTCCTCTGGGGACAATAGTCGGGGCCCGAGGTTCCTAGAAGGTGAAGGACTTGGGACTCGCTCCAGTCCTTTCTCCTGGCACGGGGACAGGCTTGACTCGGTGCAGATAAACTAATCTTCTTCCTACCTCATTTTAAAGCATCTGCAATTAAGAATGCCAAAGATATCCAACTCCTGAATTGCCCTGAGTTTCCCAGAATTCATTCCCTATAATGAAGTATGCGATCTGATTATAAAAAAACAAAGCAGATAAAGCTTGCCACAGAACCTCTGAGCAGGTGCACATCGGGGCAGTCGCCTGGCTAAGACAACGCCCCCCCATCCTTCATGTGTTATGTCCTGTCCCCCCGACACCCTGTTCCAGGCATCGCCACTGGAGAGGGGCAGTGACCAGAGAAGCACAGAGGCTGCGGGTGCCTCGGATGAGGAGCAGATCCCCGCAGGAGGCGAAGAGGAAGTACTGAGGGATGGAGAAGCCCGGCCTGATAGAGAGGATTCTGCCTCCCAAGAAAGAGAATCCCCGGAGGGAGTGGAGATGGAGGGGGAATGGGACTCTGATGCGGAAATCACATCCCCCCGGGGCCAAGTCAGCTTTGCAGCGCTGATGGACTCAGACGTGGGGCCTGGAGCCCAGCCACCAGAACCGCCAGAACCCGGAGCGGCGGTCTCCGCAGAGGAACCCCAGCAGGGCCCAGAGCCTCCCCAAACAGCAAGCCGCAGCAGCCTGGTGAGTGGGCCCGCCTTCTGATTGGTGCAAGGGCCCTCCAGGTCGTAGGGCTCACCCGAACCTGCAGCCCCTGTTGGAAAGCTCAGGTCTGAGAATTTCCTGCCCCGTGCTGAGCGAGCTCGCGCGGCTCAGCAGGGTGGCCCCGGGCCACACGGGCTCTCGTGTGGATGCCACTGTCTCTACCGGCCACTGTCACGTGAGACTGCGGTGCACCAGTAAAAGCGTTAATAAAGAGAGCACTTGAAATACGGCTAGCAAGGAGATGAATTTTAATATTTTATATACTTTCATTGGTGCAATACAGTCTCCCAGCATAATGCCAAGTGATCGCGGCGTACGTGCGCCTTGCACTCGGCGGGCTTCCCCGGACCCCTCCCCACGCTCCCCCTCCCCCACACGGGGGACTGAGATTGACACGGGTATAATTTTTGTGTGTGTGTGAGTCTGGGGATGGAACCACCTCCAAACTACACCCTCAGCCCTGTTTTTTATTCTTTATTTTGAAACAGGGCCTCACTAAGCTGCTAAGGGTAGCCATGAACCTGCGTTCCTCCTGTCTCCGCCTCCCAAGTACGGGGATTACACATGCACACTACCGTGCCCCAAAATCTTTTTAATTTAAATTATTTTACTTTTTTTGGTACTGGGGATTGAACCCAGCAACACTCTACCTCTGAGCTACATACACCTCTGCCCTCCCCCTTTTTTTGTGTGGTACTGGGGATGGAATTCAGGGGCATTCGACCTCCAAGCTACACCCCCTGCCCTATTTTTTATTCTTTATTTTGAAACCGGGTCTCACTGAGTTGCAAAGGGCCTCACTAAGTAGCTGAGGCTGTCTGCGAACCGCGATCCTCCGGTCTCAGCCTTCCAAATGCTGGGATTACAAGCGTGCACCACCATGCCTGGCCCAGCCTTATTTATTTATTTATTTATTTATTTATTTATTTATTTTTGTGAGTCTGGGGATGGAAGCCAGGGGCATTCAACCTCCGAGCTACACCCCCTGCCCTATTTTTTTTTTTATTCTTTATTTTGAAATAGGGTCTCACTGAGTTACGGAGGGCCTCACTAAGTAGCTGAGGCTAGCTTTGAACCTGCGCTATCCTCTTGTCTCAGCCTCCCAAATGCTGAGGTTACACCACCATGCCCAGCTTTTAAAAAATAACAAACCGTGTTTATAGCCAGGTATAGTGATGTCTGTGCTTGTCACTAAGTGCTCCCGAGGCTGAGGCAGGGGGATCTCTCTCTTCCCCTCCCCTCCTCCCTCTCTCTTCCTCTTTCCCCTTTTGTCTTCTTTTTCTTTCTTTCTTTTCTTTTCTTTTTTTGGTAGTGGTGATTGATTGAACCCAGGGCCATTTTACCTCTGAGCCATACCCCAGCCTTACTTTATTTTTATTTTGAAACAGGGTCTCACTAAGTGGCTGAGAGCCTCGCTAAATTGCTGAAGCTGTGAAGCTGGTTTGCTAATTCCTAATGTGATGATACGCACCTGTAATCCCAGTACTTGAGAGGCTGAGACTGGAGGACCCTAGGTTAGAGGCCAGTCTCAGCAATTTAAGAAGGCCTTCAGCAACTTAGTAAGACCCTGTTTCAAAATAATTAATAAAAACAGGGCCAGGGAAACTGGGCGTGGTGGCACAGGCTTGTAATCCCAGTTCTCGGGAGGCTGAGACAGGAGGATCGTAGGTTCAGGGACAGCCTCAGCTACTGAGTGAGGCCCTCAGCCACTTAGTGAGACCTGTTTCAAAATAAAGAATAAAAATATAGGGCTAGGGGTATAGCTTGTATGTAGAATGTCCCCAGGGTCGATCCCCAGTACTACAAAAAAATAAAAATAGGCCAGGCGTGGTGGCGCACGCTTGTCATCCCTGCGCTTGGGAGGCGGAGACAGCAGGATCGCGCAGGTTCGAAGCCAGCCGCGCTGGCTTAAGAGACCCTGTTTCCAAATTTAAAAAAATAAAAATAGGTCCGGGAGTGTAGCCCGGAGGTGGAAGGGCTTCCAGGAACCCCAGTACCACCAAAAAATAAATAAATAAATAAAAATAAGGGCTGGGGGTATAGCTCAGACGTAGAATGCCCCTGGGCTCAATTTCCAGTACCAAAAAAAGGGAGCCCCATGAGAACTGCCTAGGGTGAGCCCCCTAGGGACCCAAGCACCCCCGCTAGGCCCCACCTCTTAAGTGGCCTCACCAGAGCCGCGTCCCAGGGCCCGTACTCCCACTCGTCTTTGGGGAGACACACTGCGCGACGGCCTGCCCTCATCGGCCCTCCTTGACCAGCGCTGGCTCTTCTCGCCATAGACAAAACTCGAAAAGGACACCCAGAAGGTCTTCCCTATGGGGACGCGGCACCACCTCAGACTGAGCCGCGGAAGCAGCCTGGCGTCTCTGGGCCAGGACGAGCTCGCCTTGAGCATCGAGGAGCCCTCTGTGCAAGAGCCAGGTACCCAGCACCCACTCCCGGAGCCCGCGCTCAGCACCTGTCACCGTGTTCCCTGCGGTCATATGAGTAAAGATGGGCGTGGAGGCCATGCCTGTGATCCCAGCACTCCAGAAGCTGAGACAGGGGGATCGCAGGTTTGAGGCCAGCCTCCACAAATTAGGGAGACTCTCAGAAACTTAGCAAGACCCTATTTAAAAGTTTATTAAAATTTTAATTTGTAAATAATTAGCCGGGCGTGGTGGCGCACGCTTGTAATCCCCACGCTTGGGAGGCGGAGACAGGAGGATCTCACAGGTTCGAAGCCAGCCGCGCCGGCTTAAGAGGCCCTGTTTCCAAATAAAAACTATAAAAAAAAAATAGGTCTGGGAGTATAGACCAGAGGTAGAAGGGTTTCCAGGAACCCCAGTACCACCAAAAAAAAAAAAAAAAAAAATTAAAAATGCTGGTCCTGGTGGCATACGCTTGTAATCCCAGCATTTGGGAGTTTGAGACAGGAGGATCAGGGTTCACAGACAGCCTCAGCTACTTAGCGAGGCCCTTTGCAACTCAGTGAGACCTTGTTTCAAAATAAAGAATCAAAAATAGGGCTGGGGGTGTAGGTCGGAGGTAGAAAGCCCCTGGGCTCCATCCCCAGTGCCACAAAAATAAATAAAGGAATAATAAATAAATAAATAACAAGTGAAGCCGGGTGTGGTGGCACACACTTGTGATCCCAGTACTCAGAAAGCTGAGACAGGAGGATCGCAGGTTTGACGGTGAGGCCCTCTGCAATTTAGTGAGACTTTGTTTCAAAATGAAAAATAAAATAGGAGTGGGAGTATACTCAGAGGTAGAATACGCCTGGGTTCATCCCTAGAACCACATACACACACAGGCACACACACACTATATATATATATATATATATATATATATATATATATATATATATGTTTGTTTGTATGTGTGTGTGTATCTATATGTCAGCAGATCCGGGTGGCACTTACAGAATTTTTCTGCCTTTGATCTCACTAACTCAACCAGCTAAGAACCCTCCTCCGCTGTACAGACAGTGCCAGAGTCGCTCAGTAACTTAGCCAGTGGCAAAGCAGGGTCTTTTTTATTTAATTTTTTTTTTTTTTTGGTGGTACTGGGGGTGGAACCCAGGGGCTTTTCTACCTCCAGGCTATACTCCCAGACCTATTTTATACTTTATTTGCTTATTATTTTTTTTAAAAGGGGTCTTTTTTTTTTTTTTTTTTTGTCTTTTTGGACTAGGGATCGAACCCAGGGCGGTGCACTTGCCAGGCGAGCGCTTTGCCACTGAGCTACATCCCAGCCCTATACTTTATTTGGAAACAGGGCCTCACTAAGTTGCTGAGAGCCTCACTCAGTAGCTGAGGCTGGCTTCGAACCTGTGCGATCCTCCTGTCTCAGCCTCCTAAGCGCGGGGATTACAAGCGTGCGCCACCATGCCCGGCTCAAAGCAGGGTCTTAATGCAGAGCCAGGAGGCCCCAACCCCGGGCCCCTGTGACAGCACCTTCACACGTGCATGTGCGCTGGCGTGAAAGGCCTGTGCTCCCTGCATTGTGAACACAGGAACACACAGATCAGATGTGAACACATGAACTATCCAGCCCTTAAAACCTCACGCTGTTCATCAGTGACATGAGGACAGCACGTGTCTGACCCAGCACATAACGGAGCCGGGGTCCCCACCCCACGTGGATAGAAACGCCATAATTAAGCCGGGCGTGGTGGCGCACGCTTGTGATCCCGGTACCTGGGAGGCTGAGACAGGAGGATCGTAGGTTTGTGGCCAGCCTCAGATACTTAGTGAGACCATGTTTCAAACTAAAGAATAAAAAAATAAGGCTGGGCGTATAGATCACTGGTAGAATGCCCCTGGGTTCCACCCTCAGTACTCTAAAGAGAAAAGAAAAGCTGTAACTAGGGCCTTCTTTAATTATTTTACTTTTTTAAAAAATCTTACCAGCTGTATCTCACTAAAAGAGCACCCAAATTTACTCCATTAGCAACCACTCTTTATTTATTTTTTATATTTATTTATTTATTTATTTATTTTGGTGGTACTGGAGTTCCTGGAAACCCTTCTACCTCCGGGCTACACTCCCAGACCTATTTTTATATTTTTATTTGGAAACAGGGTCTCTTAAGCCAGCGTGGCTGGCTTCGAACCTGCACGATCCTCCTGTCCCCGCCTCCCAAGCGCGGGGATGACAAGCGTGCCCACCACGCCCGGCTCTGACTCTCTCTTTATTACTGTCTACAAAATAAAGTGAGCTCTCAGCCAGGCTCAGTGGTTCACACCTGTGATCTCAGTTCTTGGGAAGCTGAGACAGGAAGATTGCAGGTCCATGGCTAACACCAGCAAGTTAGGCCCTGTTTCAAAAGAAAAATAAAAAAGGGCTGGGAGTGTAGCTCAGAGGGAGAATGCCCCTGGCTTCAATCTCCAGTACTATAAAATATAAAGTACCTCTCTTCTACCTTTAAAATGTGATGGGGGGGGGGGGTTAGTGGGCATTGAACCCAGGAGCATTCTCTCTGAGCTACACTCCCAGCCCTATTTTATTTTTTATTTGGACACAGAATCTCGCTCAGTTTAGTAGGGCCTCGCTAAGTAGCTGCGGCTGGCTTCAAACCTACAATCCTCCTGTCTCAGCCTCCCAAGCAAAGGGATTACAAGCGTGTGCCGACACGCCCAGCTTCAAGTGTGATTGATTCTGTGGACCGTGGAGCGGTCAGTGGGAGCGGCCGTCAGTGGCTTCGGGCCCTGGGAATCTGGACGGCTTTCTCTTTCCTTGGGGCCTGCAAGGGCGAGGCCGGCTTCGCCGAGTCTTCCCCACGGTTCGAGCCTCAAGCGCTCTGTGAACTTCTGGGATGCTTGTCCCTTCCCCAGAGGCCCCCCAGGAGCAGCCCGAGGCCCACTCTCGGGAGGCCGCCCAGCCGGCGTTCCTCGACCGGATCCAGCAGATGAGCACGGAGGAAGGAGCCCTGGCGGACAGGGTGGAGTCGGAGGGGAGCGACGAGGCCGAGGACGAGCCGTCCCAGCTGGTGGTTTTGGACCCAAACCACGTAAGGAACCATGCCTGGGTCGCGCCGTCATCCTCCCCGCGTGAAGGAGTCCGGGGTGTGTCCCCGGTGCCGTGCGTGCTGGTCTGCGCTCTGGGCCTCCCGATCGATGGCAGCCTTCTTAGGGGCTCTCATACCAATGCGTGCTTCTCCTGACCTCAGCCCCGCTGACCCGGGAGGTCCGAGCGTCCTCTGCGGGGAGCACAACCTGGGCCTTACAGGATGACCTCCAGCATCGCCGGCCCGCCCACGGGCTAGAGCATCCTCGCCCACCTATGACACCCAAGTGCCCCCAGCTGTGCAGCAGGTTGCAGGTGGGGTGGGGCCAAATCGCCCCACCGAGAGCCACTGCCATGGGTGCACCAGCCCGACTGTACTTCCGTGTCCCGTCCCCCCACCCCCAGCAAATGGCACAGGCTAATTTTTTTTATTTTTCCGGTAGTGGGGATGGGACCCAGGGACATTGTACCTCCAAGCTACACTCCCCAGCCCTACTTCTGAGTCTTTTTAATTTTGAAACAGGGTCTCACTGAGTTGCAAAGGGCCTAAGTAGCTGAGGCTGTCCGCACACCGCGATCCTCTTGTCTCAGCCTCCCAAATGCTGGGATTACAAGCGTGCGCCGCCACGTCCAGCGAGCTCACCATCTTTTTGCCAGAAAGGGCACTCAGTTCTGCAGTGACCTGGCGAGGCCGTGAGGAGCCTCAAACTTGTGGCTTCCAGAGTAAGAGTCCCGGGAGCCCCCAGTGTGGACTTCATCTCTGTCCCGTCACCGCAGGCAGCAGGCACCTGACAGCCCCGCAGGACACAGTGGTCACTGCTTCCGGTTTTCCATTCTTTCAGCCCCTGATGGTCAGGTTCCAGGCCGCCCTGAAAAGCTACCTCAGCCGGCAGATAGACAAGCTGAAGCTGGAACTCCAAGAGCTGGTGCGTGCAGGTCCAGCCCCACCCCGCCAGCTGGGCACCGGCCTCCGTGACGCTCGCGCTCTCTTCCTGGTTAGGACGTGGCCTACAAGCAGAGCCAAGCGCAGCGGCAGGAGCTGGGTGTGAATCTGTACGGGGTGCAGCAGCACCTGGCCCGCCTGCAGATGCAGCTGGAGAAGGGCCACGACCGCCACTCCGTCGCCGCCTGCCAGCGGCGGCAGGTGGAGGAGGAGCTGCAGGACGTGCGGGCGCTCTACGACAAGACCTGCGCCACCGCCGGCGAGGAGCGCAAGAAGCGTAAGGCGCCCCGCACGCGGGGCCGTCGCGTCCCACGCCCCTCCCTTCCCATCGTAGGGCCCCAGCGTCCCAAAGGAGTCCTTGCCTCTTCCAGAAAGAAAAGCCCATCGGTAGCTTGCTTTATTTATTTATTTATTTATTTATTTATTTATTTACTTACTTACTTATTTATTTATTTTTGGTACCAAGGATTGAACTCAGGGGCATTCTACCTCCAAGCTACACACCCCAGCCCTTTTTCTTTTTGGTTTGCAAACGGGGTCTCACTAGGCTGCTCAGAGTCTCACTGCGTTTCTGAGGCTGGTCTTGAACCTGTGACCCTCCAGCCTCAGCCTCCCAACTGCTGACGTTACAAGCATGAGCCACTGCGCCCCACTAGGCCCAGCGGTATCTCAAAGGGCGGCTAACTGGGCAAAGCAGAAAAGACAGGTCCTGAGGAGAGTACAAGGCTTGATGCTGAGCTTCAGAAGTGGGGAGATGGGTGGAGGGGCCCCAGCGCTACAAAGGTCCGTCCAGAGGGCCGCAAAACGGAGTGGGCAGGTTTAAATCAGTGAGACGGTGTCGGGGAGCCCTCAAAGAGCATCAAGGCCGTATCAGGAGAAAGCCCACGGCTGGATCGCAGCCCAGGCGTGTGGACGGCAGCTTGATGGACATGAGGTGAGACAGGAGGGCTGGGAGACCTCACGTGCAACACTTTTGCCGCAGCGCTGTCGATCTTGGTGGGACCAGAAATCCCCAGCTTTCATTGTCAACTCTGCTACCAGTACAGTAGGGAAATAACCTAAAAGGATCGGGAAGAACGCAGAATCATGTGCGCAGCTATCCGACCTAGGAAGAAACATGTTGAGCCCTGAGCAGTGCAGGCAGGGCCTCCAGGCCTCTCGGAGGCCAGCTGCTCTCTATTGCATGCCGCGGTCACACTGCTGGGGTCACAGAGCTGGAGGCTGGGAGTCCAAGATGCAGAGGTGGCATTTCTTGAGTGCAGAAAGGCGAAGAGAAGGCAGAGAGAGCTAGAGAGGGGAATCTGGCAGCTCCAGGCCCTTCACATGGCAAGAACCCATCCCCAAGGGGCATGACTGCAGGTGCCACCTGTCAGCACTGCTGGCTTGGGGAAGGAGTGTCCAGCACATACTTTTGGGGGCACATTCAAACCATTGCCTGAGGACCTCTCCCCAGTTCCCTACAAGTAAACTGAAACTGTAAAACAGGAATAGCCTGTCATCCACACGGAAGCTGAAGAGCCGCACTCCCTGCATGTAACAGAATGTGGACGACACTGAAGAAGGGCAGCACCCCAGCCCCGGCCCCCCAACACCTGCGGCAAGGCCGGCAGTGTGGAGCCGGAGCAGCACGCGGGGCTTGCGGGAGGTGGGGACTTCTGGAAAGATCAGACATCTTCGTGGACCTCACGTGATTTGGACAGGGCAGGAGCAGTGCTTACGGAGACCTACGGGAGAGGATACCCGGGCCGTTCAGCACTGCACCTGCAGACCTCGGAAGTGAAGGACAAAGGGGTCCACGAGAGTTTCTGGGCCCGGCTAGAACTGCTCAGGTGAAACCCACAGATTCCATAGTTTCAGTCACATTCTTATAAACAAGGCCCAGAACAAAACATTCTGTTCAAGACACTACAAGGGGACGAATAAGTCAAATGAAGGAGGAAGAAGAAACAAAGACAAAAAGCAATAGCTGGTGAATTTAAAAAAATGAATCAGCTTGATAAGTCAGACTAGTCATTTGTTGAAATGGCGATCCTCGTTCATGTTGGACAAAGAGCGGACGGGGAACGAGTCACAGTGTTAGAAGGACACGAACCAGAGGGGTTGTCACCTTGGTAATCGCGAAGCGGCCAGACACCATGCCAGCAGCAGCGTCCAGGACATTTAACACGCTACCCAAAGTACCGGTATTGGTGGGGCCTGATGGCGCACACCTGCCAGCCCAGTATGTGCAAGACTGAGGCAGGAAGGTTGCAGGTTCACACCCGGCCTCCACAATTTCATGAGACTCTCAGCAACCTAGTGAGACCCTGTTTCGAAATAAAAAATTAAAAAGGCTAGGGGATGTAGCTCAGAGGTAGAATGCCCCCTGGGTTCAATCCTCAGTAGCGAAAGAGGTCAAAAAGGAGGACGAGGAGGAGGAGCAGGAGGAAGAGGGGGAGGAAGAGGGGGAAAGCGCAAGTATTGGGGCCAGACATGTCGCTTGGTGGGAGAGCTCTTGCCTGGCATTTGTGAGACCCTGGGGTTCATTCCTGGGGAAAAGAAAGAAGAAAAAGGAAGAAGAGGAGGCAGATGGAGGAGAAGAGGAGGAGACAACCAGTGTGCTGTGCCCTTCCTTCGAGGGGAGCTCCCCAAGGGGGAGAAGAGAAGACAGACAAATGCCATGCGGGTCCAAGAAGCTCAACAAACCCCAAGCATAAGAAACCTGCACCAGGTGCACCAGAATCAAATTCACCAAGCCAGTGAGAAAGAAACAGCGCAGACACAGAAGAGAGCCAGGCCCCACGCTGGGCGAGCTGGCACACACTGTAATCCCAGCATGCGGGAGGCTGAGACAGGAGGATCACAGTTCGCAGACAGCCTCAGCTACTTACGGAGGCCCTCCGTAACTTAGACCCAGTTTCCAAATTAAATATAGAGTCGGGTGTGGTGGCGCACACTTGTCATCCCAGCATTCGGGAGGCTGAGACAGGAGGATCCAGGTTTGCGGACAGCCTCAGGTACTTAGTGAGGCCCTCTGCAACTTAGTGAGACCCTGTTTCAAAATAAAGAATACAGCCGAGGGTGGTGGCTCACGCTTGTAATCCCCGCGCTTGGGAGGCTGAGACAGGAGGATCGCGCAGGTTCGAAGCCATCCTCAGCTACTTAGTGAGGCTCTCAGCAACTTAGTGAGACCCTGTTTCCCAATAAAATATAAAAAAGGTCTGGGAGTATAGCCCGGAGGTAGAAAGCTTCTGGGTTCCACCCTCAGTACCACCCCCCAAAAAAAATAAAATAAAATAAAATACAGAATAGGGCGGCGGTGTAGCTCGGAGATCGAATGCCCCTGGGTTCCATCCCCAGACCCGCAATAAATAAATAAATAAATAAATAAATAAATAAATAAATAATAGAGTCAGGCATGGTGGTGCACGCTTGTAATCCCAGCATTCGGGAGGCTGAGACCCGGAGGATCGCAGTTCGTGGACAGCCTCAGATACTTAGTGAGGCCATCCGCAACTCAGTGAGACCCTGTTTCAAAATAAAGAATAAAAAATAGGGCAGGGGGTGTAGCTCAGAGGTCAAATGCCTCTAGGTTCCATCCCCAGAGCCGCAATAAACAAACAAACAAACAAATAAATAAATAAATAAAAATTTAAAAAATAGAAAGTTTAAGCTCTGTCATTCGAGGGCACTGGACCCCTTCCAGCCCTCACCCAGCTGCCTTCCGACCTGTAACTCCTCCTCCTGTTTGGACCTGTCCCCTGAACAGGTGGCACTTTATGCCAGTGAGGAAAGGCCCCCCACTGAGGCGCAGCTCCCTGAGGAAATTGGCTTCCTGCCTTTATACATCAGCCTCATGTGATTTGGCTAAAAGGAGTCAGTACCTCAGGGTTTGGTCTCTTCCAGGAGCATGAAATAAAAAACCCATTATTAGACTCTGAGAAGGGACCACAAGTGCTGCCCCTCGGAGGCCAACCCTGGCTCAGCCCCCCGGCGTGTCCGCAGTCGGCAGGCAGGGCTTGAGGGGCGCTCAGCCTGCACTTTGTTCCCTGGGTGCTTCCAGGAGGGCTCCGACTGTACCTTCACTGGCTCACTGTGTGTGTGTGTGTGTGTGTGTGTGTGTGTGTGTGTGTGTGTGTGTACTGGGGATGGAACCCAGGCGCATTCTAGCTCTAAGAGACACTCCCAGCCCTGTTTTTATTTTGAATCTGAGTTTCACTAAGTAGCTGAGGCTGTCCTTGAACTGAGATCTTCCAGTCTCGACCTCCCGAATGCTGGGATTACAAGTGTGCACCACCACACCGGCACCTCTTGGTTCACCCCTTTTTTTTGCAGTACTGGGGATGGAACCCAAGGACATTCTACCTCTGAGCTACAACCCCAGAACTAATTTTTTATTCTTTATTTTGAAACAAGGTCTCACTAAGTTGCAGAAGGCCTCACTATCTGAGGCTGTCCATGAACCAAGATCCTCCTGTCTCAGCCTCCCGAATGCTGGGGTTACAAGCGTGCAGCCCCACTCCCGGCACCTCCTGGCTCACTTTTTTTTTTTTTTTTTTTTTTGGTGGTACTGGGGTTCCTGGAAACCCTTCCACCTCCGGTCTACACTCCCAGACCTATTTTATATTTTTATTTGGAAACAGGGTCTCTTAAGCCAGCGAGACTGGCTTTGAACCTGTGCGATCCTCTGTCTCCGCCTCCCAAGAGTGGGGATTACAAGCGCGCCCACCACGCCCGGCCCTGGCTCACTTTCAACTGGAGAGAATCCGTGCCGGCCGCCCATCCGTGGCCAGGGAGGGTCTCTAACATTCTAACATGTGGTAGGCGGGAGGTGGGACCAATTTGTGGACATGGGTTACATGTGCTTCTGTCTCTTTCCTGTCTCTCTGATCCCGCTGTCAATCCTTTGACCCTACGGCCCGCTTAGTCCCTAGCTCAGTGCAGCCCTAGCCGGCGGGGAGGAGGGAGTGCGGCTGCTGCCCCACCCATGCTGACAGCGCCTCCCCCGCAGTGGCGGCCCTGCAGAAGGAGCTGGAGAGCTTGTCCCTGCACCTCTTCTACATGCAAAACATCGACCAGGATGTGCGCGACGACATCTGCGTGATGAAGCAGGTCGTGAAGAAAGCCGAGGTGGAACGGGTGCACGCAGAGCTCGAGAAGAAAAAGCAGGTACTCTGCAGGTTCCGTGGAGTTTTGTCTTTCGTTTGCTTGTTTATTTGTTTTTGTGTTGCGGTACTGGGGATGGAACCCAGGGGCTACCTCCGACCTATACGCCCTGCCCGATTTTTTGTTCTTTATTTTGAAGCAGGGTCCCACTGAGTTGCAAAGGGCCTCACTAAGTAGCTGAGGCTGTCCGTGAACCACAATCCTCCTGTCTCAGCCTCCCAAATGCTGGATTACAAGCGTGCGCCACCGTGCCCAGCTTGTTTGTTTTATGTGTGTATGGTACTAGGGATTGAACCCAAGGCATTGTACTTCTGAACTATACCCCCAGTCCTTTTTCCTTTTTTTTTTTTTTTTTTTTCAGTACTCGGGATGGGACCCAGGGGCATTCTACTTCTGAGTTACACCCTCTCAGCCTAGTTTTTAATTCTTTATTTTGAAACAGGGTCTCACTGAGTTGCAAAGGGTCTCACTAAGTAGCTAAGGCTGTCTGCCATCCACAATCCTCCTGTCTCAGCCTCCCAAATGCTGAGATTACAAACGTGTGCCACCACGCCCTGCCTTCTTTTCTTTTTAATTTTTTTTTTTTTTAAACAAGGCCTCACTAGGTTGCTGAGTCTCACTATTGCTGAGGCTGGTTTCAAACCTGCGATCCTCCTGACTCCGCCTCCCAAGTACTGGGATTACAAGCAGGTGCTACCAGCATGCTTGGCATCCACGCATACTCAGCTGTCACTGAACCTCTGACTTTTCAAACAGACGCTCAGCTCATCCCTCGTGTAAAGGCTCTATTACTGGGGGCGGTGAAGGCCTGGTCAGGGCTCCTGGTGGGGCGCTGTCCTCAGGCCTGGTCCCTGCTCTGCTCCCCTATTTCAGGACCTGTTTGTGGACCAGCTCACCATGCAGACTCACCAGCTAGAAGAAAACATCTCCCTGTTTGAGGCTCAGTACCTCGCCCAAGCCGAGGACACCCGGATCCTAAGGAAGGCAGTGAGCGAGGTGAGACCCGCCCCCCAGCCTGTGGCAGAAGTCCCCCGGCCAGTGCCCAGGCTGACAGCTCACCTGGGCTGCGATCTGCCGGCTCCCACACCAATCAGCAGGCTGCTTACGTGCAAAGCCCGCCTCCTGGGCCGCTGAGCACACTGGGTGCGCAGGGCCCTGCAGACACTGCTGGCTGCTGGTTAGTGGGTGGCCTCTCTGCTCCGTGTGCAGACAAGGAGCCAAGGTGAGTGGATGTGTAGAAGCCGCAACTGCAACCATCTTTAAATTCCTATGTCACCCTCTGCATTCACATGCGTGGGGAAGGCATGCAAGAGACAGTAAGATCTTGCTGAAATAAAGAAAAGACACCTGCCAGGACTTGTGACACACACTTGAGACAGTAGGGGGATCGCAGATCCGAGGCCAGCCTCAGCAACTTAGCAAGGCCCTCAGCAACTGAGACCCTGTTTCCAAATAAAAAACAAAAAGGCCTGGGGAATAGCCAGGCATGGTGCGGCAGGCCTGTGATCCCAGTACTCGGGAGGCTGAGACAGGAGGATGGCAAATTCGAAGTCAGTCTCAGCAACTTAGCGAGACCCTGTTTCCAAATAAAAATAAAATAGAGAGCTGGGCGTGGTGGCGCACGCTTGTCATCCCAGCATTTGGGAGGCTGAGACAGGAGGATCGCGGTTCGTGGCCAGCCTCAGCTACTTAGCGAGGCCCTACCTCTGCAACTCAGTGAGACCCTGTTTCAAAATAAAGAATAAAGCCAGGTGTGGTGGCGCACACTTGTAATCCCCGGGCTTGGCAGGCAGAGGCAGGAGGATTGTGCAGGTTCGAAGCCAGCCGCGCTGGCTTAAGAGACCCTGTTTCCAAATTTAAAAATATATAAAATAGGTCTGGGAGTGTAGCCCGGAGGTAGAAGAGTTTCCAGGAACCCCAGTACCACCATAAATAAGTAAATAAATAAATAAATAAATAAATAAATAATAGGGCTGGGTGTGTTGCTCAGAGGTAGAATGCCCCTGGGTTCCAACCCTAAGTACTGCCAAAAAAAAAAGAGAGAGTGAGATGAAAGCTCTTAAGATAAACCATCAACCCCTCTTACCGTTCCTGGGGCAGTGCCTGGCCACCTGTCAAGGGTTCAGAGCTGGCTGTGCGGCTGTGTGCACCCTGTGGGGATGAGCCTTCTGTAGGGCTGGGAGGGGCAGCGGCATGAAGGGCTCCTCCTCCCCACTCCACCACGACAGGCTTCCCCCAGGGTCTGTTCAGTCTTCCTCCCCAGCTCACAACAGTGGTTGGGCCGCAGCAGGCAGGCCAGGGAGAACCCTGAGGAGCTGTGAACCACGTGTGGGAGAGGCAGGGAGGCCCCACCCAGCTGTCAGAGGTGAGGGAGCCAGAGGACCAGGCCTCCCGTGCAGGCTCCACACCATTGTGGACTGCCAGACCCCTATCGGGTAGCAAAGCCCTTATCACCCCAAACATCACGCTACTTGGGCGTTCAAACCAAGAAAAAAGTTACAGAGGCATGCAGGTAATTTTTCTTTTTTTGGTGGTGAGCCCAGGGGCGTTCTACCTCCAAGCTACACCCTCAGGCCCGTGCCCTGGAATCTTCTCCTCCCCCCCTCCTCACAGAGCACAAGGGCCCTGGCCCAAACTCCAAGGGAAATCCCAGACTTCTTTGAAGCTACAATTAGCTTCCTATTACTGTGCTGATGTGCGATCAGGAAAAATTAGGAGAGGTTGGCCTGGGGCAGTCCGTGCCAGTAATCCTGGTACTTGGAGGCAGAGACAGGAGGATTACAGGTTCAAAGCCAGCCTCCTCCGTGGATCCTGTTTCAAAAATAAAACAACAAAAAGGTCTGGGGTATAGCTCAGAAGTAAAATGCCCCTGGGCTTAATCCCTAGAACAGGAAGGGAAGGAAAGAGAGGAAGGAAGGAAGGGAGGAGATTAAAGAAAAGTCAGGGTGAGCCAGGGGAGAGGGGCGGGCGCGGGCAGCGGCTCCCCGGCGTCTCCCGGCTGCAGGCCTGCACAGAGATCGACACCATCAACATGGAGAAGAAACGCATCCTGCAGCAGTGGGCCACCAGCCTGGTGGGCATGAAGCACCGCGACGAGGCGCACCGGGCCATCCAGGAGGCACTCAGGTAGCCGGGCACGCCCAGGGACAAAGGGCGCACCTGCAGCCCCGCAGCCCCAAAGCCACCTGGGATTTCCTGGCAGGATTAAGGAGAGGGAAAGAGAGAGGGGAGTTTTCTTTGGGGGATAAAAGTGTCCCTTTGATCTGCGTTATCACCACCGAAACCTCATCCTCTGGTCCTTTGCTCAGCCTGAGGGGTCCTTTCCAGAAGAATCCTCTGTTTTCAATTCCCAGGGAAGGGGGAGGAAAATCCAGGGCCCGTCACATCCAGCAGGGGAGGGTGGGGCTGGGGCTGTAAATTGGACAGGGGCACCGCAATGGTCCCCCAAACCACTCGGCTAATGGGGGCCCTGGATTTGGACCCCGGCAGTGACAGCCCGGGTCTGGGGCTGGCGCGGGCTCCGACTGAGGCTCGCCAGCTCCCGCGCCTCAGCGCATGCAGCAGGTGCTCATACTTGCGTCTGCCCTTCCCTAAGGTGCGCTTGGCGCTGGCTGTGCAAATAGGAGATACTTCTTCCTCTCCCTCCCGTGATTTAGAAAGACAAAGGAGAAGCATGTGTGATGCCTAAAAAAAAAAAAAAGGGCCGGGCGTGGTGGCGCACGCTCGTCATCCCCGCGCTTGGGAGGCGGAGACAGGAGGATCGCGCAGGTTCAAAGCCAGCCACGCGGGCTTAGGAGACCAAAAATAAAATAGGTCTGGGAGTGTAGCCCGGAGATAGACGGGCTTCCAGGAACCCCAGTACCACCAAAAAAAAAAAAAAAAAAAAGCGTTTTGACCTGAACCCTGAGGGGCTCCTTCTGCTCAGCTACAAAAAGCCAAAGGAGACATTGTGGGGTCGCCCAGGAAAATCCTGCCGCAAACTTTCCTTTCCTTTTATTTATTTCTTTGCTTGTTTGTTTGTTTATTGTGGTACTTGGGATTGAATCTAGGAACATTCTACCTCCAAGCCACATCCCCCAGCCCTATTATTTTATTCTTTATTTTGAAACGCGGTCTCACTGAGTTGCAGAGGGCCTCACTAAGTAGCTGAGGCTGTCCGCGACCCTCCGGTCTCAGCCTCCCGAGTGCTGGGATGACAAGCGTGGCCACCAGGCCTGGCATTACAGGCAGAGCCAGCTGGGGCTGGGCCTGGGCTCGCTCTCTCTGCCCTCGCTGCTGTTGCTAGCCAAGTCCAACCATGTCCGCAACCCAGGACAAAAGAGGCCGTGGCCAGGCCTCACGTGGGCAGCCGCGTCCGGCCTTATGCTGGTACCTTCTCCCTGGTAGCTTAATTACACAGGCCAGACACCTGTGGACCTCATGTAAGGTCCAGGACCAGGTTCTCAGGATCCCAGCGCCACCTGGCTCTCCACGGCTGACGGCCGAGCCCTTGCTGCCGGGGAAAAGACACCTCTGGGACACGCTCCTGGGCAAGTCCTGGAGCACTTCCAGGACTCTACCGTGTCCTCTCCACCAACCGTGTCCTCTCCACCAACCGGCGCCC
The DNA here is from genome assembly GCF_963383645.1 of Muscardinus avellanarius. Lineage (NCBI taxonomy): Eukaryota > Metazoa > Chordata > Mammalia > Rodentia > Gliridae > Muscardinus > Muscardinus avellanarius. Next base: position 72,431,160 of record NC_137802.1, read on the forward strand.
CTTGCCTGGCCACACCCTTTCTGTTTTACATTTTGTTTTTGTGGATTGAATGCAGGGTCTTCTACCTCCAGGCTATACTCCCAGCCCTGATTTATTTTGAAATAGGATCTCATGAAGTTGCTGAGGTCCTCACTAAGTTGCTGAGGCTGGCCTCGAACCTGCAATCCTCCTGTATCAACCTCCCAAGTACCAGGATTACATGCTCTATTTAATTTAATTTAATTTAATTTTTGTGTGTGTGATACTGGGGATGGAACCCATGGGCATTCTACTTCTGAGCTACACCCCCAGCCCTATTTTTTATTCTTTATTTTTGAAACAGGGTCTCACTGAGTTGCAAAGGGCCTCACTAAGTAGCTGAGTTGGTCTGTGAACTGCGATCCTCCTGTCTCAGCCTCCCGAATGCCGGGATCACAAACGTGCGCCAACACGCCCGGCTCCTATTTTATTTTGTTTTCTTTTGTTTTGTTTTTGGTGGTACTGGGGTTCCTGGAAGCCCTTCTACCTCCGGGCTACACTCCCAGACCTATTTTTTACATTTTCATTTTGGAAACAGGGTTTCCTAAGCCAACGCGCACAGCTGGCCTCAAATCTGCGCGATCCTCCTGTCTCTGCCTCCCAAGCGCGGGGATTACAAGCGTGCACCACCACGCCCGGCTCCTATTTTATTTTGAAACAGGATCTCACGAAGTGCGGAGGGCCTCCCTAAGTAGCCGAGGCTGGCTGCGAACCACGATCCTGCAGAGGGCCTAGCTAAGTAGCTGAGGCTGTCTTCGAACCTGCTTCGATCCTCCTGTCTCAGCCTCCCGAATACCAGGATTGCAGGTGTGCGCCCCCATGTGGTACTGACCACAGCAACCAAAGAGCTGGCCAAAGCAGAAACGGGTGCTGAAAAGTGGGGCCTACGCCGTGACAACCGTGGTGCTGTTGTTCAAAAGCTTTTGGGCCGGGCATGGCGGGCACGCTCGTCATCCCAGCACTCGGGAGGCTGAGACCCGAGGATAGCGGTTCGCGGCCAGCCTCGGCTGCTTAGGCCCTCAGCAACTCAGTGAGACCCGGTTTCAAACTAAAGAATAAAAAATAGGGCTGGGGGTGGAGCTCGGAGGTAGAATGCCCCTGGGTTCCATCCGCAGTACAAAAAAAAAAAAAAAAAAAAAAAAAAAGAAGAAGAAGAAGAAAGAAAAAAAAAAAGAAAAAGAAAAAAAATTGCACTTAGGCTAGAAGAGGTGTGTAAAAATGTGGCCGAGGAAGGTGTGGTTACTGAAGCGATAAAGGCCACTGAAGTTAAGTACTTTACACAAAAACAAGAAGAAAGACTCTTGAAAGCATCTCTGGAACCAGCAGGACCCCGCCCAGCTGATGCTCAAGATGTAACCATGGAAACTTATTTGAAAGAAATCCTTTTGAGAACAGGTACCTGAGGCTGTTTTTTTTTTTTTTTCCCCCAGTACTGGGGATGGAACCCATGGGCATTCTACCTCCGAGCTACACCCCAGCCCTATTTTTGATTCTTTATTTATTTTATATTTATTTATTTATTTATTTATTTATTTATTTTGGTGGTACTGGGGGGTGGAACCCAGAGGCTTTCAACTTCCGGGCTATACTCCCAGACCCATTTTATATTTTATTTGGAAACAGGGTCTCACTAAGTAGCTGAGGCTGGCTTCGAACCCGTGCGATCCTCCTGTCTCAGCCTCCCAACCGCTAGGATTACAAGCGTGCGCCACCACGCCCAGCTTGATTCTTTATTTTGAAACAGGGTCACACTAAGTAGTAGCTGAGGCTGTCCATGAACCGCAATCCTCCTGTCTCAGCCTCCAGAATGCTGGGATGACAAGCGTGCGCCACCACGGGCACCAGGGGTCACTGCAGCCCCGGTGTCAGGCTTTGGCATCATCCGTGGGGTGCTGGCTGTGCACAAATGCAGATTTCTGGAGTTAAGGAGTCATGGAGGCTTCCATTCAGATTTCGAAGTAAGGCCTGGGAGGACACGCACTGTCACGCAGGGTTGGGATTCCCGTTGGCAGGCCATGAGGGGCATTCTGTGAGGGTGGTGCTGAAGCTGCGGCTTCAAAAATACTGTGGGCCGGGCGTGGTGGCGCATGCATGTAATCCCAGCATTCGGGAGGCTGAGACCAGAGGATCGCGGTTCGTGGACAGCCTCAGCTACTTAGTGAGACGGTTTGCAACTCAGTGAGGCCTGGTTTGCTGTTTCAAAATAAAGAATAAAAAATAGGGCTGAGGGTGCAGCTCAGATGTAGAATGTCCCTGGGTTCCATCCCCAGTACTGCAAAAAAACACATTTTTTTTATTTAAATAGGGCTGCAGGTATAGCTCAGAGGTAGAATACCCCTGAGTTCAATCTTCAGTACCAAAAATAAAATAAAACATAAAAAGGGCTGGGGATATAGTTCGGAGTTCTTCAGATATTAAGAATACAAGTCCTTGCCGGGCATGGTGGCACACACTTGTAATCCCCGCTCTTGGGAGGCAGAGACAGGAGGATCGCGCAGGTTCAAAGCCAGCCGTGCTGGCTTAAGAGACCCTGTTTCCAAATAAAAATATAAAAATAGGTCTGGGAGTGTAACCTGGAAGTAGAAGGGTTTCCAGGAACCCCAGAACCACCACCAAAAAAAAAGAATACAAGTCCTAGAGCCGAGCATAGTGGCGCACACTTATAATCCCAGCATTCAAGAGGCTGAGACAGGAGGATCGCAGTTCGCAGACAGCCTCAGCTACTTAGTGAGGCCCTCCACAACTCAGTGAGACCCTGTTTCAAAATAAAGAATAAAAAATAGAGCTGGTAAACCAGGCGTGGTGGCGCACACTTGTAATACCAGCATTCGGGAGGCTGAGACCAGGGGATTGTGGTTTGCAGACAGCCTCAGCTACTTAGTGAGGCCCTCCGAAACTTAGAGACCCTGTTTCAAAATAAAGAATAAAAAATAGGGCAGGGGGTGTAGCTTGGAGGTAGAATGCCCCTTGGCTCCATCCCCAGATCCGCAAAAAAAATTTTTTTAATTAAATTTAAAAAAAAAAAGAAGCCGAGTATGATGGCGCACACTAGTAATCCCCGCGCTCGGGAGGCGGAGACAGGAGGATCGCACAGGTTCGAAGCCAGCCACGCTGGCTTAAGAGACCCTGTTTCCAAATAAAAAATATATAATAGGTCTGGGAGTGTAGCCCGGAGGTAGAGGGGCTTCCAGGAACCCCAGTCACTAATAATAATAATAATAATAATAATAATAATAATAATAATAAGGCAGGGGGTGTAGCTCAGAGGTCAAACGCCTCTAGGTTCCATCCCTAGACTTGCAAAAAAATAAAAGAATACAAGTCCTTTCTTAGATGTGTGGTTTGGACATATATCTCTCCCAGACTGGTTAATCTTTTTTTCTCTTAATAGTGTCTTATGGAGAGAAGTTTTAAATTTTTATGGGACCCAATTTATCGATTTTTTTTCTTTCTGGGTTCATGCTTTTTATGTCTTTTCTAAGAAACTTTTTTTTTCCAGGTCTGGGATAGAACCCAGGGACATTCTACCTCTGAGCTATACCCCCTTCCCTATTTTTTATTCTTTATTTTGAAACAGGGCCTCATTAAGTAGCTGAGGCTGTCCTCGAACCACGATCCTCCAGTCTCAGCCTCCCGAATGCTGGGATTACAAGCGTGCGCCACCACGCCTGGCTTCTAAGAAACTTTTTGCCTGACCCAGGGTTGTCAAGGTTTTCTGCTAAAATTTTCCATTTTTAGCCAGGCATGGTGGCACACACTTCGTAATCCCAGTACTTGAGTGGCTGAGACAGGAGGATCACAGGTTCATGGCCAGCCTCAGCAACTTTGTAAGACAACTTAGCAAGACCCTATCTAAAAAAGATAATAGGGCTGAGGGTGGGTATAGCTCAGAGGTAGAAGGCTCCTGGGTTCAATCCCAGTCTCACACACACACACACACACACACACACACACACACACACACACATTCTAGTTTTAGGTTAAATGTTTAAGCATATCATTCATTTCATGATACCTGTTGTTACGGTATGAGGTAGGGGTCCAGGTTCAACTTCTCCATGTGTCTCTCTCCAGTTGTCCCAGCAATACTTGTTGAAAGGATGAACCTTGCCGGGCGTGGTGGCGCACGCTTGTAATCCCCGCGCTTGGGAGGCTGAGACAGGAGGATCGCGCAGGTTCAAAGCCAGCCTCAGCTACTTAGGCTCTCGGCAACTTAGTGAGACCCTGTTTCCAAATAACATATAAAATAGTTCTGGGAGTCTAGCCCGGAGGTAGAAAAGCCCCTGGGTTCCACCCTCAGTACCACAAAAAAAAAAAAAGGATGAACCTTCTTCCACTGAAATATTATGGCACTTTAAGGCCGGGCGTGGTGGCGCACGCTTGTCATCCCCGCGCTTGGGAGGCGGAGACAGGAGGATCACACAGGTTCGAAGCCAGCTGCGCTGGCTTAGGAGACCCTGTTTCCAAATAAAAACATAAAAATAGGTCTGGGAGTGTAGCCTGGAGGTAGAAGGGCTTCCAGGAACCCTAGTACCGCCAAAAAAAAAAAAAAAAAGAAAAAAGAAAAAAGAAATATTATGGCACTTTTGTTGAAGCTCATTGATCATCCATGTGTCTGTCCGTCTTTTTCTGGACTGTGTTCTGCTCTATCAATCTATGTGATTACTCTTTAATTAGTACCACCCTCTGGTGATGACTGTAGGTTTAAAGAAAATATTGAAGCCGGGTGTGGGGGTGCACATTTATAACCCCAGAATTTGGGGGTCGGGACAGGAGGATCGCGGTTTGTGGCCAGCCTCAGCTGCTTAGTGAGGCCCTTTGCAATTCAGTGAGACTCTGCTTGAAATTAGAAAGAAAAAATAGGGCAGGGGGTGTAGCTCAGAGGTGGAATGTCCCTGGGTTCCATCCCCAGTACCGCACACACACACACACACACACACACACACACACACACACACACACAAGTTATTTCTCTGAGTGTTTCATCCACTCTGAGCATCTTCCGCGCAGGCGCCTCTGAGGCCTACCTGGCTTGTGACGGGCTTCACCGTCTCGATTTCTCCAGAGAATGCCAGCACCAGGCCAAGTCCATCGACGGCGAGATCGAGGCGTACAGGAAGTCCATCATGAGGGAGGAAGAGAAGAACGAGAAGCTGGCCGGCATTCTGAACCGCACCGAGACGGAGGCCAGCCTGCTGCAGAAGCTGACGGCCCAGTGCCTGGCCAAGCAGGAGGCGCTGCAGAATGACTTCAACACCTACCGGCTCACGCTGCAGGACGCCGAGGACTCCCTGAGCAAGGGCCAGCAGGTGGGCAGCCGGCCGCAGGCCCCCCGCCCCGCCCGGCCCGGCCCCAGGACGCCCACTGGGCTCTTCCTCCCCAGGAGCACACGGCCGTCTCCAGCGAGCTGCAGGCGCTGCACCAGGCCGTGCACCACGAGCTGGAGCTGCGCCACAGGATGGACGCCTCCATCATGGACAAGCTGCAGGAGCACATGACCTCCAATAAGATGACCAAGTACTTCAAGCAGCTCCTCCTGAAGCTGCAGAAGGAGAAGACCAACCTGGTAGGCGGCGCCCGCGCAGGGCCACGCGGAGGGAGGCCGGCGTGCGGGCAGAAGGCGGCCTCCTTGGGCCCCGCAGCCTGGGCACGGGCGCTCGGGCCCACGCTTTTTTCATTGTATCCTTCCTTCCTCCCTCCTTCCCTTCTCTCTCCCTCCCTTCCTGGCTTCCTTTCTTTTTTTTGTTCTGGTGCTTGAACCCAGGGGTATTTTTACTTCTGAGCTACACACCCAACCTTATTTATTTATTATCTATTTTGTACCCTTTCTTTTGGGGGACTGGGGATGGAACCCAGGGACATTCCACCTCTGAGCTACACCCTTGCCCTATTTTTTTGTTCTTTATTTGGAAACAGGGTCTCACCAAGTTGCAAAGGGCCTCACTAAGTAGCTGAGCTGGCTTCGAACCTGTGTGATCCTCCTGTCTCAGCCTCCCAAGCGCGGGGATTACAAGCGTGTGCCACCACGCCCGGCTTATTTATCTATTTTTTATGGCACTGATGATGGATCCCAGGGCATTCTACCTCCAAGCTACACCCCCAGCCTGATTTTTTTATTCTTTATTTTGAAACAGGGTCTCACTAAGTTGTGGGAGGCCTCACTAAGTAGCTGATGCTGGCCGTGAACCCATATCCTCCTGTCTCAGCCTCCCGAGTACTGAGATTACAAGCGTATGTCACCACTCCCAGCTTATTTTTTATTTTTTAATTTTTTGTGTGTGGTACTGGGGATGGAACCCAGGGGCATTCTACCTCTGAGCGACACCCCCAGCCCTATTTTTTATTCTTTATTTTGAAGCAGAGTCTCGCTGAGTTGCAGAGGGCCTCACTAAGTAGCTGAGGCCGTCCGCGAACCACGATCCTCCGGTCTCAGCCTCCCTAATGCTGGGATTATAAGCGTGACCACCACGCCCGGCCCACATTATTTTTGACATCCTAAATCCTCATTTCTGTGTAATGTTTTGTGACGTAAATGCCGTATTACGTTTAACGGTTCTCTAGACAGATGCTGCAGGCTGTTTCTAAGGCTTTCTTGTTCCTTTGTTGCTACCAGGGGTTGAACCCAGGGGCATCCCACCTCTGAGCTACTTGAAGCAGGGCCTGGTTAAGTTGCTGAGGGCCGCACTAAGCGGCTGAGTCTGGCCTCAAACCTGCAATCCTCCTTTCTCCCTCCTGAGCAGTAAAATCACAGGCATGTGCCACCATACCCAGCCATTCCTAGGTCTTAAATATTATAAATAGCTCAGCGCCAAGCATTCTTATTTACAGATCGTTGTTCAGACTTCTGTGGCTAAGTTGCTGCCTGCAGGCCCCTGGGCCACGGGGCACCAGTGTTATAAATGGGCTTCCCAGCTGCCTGGGAGCCCCACCTTGCTGGCCACCACCCAAAGCCTGGCTGGCCCTGGGCCCTGCAGTAGGGCTGGCTGCCATGGCATGGGGACACCCATCTGTGAGCTCACTCTGGGTCTCAGTGGGGGGTCCTTAGTGTCCCTGAAAAGATGAAAAGATAATTCCTGTGGATTTTCCCTTCTTTGCCCTGCTAGAGCCTGGCTTGGGTGGGTCCCTGCTGTGGCCTGCACCAGGCTGGCCCTGTCCAGCCCCCTGGAGTCCCAGCGTGGAACACGCAGCAGTGGCGGCCACAGGGCCAGTGCCCTGGCCTCTGCGGCTTTACCACAGGCTTTACCTGTGGGGCCCCCGGCTCTTGTAGGTTTGTCCTTCTGAGGGGCAGGGAGGGCAGACGCAGGTCTTCCCAGCCTGGGGTTAGAGCAGGAGCCCTGCCCCTGTGTGATCCTGGCCGGCCTCCCACCAGGCCAGGCTGGGGCTCAGCCCAAGTGCGTGGCGCAGCGTCACCTGCTCCAAGATGCCTCGCGGGTGTCAGGGGGCTGCACCTAGCCATCTGTGGGGAGGTGCGCCGTGCCCAGAAGGGCCCCCAGCGTCAGGGAGCTGTTGTCCCTCCTGGGGTTTATGCTCAGGAGGAGGCAAGCCTGAGGGCAGCTGGCCCTGGCCTGACCAAAAATGATGCTCCTCCCTCTTTTTTGCTGGGGGCGGAGCAGGGGACGCATCCTCTAGGCAGAAAAAGCAGGTGATCCGGGGGCTTCTGAGAAGCTAAGGCATGTTGGGGTGAGGCAGCTGGCTGGCCCTGCTGTGGCGCAGGGAGCCTGGTCCCCAGGTCCCAGGTCCCAGGTCCTCACCTGGCTCCTTCCTGGGTCGCCCAATGATCAGGCTGCGAAACCACCTCTGTCCAGAGGAGGGCAGTAAAGAGTCTCAGGTTAAAAATTTAAAAAAAAAGAAACTCGTGAATTACAAGGATTTTCCAACAGACCTGAGCAGAGCTCTTGGAAAGGGAACACTGAATGCTTCAGAACACCCACGAGAGCCGGCGTGGGGACGCACGCTTGTAATCCCAGCATTTGGGAGGCTGAGACTAGAGGATCGTAGTTTGAGGACAGCCTCAGCTACTTAGTGAGGCCCTCTGCAACTTAGTGAGATCCTGTTTCAAAATAAAGAATTAAAAATAGGGCTGGGCCAGGCGTGGTGGTGCACGCTTGTAATCCTACTGCTTAGGAGGCTGAGACAGGAGGATCGTGCAGGTTCAAAACCAGCCTCAGCTACTTAGTGAGGGTCTGAGCAACTTAGTGAGACCCTGTTTCCAAATAAAATATAAAATAGGTCTTGGAGTACACCCAGAGATAGAAGAGCCCCTGGGTTCCACCCTCAGTACCACCAAAAAAAAAAAAAAAAAAAAATAGGGCAGGGGTGTAGCTCAGAGGTCAAATGCCCCTGGGTTTCATCCCCAACCCATTAAAAAAAAAAAAAAAAAGGAAAGGAAAGGAGTATAGCTCAGAATTAGAATGCCACTGGGTTCAATCCCCAGTATCACTAAAGTAAAGCCCAGCAGTGTTTTCTTTCTTTCTTCCTTTCTTTCTTTCTTTCTTTCTTTCTTTTTTTTTTTTTTTGTACTGGGGGTGGAACCCAGGAGCTTTTCTACCCCCAGGCTTTACTCCCAGACCTATTTTATACTTTATTTGGAAACAGGGTCTCACTAAGTTGCTGAGAGCCTCACTAAGTAGCCGAGGCTGGCTTGGAACCTGTGCGATCCTCCTGTCTCAGCCTCCCAAGCGCGGGGATTACAAGCGTGCGCCACCACGCCCGGCTTATCTTTCTTTTTTTAAGAGCTTATTTGGGGGCTCCAACAGGGGGGCACAGCTGCCTGTGTACGCCAGATCACCTTCACATCCTGTCTTTGCTTTTTGTAAGAAGCCGCCACCCGGCTTCTAGCAGGGAAGCCCCTTTTGAGGCCCTGGGGGAGAGACGGGAGCAGCCAGCATCCACCGCTCCTGACTGAGCCTTTAGTCTCTCCGGGAACATCCAGCGCGCCGGAGCCCGCAGGCCAGCACGGCCATCCCGAGCCTCCCCGGGCGGCAGAGATGCTCGGCACGTCCTGTTTCCTAACTCAGGTGACGCATCTTTCCAAAATCGACGGGGACATCGCCCAGACCACCCTGAACATCACGAACACCGGCTGCCGGCTGGACATGCATCAGAAGACGCTGGCCGAGATGGACAAGGAGGTGGAGAAGGTCACGGAATTCATCACCAACAGCGAGAATGAGATTTCCCGGCGTACCACCCTGATCGAGCGCAAGCAGGGCCTCATCAACTTCTTCAACAAGCAGCTGGAACAGATGGTCTCCGAGCTGGGGGTGAGCCCCGCGGCAGGGAGGCCGCCTCGGCCAGCCTTAGGCCCATGCGTGCAAGTGCCCCTTTCGGGAAGTGCTGGGCTCAGGAATGAGCTCGCAGGATGCAGTGCCCCCACCCTTTGCCCTCTCTGTTTCACAAGCAAAACGGAGACGCCACCCGGGAAAGGGCGTGGGCATTGCTGACGTCCGTCACAGCCACCGAGCTCTGCCTCTGTAGCAGGAAGGGGGCCACTGGTGGTCCAGAAAAGATGCTTATGACCACGGAAATTTGAACCCATTGCCATCTTCACAGGACACAGAACAACCTTTTTATTTTTATTTTTTTGGCACTGGGGATGGAACCCAGGAACATTCTACCTCCAAGTTATACCCTCATCCCTATTTTTTTTAATTAATTAATTTATTTATTTATTTATTTATTTATTTATTTATTTTTGGTGGCACTGGGGTTCCTGGAATCCCTTCTACCTCCGGGCTACACTCCCAGACCTATTTTTACATTTTTATTTGGAAACAGGGTCTCCTAAGCCAGCAGGCGCGGCTGGCTTCGAACCTGCACGATCCTCCTGTCTCTGCCTCCCAAGCGCGGGGATTACAAGCGTGCGCCACCACGCCTGGCTTATTCTTTATTTTGAAACGGAATCTCACTAGGTTGAAGAAGGCCTCATGAAGTAAATGAGACTGTCCTCAAACCTGCAATCCTCCTGTTTCAGCCTCCCGAATACTGGGATTACAAGCGTGCACCACCATGCCTGGGTGTGCGTGCTGGGGATTGAACCCAGGGGCATTATACCTCTGAGATATTCTCCAAGCAGGATCTTGCTGGGTTGATGGAATTTTTGCTCAGAGCCAGGCGTGGTGGCGCGTGTTTGTAATCCCTGCGCTTGGGAGACTGAGAAAGGAGGATCGCACAGGTTCGAAACCAGCCTCAGCTACTGAGTGAGGCCCTCAGCAACTTAATGAGACCCTGTTTCCAAATAAAGTATAAAATAGGTCTGGGAGTGTAGCCCGGAGGTAGAAAAGCCCCTGGGTTCCACCCCCAGTACCACCAAAAAAAAAAAAAAGGAAAGAAACCCTTGCTCAGTTGCTGGGGTTGGCTGCACACCTGTGATCCTCTGTCTCAGCCTCCCAAGTACTGGGCTGACCAGCACGCACCCCATTCTGCCTGACCTCTGTTTTGCTAATGGCCTTTGGGGCAGACAGGCAGGAGGGCCCATGTGACCCACAGGCCACTGCTTTGCACAGGGGTCTGAGTTAGAGGCTGCACCTTGTATACATTGGCCAGGTGCCCATAACCCAAGGAACCCACCCCGGGCTTCAGGCCTCCGAGTCCCTGGGCAGTGGGTTAAGTTCTGGGATGAGCCCACACACGGAGAGCCCTGAAACCCCGCAGATCTCCAGGGAGCAAAGTCCCCGAGCCTTGACCTTCTGCTGTCAAGAGGCCATACCCAAAGCCCTGTTGGGTGGCAGAGGCCACACCCAGTAAGGCCCCTTACAATTCAGACCTCAGACCTCAGAGCCAGTGAGCAGACGAGGGGTCCCGGCCCTGCTGAGAGCTGATGAGTCTCCCGTCCCTGTAGCTCCCCCACCCCAAACAAACACCTTTGACCTTAGAGGCTGGCTGTGTTTTGATGATTTTTCCTTGCAGGGGGAAGAGTTAGGGCCCCTGGAGCTGGAAATCAAAAGGCTGACCAAGCTGCTGGATGAGCGGAACAGCAGCGTGACCCAGGCCCAGGTGACCTGGCTCCGCCTGCAGCAGGAGCTGGTCAAGGTGACTCAGGAGCACGAGCAGCAGCTGGCGTCCCTGGACATGCTCAAGAAAGATATCCACATCCTGGAACAGAAGAAGCTCCGCACAGACAGTGAGTGAGCCCGGTCCTGGGGCCCAGCGCCTGCCCGGCCGAGGGGCCTGCCCTGCAGGACACGGTGCTGGGCCTCCCCGCAGCCCTCGGTGCACACAGGCCGGGCAGGGCGCCGCGCTTGCCATGACGCCTGCAATCCCAGTACTTTGGAGGCTAAGACAGGAGGATTGCAGGCTTGAGGACAGCCTCGGCAACTTAGGGAGGCCCTATTTTCAAAGTAAAGAATAAAAATAGTTAGGGGGTGTCGCTCAGACGTAAACTGCCCCTGGGTTTGATCCCCAGCACCACCCACACACAGCAAAGCAAACAATAGAAACAATGGACTGTCTGTTCAGTAACTCTGAACCTTGCCCAGCCGCTGACTGTACTCAGAGGCAGGTAGAGACGACTCGCTAAGTTTGTCTGACTTCACAGGTTTCAAGGCTCTCGAGGGAGGAACAGTGTGTGGCTTTGCAAAGCCAGGGATTCGGGGAAAAGATAGAGGTGCCCCTGTCCAAGCCAGATGACATCCCAGCATCCCCTCTGTCTGGGCATAGAACATTGTCCTGGGGCACCAGCCCTGGTTCACCCCAGGCTACAGCTGAGACCTACCAGAGTCTGCCAGAGCACCCAGATGTGGCACCACCCACCCACAAGCCCCCCACCGAGTCATCCAGGCCCACCTGGTCCTGGGTCTGGGATTCAGACAGGCCGGTCCTGCCCAGTGGTTGGGGATGCTCTGCCTGGCTGCTTCCTCTCCAGGGCCCTGCCGCCTGCTGTGACCCCACGTACCTGACGGTCACGACTTAGAGGAAGAAAGGCTTATTTGCTCACAGTTCTGGAGGTTTCAGAGGTTTCAGTCCACGTTAGGCCAGGTTACACCTGCGGCGCTCAGGGCATGGCGGCCCAAAGCAGAGCAGTGCAAAGGCGCTGCTCGCACATCACAGGGGCCGGGAGCAGAGAGAGAGAGAGAGAGAGAGCAAGAGAGCGAGAGAGAGAGAGAGAGAGAGAGGGAGGGAGAGAGAGAGAGAGAGAGAGAGAGAGAGAGAGAATGCACGCACAAGGGAGGGGGAGGCATGTCCATGGTCTCCAAGGCCATGCCCCCCCACCCGTCCTCAGCAACCAAGCCCCGCCTCCAGCATGGCTGCCTTGTGAGGAGTCCAGGACATTCTGAATTTAAACTGTAACATTCGCCCTGGCCTGTCAGTTGGAGAGCAGAGAGTACCCCCGACACGTGTAGCTGTCAACAGAACGCAGAAGGAAGGCCAGAGGAGCCGAAATGCAAAGCTAGGGGTGGGGAGGTCAGATGGGGTGAGGCAGGCACGGGGGCGTCCAGTAACCAAGCCCCGAGAGGAGGGTGGAGGGCCAGAAAACAGAGCTAGACAGACTCCCTCGTCCGGTGCCCTTGACCCATCCGATCACCGATGATTCCTAGTAGGGCCTGCTGGACAAAGGACCTACCTCTCCTGGAGCCCCATAGTGTCTGAGCGCCGTCACATCCCCAGCCTGAGAAGCAGTGCAGGCTGTGGGTGGGCCCTGGCCCTCGGGCATTGGGTTCCCCCTCCCTGGCCACGGCTTTCCCCAGCACCAGGGCCTTGCAGCCGCCCCAAAGGACCAGGCTTTGGAAACAGCAACAGAAAGAGACCCCACGCACGTTCCCCTCCAGCCCGCCTGGCAGGGGCAGGGGCAGGGGGGCCCAGGAGGCCACGGGGAGGGGCAGAGCCGCTGCCGACCCTCCGCACCTCTGTCCCCCGTTGCAGACAAGATCAATCAGGAGAGGAAGGAGCAGAAGGACATCGAGCGGCACATGAAGGACCTGGACAACGACCTCAAGAAGCTCAACCTGCTTATGAACAGGAGCCGGAGCAGCTCGGAGGAGCTGCGGCACGGCAACCTGGTGGCCGAGTCTGAGCTCGTGCGCTCGCTGAAGGTGGGGCCCGCTCCCCTCCGGGGGGCCCCCCAGACTGCCCGGGTGGCTGCCTGGCTGGGATGTCTCTTCAGCACTCCCCTCAGCCTTGGGGGGTCAGGAAGCAGCCCTGGGGCCTGGCCCGGCCCCTCCCACAGCTCCCGCCCACCCCCAGGCCTCGGAGAGAGAGACCATTGAGATGCAGGACAGGCTGACCCAGCTGCAGGAGGAGAAGGCCGACATCCTCAACGGCCTGGTGGAGGCCGAGTGAGTGTCCGCGCCGCGCCGCCCACCACACAGCCAGAAACACGGGAACCACCAGGCCTCGGGGCTGTCTCCCTCCAGCCGGGCCCTGCAGCCAGCCAGGCCAGGCTTTCCTGGGAAAGCATCTACTGTTTCTATGGCGTCTGATTATAGCAGTAACGCACTCAGCCCTGAGCGTTTTCTAACTATAACAGACTGAGCAGAGCAAAAAGGAATAAACAGCCGGGCCTGGTGGCACACGCTTGGGATCTCAGCGCTCGGGAGGCTGAGACGGGAGGGTCGCTTCCCGGCCAGCCTCGGCTACTTAGGGAGGCCCTTTGCAACTCAGTGAGACCTGTTTCAAAATAAAGAATAAAAGCCGAGCGTGGTGGCGCACGCTTGTAATCCCAGCATTCGGAAGGCTGAGACAGGAGGATCGCACGGGTTCGAAGCCAGCCTCAGCTACTTAGTGAGGCTCTCAGCAACCTAGTGAGACCCTGTTTCCCAAAAAAAAAAAAAAAAAAAAAAGGTCTGGGAGTATAGCCCGGAGATAGAAAGCCTCTGGGTTCCACCCCCAGTACCACCAAAAAAAAAAAAAAAAATTAAAAAAAATAATAAAGAAAGAATTAAAAAATAGGGCTGGCAGTGTAGCTTGGAGGTAAAGTGTCCCTGGGTTCCATCCCCTGTACCACACACACACACACACACACACACACACACACACACACGCACAGGGCTGGGGTGTAGCTCTAAAAGAGAATGCCCCTGGATTCCATCCCTAGTGCCACAAGAAAAAAATAAAAAAGAATAAATGTACAATTCCAGCTCCCTTTGTCAGAAAAAAACACTGTGCCATACATATCTTTCTGTTGTTTGTTTTTTTTTTGTTTGTTTGTTTGGTCTCTTTGGTACCAGGGGCTGAGCCTGGGGGCATTTTACATTCAAGCTAAGCCCTCAGCCCTTTTTGGTTTTACTTTTATTTTGAATCAGAACCTCGCTGATTTGCTGAGGGTCCGACCAAGGTGCTGAGGGTTTCACTAACTGCGGAGGCCTCACCCTTCTATCAGTGATCCTTCCTTCCTCAGTCCCTGAAGCGGTGGCTTCGTGTCGTGTCCCCACCGCTCCACCTCTCTGCCCCCTTCCTCTCCAGTCTTCGCTCCTCCTGCTTCTCTCTGCCCTCCCCAGGATGCCAGGGTTGTCTCTCCCGAGGGCTGGCAACCCTTTGCTGTCCCGGGCCGGAGAGTAACGATCTCGTCTTTGTGAGCCTCAGCCTCTGCCATCCCAGCTGAAAGCTGTGTGAGACCCGAGGAGAAAACTGGCATCCAGCCCTGACTCTGTCTCTCCCGCCTCTAAAGACACCAGATCATGCTTTGGGAGAAGAAAATCGAAGTGGCAAAGGAGATGCGCGCCTCGGTGGACTCCGAGACGGGGCAGGCGGAGATGCGGGCCATGAAGGCGGAAATCCACAGGATGAAGGTGCGTTCAGCGCCGCTGGGCTCACGGCGGGCCACTCCCCGGGCACCCTGGCCCACTGCACGGGCTCCTGGGGGACCCTGCCTCCTGCATGCAGGCCCGCGCCCAGCCACGCACAGGAACCACGCCGGCCCCACATCAGGGTCGGCTGCCGAAGGAACACTGTCCTTACTACACAGAAATCGTTACACAGCAGCAGAGGACACACATTCCACGCACACTTTCTTCTTCAGTACTGGGGGCCAAACCCAGGGCCTCAAACCCACTAGATGAGTGCTCCCACCTCTTACGGATTGGGAGAATATGGTTTGTGGAAAACATTCCCCGGGGACCCCTGCTAGGGTCCCGGACACACTTTTCCCCAACCCATAAAAAAAAAAAAACCCAAAATGACCCCAAACAGAAGAAAAACCATGGATTCTTGTCCTAAGCTAAGAATAAATATGCATAGCTTGGACAGTTGCTGAAGATTTAAAGAAGTTTGTTAGAAAGATAGAAATACAGAAAATAGAAATACAGCCCCATGCCAAAATGGCATGGTGGGGTTGACTCGAAATGAATACACCAAAGGGATTACACGTGGAACCGGACTTTTATACCCATGACCTCCATCTTGTTTGCGTGACTCTGATGTAGTGAACTTCCCTGTAAGGTACCTCCCCTTAACCCAGAAAGGTACCTCCCCCAGCAAGGTGTGGCAAGGCGTCTCCTTTCAAGAAGGGCCAGGTCAAACCCTGCCCCATCCTCCCCAGATCATCATGTACATCTGTCTTTAGATAAAAGCCTAGTTCTCCTCTTCTTAAGATCTGTCTTTAGATAGATAAAGGCCTAGTTCTCCTCTCCTCTTGACTGGTTAATTACTTTGAGCTAGGTTGATTTACATTGGAATAGCTGCCTATTTTAGGCAGAAATCAAGTCCTTTCTTTAGGCCTTTACTTCATTAATTGCATCCTTTATCTCTCTTTGGCTCTCTCTGAATTCTTTTCGAAACACCTCTATTATTTCTACAGTTATTTTCCTGATTTGATCTTCTGGAAATCTCTGAATTTCTGTTTTATCGGGTTCTGATGTTGTGGGGTTGTGAGCCTTCATTGCTCCATTGTTATTCCTCTTTCCCATGATTTTGGAAGTTTGTGCCTTCTCTGGGTTCTTCCCTTGGGTCACTACGACTTCACTTAAGGTGCTCTGGATCTCGAGTCTGTGGTATCTCGGTCCCTACTACTCCTTTACTGGGTTGTATTGCAGAGTCTCAGACCCTGGGAGTCAATCGAGGCTTCTTTAGACCATGGGGGGTGCCAGGTTGGGCGTTCTCCTATGGTGTGATATCTCTGCCACCGCCACTCCCCCACTGGGTCAAGTCCCTGGGAGTCAGTACTGAGATTTCTCCTCTGGGGCCCGCAATTTGACTCACTGTTGTTGAGTGCGCAGATGGAGCTTTAGTGGACTCCGTGAATTCGCTGCTGTTGCCGCCGGTGGCAATATGGCGCTGCTGCCACGCCCTCGGCCGTGAGGCTGGCGTATTTCTTTTCTGTTTTTGAGCTCCGCTCTGGTTCCCTGCAGGGTGTGCTGAGCCCAGCCCCTGGGAGCTTTAGATGCTCCCTGCACCAAAAAATCTGCTGAATCCCGCCCGGCTATTCCGCAGCGGCTCACCTCGGCTTGCTGTCCGCCGCTCCTCTCTGGAGCCTGGTGGGCTGTTGAGTGCGTTGGTCTGGTGCCGTCCGGTGAACTTGCCGCTGCTTCTGGCAGTAAGGCACTGCTGCCGCATCCTCGGGCGTGAGGCCGGCGTATCTCCTCTGTGGCTCTGAGCTCCATTCTGAGTCCCCCTCCCCTCTGGGGCCTGGAGCTGCAAGGGAAGATGGCACCCACCGCTCCGTGGCAGCACTGCAGTCTGGTTTCTTTCTGGTGTCTCATTTTTCCAGCCCTCTCTTTCTCTGTCCCTTGTAATTACATTTTTTGTTTCTCTGCTGATGGTGTTTTCTGGCTATGAAAGGCGCTGATTTTGTGGTAATAGAGATTGGTTGTTAGTGGGGCTCGTCAGCCCCGCTTTTCTCCGTCGCCATCTTCCCGGAAGTCCCCCTATATAATCCGTTTTGGGTTTTGCTATGGGCTATGGGTTGGGGGAAAGTGTGTCCGGGACCCTAGCAGGGGTCCCCGGGGAACAGTTTCCCACACCATACTCTCCCCAAAACCTTAACATATTCTACCTCTGAGATATACCCCCAGCCCTAATTTTTTACTTTCTAGGTTTTTTGGTTTTTTTTTTTTTTTTTTGGTGGTACTGAGATTCTTGGAAACCCTTCTACTTCCCAGCTGCACTCCCAGACCTATTTTATACTTTTCTTTTCGTTTTTTTTTTTTTTTTTTAAACAGGGTCTCTTAAGCCAGCGTGGTCTGGAGGTAGAAGGGCTTCCAGAAACTCCAGTACCACCAAAAAAAAAAAAAAAGAAAAGAAAAGAAAAGAAAAGAAAAGAAGAAAAGAAAGGAAAAGAAAAAAAAGAAATTTGAGCTGGGTGTGGTGGCGCACCTTTGTAATCCCTGTGCTTGGGAGGCTGAGACAGGAGGATCGCGCAGGTTTGAAGCCAGCCTCAGCTACTTAGTGAGGCTCTCAGCAACTTAGTGAGACCCTGTTTCCAAATAAAATATAAAATGGGTCTGGGAGTATAGCCCAGAGGTAGAAAGCCTCTGGGTTCCATCCCTAGTACTACCAAAAATATAAATAAATAAATTAATTAATTAATTAAAAATAAATAAATAAAACAGGGTCTCACTGAGTTACGGTGGGCCTTACTAAGTAGCTGAGGCTGTCTGTGAACCACAGTCCTCCTGTCTTAGCCTCCTGAATGCTGGGATTACAAGCGTGCGCCACCATACCCAGCTCAAATTTCTTTTTTTCTTTTATTTTCTTTTTTCTTTTTTTTTTTTTTCTTTTTTTTTTTTTTTGGTGGTACTGGAGTTTCTAGAAGCCCTTCTACCTCCAGGCTACACTCCCAGACCTATTTTATATTTTTATTTGGAAACAGGGTCTCTTAAACCAGTGCGCCACCACGTCCAGCTCAAATTTCTTTTTAAAAAATGCGCTTATTTATTTATTTCGTGGGGCTGGGGATGGACCCCGAGCCTAGTGTAGGTGCTCTGCCACAGAACGACATCCCCAGCCTTGAATGTCAATTCTTGACTAATAGAACCTGTCAGGTTATTTTTCAAAAATCACATGACCATGGCTATATCCTTACCACTTCCACAGTTCCAGGTGTTATCAACTTATATTTTTTCTTACCTGTTTTTTCTTTTAAATCAGATTTCTTGAGGCATAAAGTATATATGATAAAAATATTCTTATTTTAAATGTACAGTTTGAGCCAGGGTCAGTGGTGCATACCTATTATTTTAGAGCCTTGGGAGGGTGAAGCAGGAGGATCGCACATGTGAGGTCTGCCTGGGCAACTTAGCAAAACCCTGTCCAAAATAAAAAAGAAAGCCAGGCATGGTAGTACATGCCTCTAACCCCAGTACCTGGGAGGCTGAGATAGAAGGATCATAGGTTTGAGGCCAACCTCAGCAATATGGAGAAATTCCTAGCGATCTAGCAAGAACCTGCTTTATTTCTTTTTTTTTTTGTGTGTGTGTGTGGTACTGGGGGTGGAACCCAGAGGCTTTCTACCTCCGGGCTATACTCCCAGACCTATTTTATATTTTATTTGGAAACAGGGTCTCACTAAGTTGCTGAGAGCCTCACTCAGTAGCTGAGGCTGGCTTTGAACCTGTGCGATCCTCCTGTCTCAGCCTCCCAAGCGCGGGGATGACAAGCGTGCGCCACCACTCCAGGCTTCAAGAACCTGTTTAAAAAAAAAAGTAGCCAGGCGTGGTGGCTCAGGCTTGTAATCCCAGGGAGGCTGAGACGGGAGGATCACGGATCAAGGGCAGCCTCAGCTACTTAGCGAGGCCCTTTGGAGCTCAGTGAGACCCTGTTTCAAAATAAAGAATAAAAAATAGGGCTGGGGGTGTAGCTCAGAGGTAGAATGTCCCTGGGTTCCATCCCCAGTACCACAAACAAAACAAAAACAAAAACAAAAAATAAGATATGAGCCGGGCATGATGGCACACGCTTGTAATCCCAGCATTTGGGAGGCTGAAACAGGAGAATCTCAGGTCGAGGACGGCCTCAGCTACTTAGTGAGCCCCTCTGCAACTCAGTGAGACCCTGTTTTCAAATAAAGAATAGTAAAGAGAGCTGGGGGTGTAGCTTGGGGATAGAATGCCTCTGTGTTCATCCCCAGTACCAAAAGAAGAAAATAAAGATGGCTGAGGTGTGGTTCTGGGGTCGGATGACAAGGTTGGCTCTCCAGTCCCAGCCCTCCATCCTGTGCGCAGGTGAGGCTGGGGCAGCTGCTGAAGCAGCAGGAGAAGATGATTCGCGACATGGAGCTGACCGTGGCCCGCAGAGAGACCATCGTGACGCAGGCCGAGGGGCAGAGCAAGGTCGACAAGAAGACGCTCACCCGGACCGACTTCCACTACAAGCAGGTGGAGCTGCGGAGGAAAATCAGGGACGTCCACAAGGTAGGCAGCAGCAGAAAGACAGGAGGCTCTGTGGTTCCAGAAGGGTGCTCCTGCTCGGCTCCCTGCCCGCGGGGCACGGTCAGCATGTCTCCCCCCCTCTCTGGCTGCTCACCACGCCTCCAACTGCAGGCCCCAGGCGTGCTCGGTTTGGGAAACCCTCCTCGTTTGGTCACAGAGGACCCATAGGAGGTGCTGGAACAGCTGGTGTGGGGCGCAGCCTGCACAGGTAAAGGCCAGCTGGACCGGGCTGTCATGTGCGGGCTTCCAGAGAGAGGAGGCGGAAGCCAGGCGCAGTGGTACATGCGTGTAATCCAGTACTTGGGAGGCTGACACGGGAGGGTCTCAGGTTCAAGGCCAGCTTCAACGACTTACAGAGACCCTCGGCAACTTAGAACCCGTCTCAAAATAAAAAGGATTGGAGGTGTAGATTGTGGGTTCAGTCCCCAGTGCCAGAAGAAAGGGAGAGGGGGAAGGAGAGGAAGGAGAGAGAAGGAGAGGAAGAGGGAGAGGGAGAGGGAGAGGGAGAGGGAGAGGGAGAGGGAGAGGGAGGGAGAGAATATTCAGACGGCACTCTGGCCTTGCTGTCCTTGGCGGTATCTGTGCTGTGAGCCTGCTAAGCCATTAACATAGAACAGACATGTTTGCGCCTTTCCACAACATCAGAATTTATTGACTAATAACAAAATCACAAGCTATACGCACACCACTGCCATCAGGTGCTGCCACCGAGTCCTTGTGGGTCACCTGGAAGTCGTAGACCGGCAATCACAAGTTCTTTTATTCCCATCTAAATTTCCAATATTTAGAACTCAAGCCGCACCTCCCGCTTTATACAATGGTCCGTATACAAATAGAGTGTTATCTGTAGCGTGTATGTTACAGACAGGCCAACAGAGACTCACGGCGGCCGCAGGGGCTCCGGAGGCGTTGCCAGGAGCAAAGGCAGATGGGATGCCCAGAGCCACAGGGGTCAGATAAGAGCCGAAGGAGCAGGTCCGCAGAGCCATACACGCCAGGGTCCAGAGGGAGCCACGCGGCTTCAGGGGCAGCTCAGAGCGCCTGCGCCGGGCGGGGCAGGAGAGACCACTCGGAGCCGAAGCCCCGGGCAGAATCGGGGTCTGCCACTGGCTCGTTCCCTGGGCCAGGCCCACAAGCAGTGGCCAGGCGGCGGATCGGCGCCCTGGTGGCAGTCACGGGCTCCTCCTTCGGCAGGTTCAGGGCGGGGGCTGTTCCTCTCGCTGTCCCCTGTAGCTCTTTCTGGTTTGCGCTGGGACCTCCTGTCCTTCAGCGCGTTCACGGGCGGTCAAGTTTATTAGCACAGCTAGCCCGTGGATCAGTCTGTGTCTAATGGTTGGGCGGTGGAGACGCAGGTGGTTGAGGTGGAGACGCAGGTGGTTGACCTGTACAAATACACTGAGGCGCCTCCCACCTCCGTCCTTGAACTCAAAGAGAAGTAACTCCCGGCAACCTGCGGCTTTACCAAAGGGAGCGGCTGGAGGTGGGGGGCACAGCCCGGGAAGCGCATTATTCACACCATGGGGTAACTCGGAGCTGGGCACGGCCTCCTCTCCCCATCAGCCTCTCCCGATGTCCACTCCTTCTGCAGCTTCCTGGCCTGTGTCCCTCTCCTCGCTGACCTGGATGCCTCCCTGGCTCCCCTCCAGAACCCCCTCATCCTCTGTGCCCCCACAGCCACGCCCACCCCCACAACCCACCCCTCCATTTACACACAAATGGGACCTTTCCCTAAGCCCATCCCCAGGTGTTCCCAGGTCCCCAGCCAGCATCTCCTCTCCATCATGTCCACCGAACCCACCGATCCTCTGTTCCCGAGACACTGTAGCTTCCTTGGGTGGGGAACCCCCTCATTCCTACCCCGTTCCTCGGCCCTCCACCCTGGCTTGGCTGCTGCTCCAGGTCCCCGTGCGAGTCCCAGAGCACTCCACCTTCCCACACATCTTCCCGAAGGGCAAGGATGGTTTGATTTCCGCTCTGCGACTCCTCCCCTAATCGCGTGCCCAGGGTGCCCTGCCCTAGCCTGCCGCTCTCTGTCTGCTGAGAGCCTGCCGCTCAGCAGGGCTGCTTACCTCCTAGGCCACAGAGGACAGCACCAAGACCGTCTCGGAGCTGGAGGACATGCAGAAGCTCCTGAGTGACTCCCTCCTGGAGAAGCAGGAAAAGCTGTCGACCATGCAGGCCGACGTGGACACACTGGAAGCCGACCTCCAGAAGCTCCTGGCCCTCAAGCGAGAGGTGAAAGTCTTGGGAGCTACTAAGATTGGGGCGCCACGGCAGAGGGCGCGCCCTGTGCAGGAGGGGCCTGGGGTCGCCCGGACCCAGGGAAGGCCAGGCTGGTGACCACACCTCTAGCCGCTCATATTTTGGTGGTTCTAAAATTCATTTACTCAGCAAATATTGATTGTATCTAATGCCAGGTTTTTTTCTTTTTACTGTCTGTTTTGTTTTTTGCAGTTCTGGGGATTGAACCCAGAAGCATCCTACCTTGCGTTATACTGCCAGCCTGACTTTTGAAATTCTTTTTGGTACTGGAGATGGAACCCAGGGGCTTTCTACCTCACCCCCAGCCCTAATTTTTATTCCTTATTTGGAAACAGGGTCTCACTGAGTTGCAAAGGGCCTCTTTAAGTATCTGAGGCTGTCTGTAAACCCAGATCCTCCTGCCTCAGCCTCCCAAATGCTAGGATTACAAGCATGCACCACCACACCCGGCTTCATTCCATTTATTTATTTATTTATTTATTTATTTATTTATTTATTTATTTATTTTGCAGTACTAGAGATGGAACCCAGGGGCATTCTACCTCCAAGCTGCACCCCCAGCCCTCTTTTTTATTCCTTATTTTGAAACAGAGTCTCACTGAGTTGCAGGGGACCTCTCTAAGTGGCTGAGGCTGGCTGCAAAGTATGATCCACCTGTCTCAGCCTCCCAAATGCTGGGATTACAAGCATGCGCCACCACGCCCGGCTTCTTTATTCTTTATATTGAAACAGGGTCTCACTGAGTTGCAGAGGGCCTCACTAAGTAGCTGAGGCTGTCTGCGAACCTGAGATCCTCCTGTCTCAGCCTCCCAAATACTAGGATTACAAGTGTGTGCCACCACGGCCAGCTTATATCTAGTGTCTAACATAGGCCAGGAACCATTCTGGGTGCCAGGGCTGCAGAACAGAATACAACAGAACAGATGAAAATCCCTGCCCTCCTGGAGGTCGCATTCTGGGGACCGGAGGGCAAAGGATAAACAAAATAAATAAGGGGAAGGAGAGGGCGTGTTGGACAGCGATAAATCCTTTGAAGAAAGCCCAGCAGAAGCCAGGCATAGTGATGCCAGTACCCGGGAGGCCGAGGCTGGGAGACAGCAGGTCGAGGACATCCTCAGCAAGGAACGAGACTCTCCACCTAGCAAGGTCCCAGTCCCTGGGAGGCTGAGACAGGAGGATGGCAGGTTGGTGGCCAGCCTCAGCTACTTAGTGAGGCCCTGATTAAAAATGAAGAATAAAAAATAGGGCTGGGAGTGGGGCACAGTGGCGCACGCTTGTGATCTTAGCATGTAGGAGGCTGACATGGGAGGACCACAGATTCATGGACAGCCTCAGCTACTTAGGCCCTCTGCAACTTAATGAGACCCTGTTTCAAAGTAATGAATAAAAAGTAGGGTAGAGGGTGTAGCTCAGAGGTAGAATGCCCCTGGGTTTCATCCCCCCAGCACTGCAAAAAGAAGAAAGAAAGAAAGGAAGGAAAGAAAGAACAAAAGAAAGAAAGAAAGAGCCTGCACCAGGCATGATGGCGCACACTTGTAATCCCAGCATTCGGAGGCTGAGACAGGAGGATTGTGGTTTGCAGGCAGCCTCAGCTACTTAGTGAGGCCCTCTGCAACTCAGTGAGACCCGGTTTCAAAATACAGAATAAGCTGGATGTGGTGGCGCACGCTTGTAATCCCCGCACTTGGGAGGCGGAGACAGGAGGATCATGCAGGTTCAAAGCCAGCCTCTCTGGCTTAAGAGACCCTGTTTCCAAATAAAAATATAAAAAATAGGTGTCTGGGAGTGTAGCCCAGAGGTAGAAGGGTTTCCAGGAACCCCAGTACCACACACACACAAAAAAAACCAAAAAACAAAAAACAAAATGAAGAATAAAAAATACGGGTAGGGGTGTAGATTGGAGGTAGACTGACCCTGGGTTCTATCCCCAGTACTTCAAAAATAAATAAAATAGAGCTGGGGGTATAGTTCAGAGGTAGAATGCCCCTGGGTCCAACCCCCAACCACACAATAAATTAATAAATATAGAAGAGGCAGCTCCCCGGGAGGCCTCAGGGGCCCTGGCTGGTGGCACTCCATCCTCCACCCCCCTTTCTTTTTTTTTAATTTATTTTTTGTGGTACTGGGGATGGAACCCAGGGGCATTCTACCTCTGAGCTATACCCCCAGTCCTATTTTTTATTCTTTATTTGGAAACGGTCTCACTGAGTTGCTGAGAGACTCAGAAGTAGCTGAGGCTGGCTTTGAACCTGTGCGATCCTCCTGTCTCAGCCTCCCAAGTACTGGGATTACAAGCGTGCGCCACCACACCCCGGCTCTTCGCCCCCATCTAGGCCTGTTCCCAGGGCGTAGGGTCTGAGTTGGGGGCCGGGCAGGTGTCCTCCCAGAGAGACCCGGCCTGACCAGGGTCCTTCCCACCCAGAACCTGGAGGAGATCGTGGCCCTGCAGACGCGGCAGAAACACCTGCAGGCCGTGTGGGACGGGAGGTACGTGTTCCTGTTCCGCTCCAAGAAATCCCTGCAGCTAGAGAGCAAGCGCCTGGAGGACCGGCTGGCCAGGCTCGCCCACGTAATGGCGCAGGTGCAGGACGAGTACCCCCAGTTCCAGGAGGCCCTGCACAAGGTCAGCCAGAAGATCGCCAGCAGGCTGCCGTCACCGGGGCCCTCCTAGAGGGGCCGCCTCCCAAGGCCTGTCCCCGAGGAAGGCAGCCAAGATCTGCCTAGCTCCCCGCGTTCCTAAAATCCGTGTGCACCCCCAGAAAGACACCACATAAGAGAAACAGGTCAGCCCTGCAGCCATTTGTTGAGCCCCTCAGCGCTTAGACCGCCTGAAACCCCACATTTCCCGGTGCGCTTTGGCCAGCCTGCCCGTCGGCCTCCCTCTGCAGAGGACGAGGAGGAGGTCAATGAACACAAACCCTACTCCCCTGCTGGACTTACTAGTCCATGTGAAACGCAGCCTCTGGCCGCTGACTGTCTGCAGCTCTCGCCTGGACGCTGTCTGGGGCAGGCAGCAAGTGAAGGGCAGGAAGGCGGCCGTAGGCCTGGCCGGCCTAGCCGGCCTGGCCTTAGGGCTGTTTCATGCTCAGAGCCTTGCTAGGCCACATCTGAAAACCCAAGGCCCCTTCTCCCCACGCCTGTCCAGCTCTGCCCTCTGCTAAATTCAGATTCACAACCCGTGAGTCTCAGGACCTCCAAGGGACGCGAACGCCCAGGCTGTGTTCAAAGAGCTCCGTAATAACTTGCTAAGTGTGTCCCCACCTGGCTTGGCCAGCCGCTCCCCGCTCTGCGCCCTGGGATTCTGAGCACCGCTGACCTCCTGGCTTCTCTTCAGCTGAGAGTGTTCTATGGAGTCACCTCACTTTCAACTTTGCAGCTAAAAAATAAATTTTTTTTCTGAATATGGGAGTAAAACATTTATTCGAAAATGTTGCAGAAACACCACTGACAGCGCTGGGCAGCTCGCCTTACACTTTATTTGGCAAGTTATCCTTGGGCCCTGTGTTCAGCTTTTTTGTGTCCCCTGCCTGAAAGTTTGCACAATTGTGTGTGTGTGTGTGTGTGTGTGTGTGTGTGTGTGTGTGTGGTACTGGGGGTGGAACCCAGGGGCTTTCTACCTCTGGGCTACACTCCCAGACCTATTTTATCCTTTATTTGGAAACAGGGTCTCACTAAGTAGCTGAGGCTGGCTTCGAACCTGCGTGATCCTCCCGTCTCAGCCTCCCAAGCGCTGGGATTACAAGCACTCGCCATGATGCCCGGCTAAATTTGCACAATTTAACATAGCCTGTTATCACTTTAGAAATCATTTCATGTTTTCAGATGGCTGGCTTTATGAGTTATCACACGTTTTGACTGTTGTATGTGTGTATGTATGCGAGGGGGGGTACTGGGGTTTGAACCCAGGGACATGCTACCTCTAAGCTACACTCCCAGTCCCTTTAATTTTAATTTTATTTTTGGGGGGAGGTCTGGGGATGGAACCCAGGGGCATTTGACTTCCGAGCTACACCCCCCCCCGCCCTATTTTTTTTATTCTTTATTTTGAAACAGGGCCTCACTGAGTTGCAAAGGGCCTCACTAAGTAGCTGAGGCTGTCTGCGAACCCCGATCCTCCGGTCTCAGCCTCCCGAATGCCGGGATGACCAGCATGCCCGGCTTATTAATTTATTTTGAAACAGGGTCTTGGCGGGTTGTTCAGAGTCTGGACAAACTGGGTCTCAAACCCCAAACCTTCCTGTCTCAGCCTCGGGAGGGCTGAGATGTGGGTGAACATCACCACTCCCAGCTGTTCACTGCTGCCCCCGGGCACAAGTGTAAGTTGCAGAGCAGGCCTAAGATGCCGGCTGGTCCCCAGGGTGCGCCCCCGGGGGCGGGGTGTGGCTCTGCCCTGGGGCACCCTGTGGCCCTGCGCCCCAGCCTGGGCCCCGCCCCGCCCACTCGGGCGCCATGACCCGCGCCGCCACCAGGGGGCGCCGCCTCCCCGCGCCTGCGCAGTGGCGGCGTCACGTGACCGCGCGCCCCGCCCCGCCCGCCCCCCGCCGGGTGACAGCGCCCGCTCGGGGGTCTGCGCAGCGCTGGGCGGCGGCGGCAGGTGAGCGGGCCGGGCGCGGGGTTGGCCTGCCGGGCGCGGGGTCGGCCTGCCGGGGGCGGGCCACGTGGGCGCCCGGCCGGCCGCGATTTCCCCACCCGGGGGTCGAGCGGCCCCGCGCGCGGTGGGCGGCCTGCGTGGGCGGGGGGAGACACCAAGCCCCCGAAAAACACGGGCCCCCGAAACGCACCCCGGGCCCAAGCGCCCTGCCTCCCCCGGGGGAAACCGAGGCACGGGGAGGCCCTCCGCCATCCCCGGCGGGCCAGGCATGGTGGCGCACCTGTCATCGCAGCGCCTGGGAGCCCGGGAGGGAAGGATCTCGGATTCGAGGCCAGCCCCAGTAGCTTAATGAGGCCCCAGTTCAAAATGTACAAATAAAACAGGGCTGGGGGTGTGGCTTGGAGACGGAGTGCCCCTGAGTTCAAGGCCCAGTACCACCAAATAAATAAACAATAAATCAATACCGCGGGGCTTGGACGCAGCCTGCCCGGGAAGGGCGGCTGGTCCAGCAGTCCCAGAAGGCAGCGCTCCACCGACTGACGGGGCCAGCTGCGGCCGACCTTTAGTTCTAACCCTTTTCTCTCTGAATTGCCTGCTGAGCGATGACCTGGGAGCTCTCCCGTGCAGGGCCAGGGCCTGCCGGTACCATTGTCCAGGACCCGGTTCCCCGGCGAGCTTGTTGCGCAGACCCTGAGATACCTCTAGACTCCAGCGCAGCATGCATTTATTTATTATTTATTTATTTATTTATTTATTTATTTTGGTGGGGGGGCATTCTACCTCTGAGCTCCACCCCCAGCCCGGTTTTATTTTATTTTATTTTATTTTATTGCAGTACTGGAGATAAAACCCAGGGGCATTCTACCTCCGAGTGACACCCCCAGTTCTATTCTTTTTTTTTTTTTTTTTTTTTTTGCGGGTCTGGGGATGGAACCCAGGGGCATTTGACCTCCAGGCTAAACCCCCCGCCCTATTTTTTATTCTTTAATTTGAAACAGGGTCTCACTGAGTTGCGGAGGGTCTCACTAAATAGCCGAGGCTGTCCTCGAACCACGATCCTCCTGTCCCAGCCTCCCAAATGCTGGGATCACAAGCGTGCGTCACCACGCCCGGCTTTATTCTTTATTCTGAAACAGGGTTTCAGTTGCAAAAGCCCTCACAAAGCAACTGAGGCTATCCACAAAGCACCATCCTCCTGTCTCAGCTTCCCGAATGCTGGGATTACAAGTGTGCGCCACCACGCCGGGCTCCAGTTTTATTTTTTACTTTGAACAAGGTCTCACTAAGTAGCTGAGGCTGACCTCGAACCTACCAGCCTCCTCTCAGCCTCCCAAGTACTAGGATTACAGGCATGTGCCATCACACACACCCTGCTCAGTGCAGCTTCTGACAGATGCAGAGGCCCCAGCCCTGCACAGCTGGGTTGTCCCTGGACCGCGGCCCCTGCCCTAGACTCTGAGTTCCCAGATCCTGGGTGGTGATCACACCGTGTCACTAGAAGGGCCGGGGAGGGGGGCAGGACTGCAGTATAGTGCCAAGTTGGTGTTTGGTCTTGGTGCCTAATTCCTGGCACACAGCTCCTACAAACCTCGGACACTGGGAGGAGACAAGTTTGCCCCTGTGGGGATGGGCGGGGGGGGGGTCCCTGGGTGGTTTCAGAATGGTAGCTCGTCACCTGTAGGAGCCACCCACCTCCTGGGAGGGGTGGAGATAGAGTTGGACACCCAAGGCCAGTGATCCATCCTGTCTACATAATGGGGCCCCACAGAACCCCTACATAGGAGACTCCATGGGCCTCCAGGTCGACCACACTGGTGCTGGAAGGTGGCATGCCTAGAAGCTGTGCCCACCCCGCTCCAACCTTAAACAACACATCTCCGTCAGCCATTCCTGGTTACATCTTTCATTTAAAAAACAAACAAGCCGGGCGTGGTGGCGCTTGGGAGGCTGAGACAGGAGGATAGCACGGGTTCGAAGCCAGCCTCAGCTACTTAGTGAGGCTCTCAGCAACTTAGTGAGACCCTGTTTCCAAGTAAAGTATAAAATAGGTCTGGGAATATAGCCCAGAGGTAGAAAAGCCCCTGGGTTCCACCCCCAATACCAAAATAAATAAATAAATAAAAATAAAAAAACAACACAAGCTTGTAATCCCAGCATTCAGGAGGCTGAGACAGGAGGATCTCGGTTCGAGGACAGCCTCGAACAGATGCTGCTTCATAATAAAAAATAAAAAATAGGGCTGGGGTGTAGCTTCGGGGTAGAAAGCCCCTGGCCCAATCCCCAGTACCCCCAACACACATACACACCAGGAAACATAAGTGAAGTACTTTCTTGATTTCTGTGAGCTATCTGGTGGCTTACTGAACCTAAGGAGGGGGTCAGAACCCTGTATTTCTTTTTCTTTTTTTTCTTTTTTGGTGCTACTGGGGTTCCTGGAAGCCCTTCTACCTCCGGGCTATAATCCCAGACCCATTTTTACATCTTTTTTTATTTGGAAACAGGGTCTCTTAAGCCAGCGCGGCTGGCTTCGAACCTGCGCCATTCTCCTGTCTCCGCCTCCCAAGTGCGGGGATTACAAGCGTGCGCCACCACGCCCAGCAGAACCCTGTATTTCTAGCCAGTCAATGAGACGTACTAGAGGTACCCAGGGTTCGCAGCTGGTGTATGACGTGGGGAGACTCGTGCAGCCAAACCCCTGGCTGTGCGGTGTGGTGCGAGCTGCATCTGGGTAGGCCGCGTCAGGACTGAATTGGCTGTAGGACTGGTGTCTGCAGGGCTGGAGAAGCTGGTCCTGGGAGGAAACCCCGGCACATTTTGGTGTCCTAAGTGTGGTGGGTAAAAACTTCACCCCTGAGCTAGGCGTGGTGACGCACGCTTGTAATCCCACCATTTGGGAGGCTGAGACACGAGAATCTCTGTTCACGGACAGCCTCAGCTATTTAATGAGGCCCTTTGCAACTCAGTGAGACCCTGTTTCAAAATAAAGAATAAAAAATAGGGCCAGGAATATAGCCCGGAGGTAGAATGTCCCTGGGTTCCATCCCTAGTACCTAAAAAAATAATTCTAACCCTGAAAGCCCTGATTCACCGTGGCCCCGTGGCCCCAAAGCATTGCAGCGGGTCAGAATGCTCACAGCCGACCCTTCTGTGATGGGGACAGGCCAGGCTCCCTTGGTGCCCAGGGACCACCTCTGCTGCTGTGCGGCTTTTCCCCAAGACATAGGAGTGGGTGGCCTGAGAGCATCTCATGGCCCTCCTGCTACACAGGGCTGCCCCGGCCAGGACCAGCTTGAAAAGCCATCACTGCTTCCACGGGGGCCTGTTCCTGGGAGACCCCAACCGCTTTGATAGGCAGCTGTGGCTCAAGCCTGGGCCTGCCCCCTTCCTTTGGGGTCAGACTTGCTTGGGCACAGTGGTTCCTCCAGCCTTCTGGTCCACCATACTTTCTTTTCTTTCTCGTCCTCGTCCTCGTCCTTCTTTGGGGGGTGGGGGGGGGAGGTGCTGGGAATGGAAACCAGGGGCATTCTACCTCTGTGCTACACCCCTAGCCTGACTTTTTTTTTTTTTTTTTTTTTTTTTTTTTTTTTTTTTTTTTTTTGCGGGTCTGGGGATGGAACCCAGGGGCATTCGACTTCCGAGCTACACCCCCTGCCCTATTTTTTTATTCTTTATTTTGAAACCAGGTCTCACTGAGTTGCAGAGGGCCTCACTAAGTAACTGAGGCTGTCCCCGAACTGTGATCCTCCAGTCTCAGCCTCCCAAACGCTGGGATTACAAGCATGTGCCACCATGCCCGGCTCCGATATTTTATTCTTTATTTTGAAACAGGGTCTCAAAGGGTTGCAGAGGACCTCTCTAATTAACTGAGGCTGGCTGCAAACCCCCGATCCACCTGTCTCAGCCCTCTAAGTACTGGGATTACAAGCGTGCGCCACCATGCCTGGCTACATTTCTGTTATTTTAGAACACTTCTCAATGGGATATTCCCCCCCCCTTTGGTACTGGGGATCTATCCCAGCACCCAGGGGCATTCTACCTTCAAGCTATACCCCCGGCCCAATTTTTTATTCTTTATTTTAAAACAGGGTCTCACTGAGCTGCAAGGGGCCTCACTAAGTAGTAGCTGAGGCTGTCCTCAAACAGCCAGCCTCCTATCTCAGCCTCTCAAATGCTAGGATTACAAGTGTGCGCCACCACGCCCGGCTTGTCAGTCCGTGCAGTGCTGCAGCGCCCCATCTCTGCAGCGCCCCGCTTGTCCATGTCTCAGGAGCTCTGTGCTCGCCTGCGTCCGTGCTCTCGGACAGGGCTGGTCTCCGTCCCCCTCCTGGGTGCCGCCGGCCAGTCGGTTAATGTCTATACTGAGAATCCACCTGAGCCCCGGGTGCAGCTGAGTGCCAGAGCGCTTGCCTGGCGTGCATAAAGCCCTGGGTTCATCCCAGCATCTCCAGAGAGAGAGAGAACCCACAGAGGCCCTCCTGCGGCCCGGCCCCGCTGAGCCCGCTTCCCTCTCTCCGCAGGCTTCAGGCGTTACCCACGCTGCCCGGTGGCCAGCCAGCAGCCATGAATGTGAAGTGGCCCTGCTCCCGCCCCCTGCTGGGGGCCTGCGCCCTCATCTCCCTGACCACGGCCGCCTTCCTGGGGCACGTCCTGCTCCACATCTTACCCGGGGTCCCTCGCGAGCTGGATGGCCAGGCCCCAGGACTAGAGGCGGCGCCTCGCGCCCACCAGCAGGCAGCCAACGGGCCCGGGCACGCTGGCCAGCCCAGAGCAGCGCCCACACAGTGCAGCGTCCCCCCGAACAGCCGCTTCGACTGTGCCCCGGACAAGACCCTCAGCCAGCCTCAGTGCGAGGCCCGCGGCTGCTGCTACGTCCCGGCCAGGCGCGGCCCCCGCGGCCCCGCGATGGGGCCGCCTTGGTGTTTCTTCCCACCCAGCTACCCGAGCTACAGGCTGGAGAACCTGAGCTCCTCCGAGGCCGGCTACACGGCCGCGCTGACCCGCACCGTCCCTACCTTCTTCCCAAAGGACATCCTGCGCCTGCAGCTGGACGTGCTGCTGGAGACACCCGGCCGCCTGCGCTTCACGGTGGGCTGCGCGGGGCGGGCGGGGCGCTGGGTGCAGGCACGCCGCCAGGCCAGGCCCGCAGGGGCAGAGCGCAGGGTGTGCGTGGACAGCTCACACACGCATGCACACGCGCACACACACACACACACACACACACAGTGTCTGTAGCAGCCTGTATCTACAGAGAATGAGTTTATGTGTTTTTCTATTTTTATTTCTTTTTCGTGGTGCTGGGGATGGAACCCAGGGGTGTGCTACCTCCAAGCTACACCCCCAGGCCCGATTTTTTATTCTTTATTTTTATTTATTTATTTATTTATTTTTGTTGTGGTACTGGGATTCCTGGAAACCCTTCTACCTCCAGACTATACTCCCAGACCTATTTTATACTTTTCTTTGGAAACAGGGTCTCTTAAGCCAGCGAACCTGGCTTCGAACCTGCGCTATCCTCCTGTCTCTGCCTCCTAATTGCGGAGATTACAAGCGTGCGCCACCACACCCGGCCTTATTCTTTATTTTGAGACAGGGTCTCACTAAGTTGTGGAGGGCCTCACTAAGGGTTGAGGCTATCTGCAAACTGTGATCCTCCTGTCTCAGCCTCCCGAATGCTGGGATTACAAGCGTGTGCCACCACGCCTGGCCTTTTGAGTTTTGTTGGTTTTTTTTTTTCAGTACTGGGGATGGAACCCAGGGGCTACCTCTGAGCTACACCCCAGCTCTGTTTTTTATCCTTTATTTTGAAACAGGGTCTCACTGAGTTGAGAAGGGCCTAAGTAACTGAGGTTGTCCGCGAACCACGGTTCCTCCTGTCTCAGCCCCACCAAGTGCTGGGGTTATAAGTGTTCATCTCCAACCCAGGCTGGAGTTTTTGTTTTTTATTTTTATTTATTTATTTATTTATTTTGGTGGTACTGGGGTTCCTGGAAGCCCTTCTACCTCCAGGCTACACTCCAGACCTATTTTATATTTTTATTTGGAAACAGGGTCTCTTAAGCCAGCGGGGCTGGCTTTGAACCTGTGTGATCCTCCTGCCTCCGCCTCCCAAGCGCGGGGATTACAAGCGTGCGCCGCCATGCCCAGCCTGAGTTTATGTTTTTAATGTAAGGATGTCTCATGAAATATTTGGGGCAGACTTTCATTTAAAACCTCCTTGCTGTTTGCCTGAGATTCGAGGTTCCTGGGTGTTCTCTCTTTGACCCGGCAACCTGAAGGGCTATATGTGTGTGTGTGTGTGTGTGTGTGTGTGTGTGTGTGTGTGTGTCTCCTAGCTGCATAGACAAAGAAGCCAAGCTCCAGGTGGACAGACCGCGCATGTTCCCAGCATGCCACACGGGGCCTGCAGTGACCACCATCCTGGAGTGGTGTCCCCCAGAGTGTAGGGACCACAGGGCTCCACCCTGCCCGCAGTGGTCCTCAGACACCATTGTCCCTGCTTCTAGATCAAAGACCCTGCTAACAAGCGCTATGAGGTGCCCTTGGACACCCCGCGAGCCCGCGGCCGGGCCCCATCTCCGCTCTACACGGTGGAATTCTCGGAGGAGCCCTTTGGGGTGATCGTGCGCCGCAAGCTGGATGGCCGGGTGCTGTGAGTCGTGTGTCTGCCCTGGGTGAGCGTGGTCAGGAGGCCCCAGGGCCCAGCCCCAGAGGAGGCAGACCTGCCCACAAGCTGGACGCCATCACCCTGGCTCTGAGCAGCTGTCGGCCCACTCCCTGCTGGCCCGTCCCTGGGACATCCGGAGCCTGTGCCCACCAAGGCCCACCCAGAACACTCCTTGAGTCTTGGCATGGCACCCCCATTGAGTCCCAGAAGCCCCCTCCTCAGGGAAGCCCTCCCTGAACCCCTAGCTGGGGCTTCTCAGTGGTAGTCGTTTTCCCAGGAAACATTGGTGGTCTGGAGACGCTCCATTGCCCCAGCGTGTCACGGGTACAGATGTCACCCAGCACCCTGTAGTGCCCGAGGGGCCCTGGTCCAAGCTGGAGCGGGCATCCCCTCCAGGGGCTCCCTCTGCCTGGCTTGATTTTCATCTTACTTATCAATACTGTTACTTGCTATGTCCAGACACTAATTCAGTCTTCAGACAACTCAGAGGGAGGTGACTTATTAACCCCGCCCTAGGGCAGAGGAGGTGCGGAGGGAGGGGCTCCGGGCAGGGTGGGGTGGGGCCAGGAGCAGAGGCCCTCGGCGGCTCTTTTCCCTGGCTTGGTGCTGAGGTCGCTTGGCCTCACGGGCTGCCTGGCCCGTGGTCAGCCTCTGGCAGAGATGACCAGGGTGCAAGGAAGCCTGGTGTCCCCGCAGGCTGAACACCACCGTGGCCCCCCTGTTCTACGCCGACCAGTTTCTGCAGCTGTCCACCTCCCTGCCCTCCCGGTACATCACAGGCCTGTCCGAACACCTCAGCCCGCTCATGCTTAGCACCGACTGGACCAAGATCACCCTCTGGAACCGCGACCTGGCCCCCACGGTGAGCCGGGCGGGGCAGCGCGGGCTGGGCCGCAGTGGGCTGCTGCGGGCTGACCGCTGTCTCCTTTGGGTTGCAGCCCAGTGCCAACCTGTACGGCTCACACCCCTTCTACCTGTCGCTGGAGGACAGCGGCTCCGCTCACGGGGTGTTCTTGCTGAATAGCAATGCAATGGGTGAGTCCCCCTGGGCGAGCCCAGGTCTCCCGGCGGCCCCAGAGGCTGAGGTCCACCAGAGGTGTCTTACCCGAGGACCGGTCCTGTGGGCCCTGCCAAGATCTGCCTTTAGGTGCCCCCTGGGGGGGGGGGGCAGGAAAACCCTGGGGTCCAGTGATTGCGCCCCTCCTTCCTTAGCAAGCCAGGCTCAGCAGGGCGGCCGCACCCACCCACCAGGCCTCTCCCAGGCTCCCAGAGGACAGGGCCGCCCTCTGTGCATTTGGGCCCCTCTGTGAGGTGCCAGGCTCCGGGGCTTCATTGTCCCTGAGCCCAGGCCGTTCTTGCAGATGTGGTCCTGCAGCCCAGCCCGGCCCTTAGCTGGAGGACGACAGGAGGGATCCTGGACGTGTACATCTTCCTGGGCCCGGAGCCCAAGAGCGTGGTGCGGCAGTACCTGGACGTCGTGGGTAGGGCCTGCTCCCCGTCCTCACCCCCGCCTGCCCCCTCCCCGGCCGCTCACCACTGTGTGGCCTGCAGGCTACCCCTTCATGCCGCCCTACTGGGGCCTGGGCTTCCACCTCTGCCGCTGGGGGTACTCGTCCACCGCCATCGTCCGCCAGGTGGTGGAGAACATGACCAGCGCCCACTTCCCCCTGGTGAGTGGAGGGCTGGGCAGAGGGGCAGAGGGGCCCGGGCAGGGCTGGTACGGCCCCTCACCCAGCTGGCCCCTGGGCCACGGCCGCAGGATGTGCAGTGGAACGACCTGGACTACATGGACGCACAGAGGGACTTCACCTTCAACACCGACGGCTTCGCCGACTTCCCGGCCACCGTGCGTGAGCTTCACCAAGGCGGCCGGCGGTACATGATGATCGTGGTGGGTACCCCCTGCGCGGCGCGCCCCGTGGCTTCTCTGCACTGTGCCCTCCTCCCTCCCGCGTCACCAGGCTGTCTTCTGAGTCCCTTGATATTGAAGGACGTGGAGAGGGCTGAGGGCTTAGGCTTCGCTGCCCACGGATGTCCAGGGTTTTGTTGGGGGTTTTTGTCGGTACTAGGGATGGAACCCAGGGGCATTCGACCTCCAAACTACACCCTCAGCCCTATTTTTTATTCTTTATTTGGAAACAGGGTCTCACTAAGTTGCTGAGAGCCTCACTAAGTAGCTGAGGCTGGCTGCGAACCGCGATCCTCCTGTCTCAGCCTCCCAAGCGCGGGGATGACAAGCGTGCGCCACCACGCCCAGCCGAGGGATGTCCAGTTTAAGGGTCCTTGGAAACACCTGAACACCTGTCTCATACTCGGGATTCTTTGGGTTGTGTGTTACTTGAACTGCCTTAAAGCCAAGCTGATGCCATGAGTACTGGGAAGGGCCCAGCGCACTGGACATGGGTGTGTTTCCTGGGCCTGCCTCTCCCAGGCCAGGTGGGAAAGAGGTGTAACCTAGTGACAGGGATGCGGTTCAGGAGTGGTCTGGCTGGGATTTTGTGCCCCATCGCACCAGAAGTAGGAATGGGGGGACTGAGAAGACCCAGCAGCCCTCCACGGAGACCCCTTCAGGAGAAGAGTCAGGCACAGAGAGGTTTGGACTTAGTGGACCTTGCCGCCTCCGGCACCACCGCCCTTGAAGGGCATCATGGCGGCCACTCAGCAGAGGGCAACGCGGGCCTTTTCTTGTCTTAAGTCCCTATAAAAGAAGTAAATGGGCTGAATGCTGCAGTGCATGTCTGCAACCCCAGTGACTCTCTGGAGGCCAAGGCAGAAGGATCTGTCTGGGCCACTTAGCAAGACTCTCTCACAAAAGAAAGTATAAAGAGGACCCGGGTGTGGTGGCGCACGCTTGCAATCCCAGCATTCAGGAGGCTGAGATGGGAGGATCGCGGTTCGCAGCCAGCCTCAGCTACTTAGGCCCTTTGCAACTCAGTGAGACCCTGTTTCAAAATAAAGAATAAAAAATAGGGCTGGGGGGTGTGTGGCTCAGAGGTAGAATGCCCTGGTTTCCATCCCATACACACACACACACACACACACACACACACACACACACGTACATACACGGGGGTGTGACTTGGTGGTAGAGTACTTGGCTGTGCAAAGCCCTGAGTTTGACCCCCCTGCACTTCAAAAGGAAAGATGAATGGCCCTGGAGGAACTCTGGAGAGCCAGTGAAAGTGGAGGCCGCAGGCCGGCCCCTCCCGCCTCCACAGCTGGGCAGGCAGCTCGGGTGCATGTGTTCTCGAGCGGCTCACTCCCGCCCGTCCTATCCCGCTGACCAGTGGCTCTCACTCCCAGGACCCCGCCATCAGCAGCTCGGGGCCTGCCGGGAGTTACAGACCCTACGACGAGGGCCTGCGCCGGGGCGTTTTCATCACCAACGAGACTGGGCAGCCGCTGATTGGGCGGGTAAGCGGGAGCCCAGGGCTCTGGCCAGCGGGAAGGCGGGGCATTCCGTAAACGCCTGTCCAGTGTGCCTGCAGGGCAAGTCACAGGTGACAGCGGTGCCTCCTGACCCCATGCCCTGTAAGGAATCTGTCGGTCAGGGGTTTTTCCTAGCTCTGCTCAGGGGAGGCCTTGGTCCTCAAGGCTTCCCAGCCTCTGGGGGGCTTTTGTGTATGTGTGATGCCAGTATTAAACCCAGGAGCATTCTACCTCTGAGCTCCACCCCCAGCTCGAGGATTTATTCTTTATTTTGAAACAGGGCCTCACTAAGTAGCTGAGGCTAGCCACGAACCCAGATCCTCCTGTCTCAGCCTCCCAGGTACTGGGATTATAAGCGTGCACCACCACACCTGGCTGTACCAGCCTTCTTATGGGAGCTCGGTGGGGGTCCCACCCTCTCCATTCCAGGCTGGGCCCAGAACGGGGGTGGGTGGGTGGGGGCTGATGGAGAGGCAGAGAAGGGTCCCAGGTGCAGCTGCGGGGCCTTAGGCCTGGGTCTGACTGGTGTGGTCCTGGATGAGCGTCCACGAGGTCCTGGCCCTGCACTGTCACGTCCACCTTTACCCTGGCTGGTGCGTGTGGGGCGGCCGCGGCTCTCCCAGGGCTGAGCTGCTCATCCAGCCCCGGGCCCAGCCCTCAGATTTGCTGACGTGGACACGGCCTGGGTGTGGCTGCCACTTTGCTGGCAACGGGCCTCAGTGCAGGCCCGTGGAGACTGGGCCTCCCACTCCGTCCTCTCGTCCTCCAGGTGTGGCCCGGATCCACCGCCTTCCCCGACTTCACCAACCCTGAGACCTTGGACTGGTGGCAGGACATGGTGGCCGAGTTCCACGCCCAGGTGCCCTTCGACGGCATGTGGATTGTAAGTGTGCCCGGCCCCTGGGCGTCCCCCGGCCTCCAGGGACCCGTCGCAGCCTCTGCAGCCTGGGCCTCTCCTGCAGGACATGAACGAACCGTCCAACTTCGTGCGGGGCTCTGAGCATGGCTGTCCTGACAACGATCTAGAACACCCTCCCTACGTGCCAGGTGAGCCTGCCTGCCCGGGGGTCGGGGGCAGCCCGGGGCCATGGCTCCCAGCTGGGGCCTTCCTCCTCTGCTCTGGAGGCTTGGCCTCTCACTTCTGGGAATGGGGAGGGAGGGGACCCGAGGAGTGAGGCGAGGACACCGACCCAGCCACAGAGCCAGCTCTTCAGGGGAGGGGCAGGGGGCTCTCTAGAGAAGGTAGATCAGAAGGTCCGCAGGCAGCCTCAGCTACTTAGAGAGGCCCTCTGCAACTTAGTGAGACCTTGTTTCAAAATAAAGAATAAAAAATGCCGGGTGTGAGCAGGGCATGGTAGCGCACGCTTATAATCCCCACGCTTGGGAGGCTGAGACAGGAGGATAACACAGGTTCGAAGCCAGCCTCAGCTACTTAGTGAGGCTCTCCGCAACTTAGTGAGACCCTGTTTCCAAATATAATATAAAATAGGTCTGGGAGTTTAGCCCGGAGGTAGAAAGCCTCTGGGTTCCACCCCCAGTACCACCAAAAAAAAAAAAAAAAAAAAATGCCGGGCGTGGTGGCGCACATTTGTAATCCCTGGGCATGGGAGGCTGAGACAGGAGGATCACGCAGGTTCAGAGCCAGCCTCAGCTGGCTTAAGAGACCCTGTTTCCAAATAAAATATAAAAAAGGTCTGGAAGTATAGCCCAAAGTTAGAAGGCCCCTGGGTTCCATCCCCAGTACCACCAAAAAATAAATAAATAAATAAATAAATAAATAGCGCTAGGGTATAGCTTGGAGGTAAAATGCCCCTGGGTTGAATCTCCAGTACCACAGAAGTAATAATAACAATAATAATAGTAGTAGTAATAATAATAAAGGCTGAGGTTTCCCAAAGGCCAGGTGTGGCACCCACTTTGTCATGTCTTTGGGGACAGCACAGGGGCGTGCTCCAGGTCCTAAGGACCTCTGCCATGAGCCAGGGAGGGCACCAGGCCAAACGGACAGGGTGCTTTGGGCTGTGCTTTTGGGGACTGAGTCTCGGGAAGCAGCGGCCTGCACAGGGGCTCTTGGGGTGTGGGGGAGAAGTGGGCACCTTAGACCCCCAGCCCCTGGAGAACACTCCATGGAAACCAGCCCCCTCCCCTCCAGGCGTGGTGGGCGGGACCTTGCAGGCAGCCACCATCTGCGCCTCCAGCCATCAGTTCCTGTCCACACACTACAACCTGCACAACCTGTACGGCCTGACAGAGGCCATCGCCTCCAACAGGTGAGGCCTCCCTGGGGCTTGTGGGCGGGAACAGGGAGGGGAGGAGGCCGGGACCACCCTGAGCAGGCCCAGCAGGAAGCTGAGCACCCCAGTGGAGCCCCTGCTGCCCCACCTGCTTCTTGCCTGGTGCATTCTGGTGTTCACTGGATGGGAGAGCTGGGAGCAGTGGAGTGCCCCTGCCACCCCAGTGCTTGGGAGCTGACACAGGAGGAGTGTAGGTTCGAGGCCAGCCTTGGCAACATGGCAGAGCCCTTAGTAACTTAGTGAGACTCTGTTTCAAACTAAGAAATAAAAAAAAAGAACCAGGCGTGGTGCACGCTTGTCCAGTACTTGGGAGGCTGAGACAGGAGGATTATAAATTTGCGGCCAGCCACTGCTACTTAGTGAGGCCCTCTGCAACTCAGTGAGACCCTGTTTCAAATAAAGAATAAAAAATAGGGCTGGGGGTGTAGCTCGGAGGTAAAATGCCCCTGGATTCAAACCCCAGTATATAAATAAATAAATAAATAAATAAATAAATAAATGTCTGAGGGCATAGCTCAGAGGTAGAACAACCCACACTCAATTGCAGTACCAAAAGAAAAAAAAAACCAAAAAACTAAATGGTAGGCAGCGTTGGGACCCAGTGACTCTCAAGGCCGGGCCGTTGGCTGAGCTGTAGGCGATGGGTGCGGCCGGGGCACCGAAGACACAGGCCGTGGTCCCTCTCCAGCCACGGGATTCTCCCAGCTCTGGCCTCTCCTGTGGCTGCTGGTCCGCTGCCACGGGCGGCCAGGGTTCCCGAGTGAGCCCGCTCCACACAGCGCTGTGTGTCCCCGCCCCACCCAGGGCCCTGGCGAAGGCTCGGGGCGCGCGGCCCTTTGTGATCTCCCGCTCGACCTTCGCTGGGCACGGTCGATACGCCGGCCACTGGACCGGGGACGTGTGGAGCAGCTGGGAGCAGCTTTCCTCTTCTGTGCCAGGTGAGGGGTTGGTGGAAGGGGCTGCTCACAGGTGAGCCTGGGGCCCTCGGGGCAGCGTGGCCTGGAGCCAGGTGCACCGTGGCTCAGCAGAGATCAGGTGCTGCTGTGAGCGCGGGTCGCGGCCAAGTCGCAGGTGCGCGGCCCTCTGGCTCCTTCACACCTGTGTGTGTCCACTCGGCTGTGCGGGCCAGCTCCCCGCGGCCCCTCCCTCCTGGGTGGCTCTGTCTCGTTCTCCCAGGCCACTGTCTAAAACACGGTTGCAGTGTTGCCTTTCGTAATCCTGAGCTGCAGGACCCCGGAGCCCGGGGAGGACCGCCAGCCATGTGCCCCGCTCAGGGCTCAGCTCCACCTGCAAAGAGAAATCTGGCCTTTGCTCCTGGAGCTTTGGGGCGGTTGACCCACGTAAGCCCTGGAAGTGGCTCCGGAGCCCTAAAGAACAGGTTATGGAGGGAGGGGAGCCCGGGCCGCAGCACAGGCAGCTGCGAAGGGCCTCGCCGGAGTCCCGATGGCCTCGGAATTGTCTGACCCGCAGGGGCCTCGTGTGCATAGTGTGTGGACTCACAAGCCCTGGGGTGCGGCCTAGCCCAGCTCTGGAAGAAGTGAACCCCTTCTAGAAGGGGCAGGATGCCCCTGTTCCCAGTCAGCCGCTTCCCACTCAGGGCAAGCATGGCAGGCCAGGCCCTGCAGAGCTGAGGCTGGTGCGACTTGCACCCCTCTGGTCTTGGATTTGAGTTCTCGTGAGCCGAGTCTGCTGTGCAGAGGCTGTGCAGGTCTCACGACACGGTGCCACCCAGAGAACGTCCCCAGGCCCTGGGCTGGCCCGTCCCACCCAGGTCCCATCCTGGGGTCCTGGCTGCTCAGAAGAATGGGCCCAGTGTATGTGTGTGGGGGGGCTGGCCCTGGGCTGGATGAGCGGCCTTTGAACCCACCTACCCCGTAGCAGTCACAGCAGTAGTCATAGGGGGTCTCTGGCTCCCCCCGGGTTCTCTGTCAGTGTCCCAGAGCTACAGAACAAGAGCACAACCCGGGGCTTAAGCAGCAGAAATTGGCCTGTGACAGGTTTGGAGCGGACCCGGACGGAGGTGTGGGCGGAGCCGTGCTCCCCTGCAGCCCAACTCCCTCCTCTCCTGGCTCCACATCCCGGCTTCCGTCTCAGCCCTGGGCCACTTTCTATGATACGGATGCCAGTCCCATCAGATTAGGGCCCACCCTGAGAACCTCGTCTTAGCTTGACTGCCTCCACAAAGACCCTATTTCCAAATAAGGCCACAAATTCACCCGTTCCGGGATTCAAGACTCCAACTTAGCCAGGTGTGGTGGCGTACACTTGCAATTCCAGCATTCAGGAGGCTGAGATCGGAGGATCGTGGTTTGTGGACAGCTACTTACCCCCTTTGCAACTCAGTGGGACCCTGTTTTAAAATAAAGAATAAAAATTAAAACAGGGGTTGCAGTTCGGAGGTCAAATGCCCCTGGGTTCCATCCCCAGACCCGTAAAAAAAAAAAAAAAGACTCCAGCTTACCATTTCAGAGACACAGGTCAGCCGTACAGGGGTCTGGTTTGCTCTGCACACCCGGGTGTCAGGAAGCCATCCACGTGGCAGGGACAGGACCGCTGACCCCAAACGGAAGAGCACAAGTCAACATGGTCCCGACAGTCATTGGGTGGGGCGTGTGGAGGGGCCTACACCTCCAACCTGCTTAGCAGGCCTGTCCCGAAGGCTCCTCGGCCCGCGCTGGCCCCGCTCAGCACCTGAGGCCCGTCTGCCTCCATCTTCCCAGAAATCCTGCAGTTCAACCTGCTAGGGGTGCCCCTGGTTGGGGCGGACATCTGCGGCTTCCTGGGCAACACGTCGGAGGAGCTCTGTGTGCGCTGGACGCAGCTGGGGGCCTTTTACCCCTTCATGCGAAACCACAACGACCTGCACAGCCTGGTATGGTCGGCACCCCCACCCCACCCCACCCCCGGAGGTCCTGCCCCAGCAAATACCTCCCGGCCGTCCTTCCATGCCGGTGAAGGGGCTGCCGGGCCCACGGGTGGACACTCTCTGAGACCTCCTCCACCCCCACCCTCACAGCCTCAGGAGCCCTACAGGTTCAGCGAGACGGCCCAGCAGGCCATGAGGAGGGCCTTCGCCCTGCGCTACGCTCTGCTGCCCCACCTCTACACGCTCTTCCACGCTGCCCACGTCAGGGGGGAGACCGTGGCCCGGCCCCTCTTCCTGGAGTGAGTGTCCATGGTGGGGAGCGTGATTCATACGTGCCCGAGCGGGAGTTGGCCAGGAACTACCCGCACCGTGGTGGGGTGGGCAGCCCCGTCTCATCTCGGGCCATGTTCCCGGGACCTGAGCGAGTTGCAGTTGAGTGAGACCAAGGTGCCCCCAGATCACAACTCAGTGCCAGGCATCGGGGATCTGGAAAAGCCCACATGAACTGTGAGTACCGACCCATCCTGCCG
Organism: Muscardinus avellanarius; assembly: GCF_963383645.1. Classification (NCBI taxonomy): domain Eukaryota; kingdom Metazoa; phylum Chordata; class Mammalia; order Rodentia; family Gliridae; genus Muscardinus; species Muscardinus avellanarius. Next base: position 72,473,115 of record NC_137802.1, read on the forward strand.
GGCGGGGAAGGGGTGTGACTGATAAAGCTGGGCTGGCGGAGGATCGCGGTTCACGGCCAGCAGCAGCTACTTAGTGAGGCCCTCCACAACTCAGTGAAGCCCTGCTTCAAAATAAAGAAAAAAGAGGACTAGGAGCCGGGCGTGGTGGCGCACGCTTGTCATCCCCGCGCTTGGGAGGCTGAGACAGGAGGATCGCACAGGTTCGAAGCCAGCCTCAGCCACTTAGTGAGGCTCTCAGCAACTTAGTGAGACCCTGTTTTTTTTTTCTAATAAAATATAAAATAGGGCTGGGAGGTAGAAAGACTCTGGGTTCCACCCCCAGTGCCACCAAAAAAAAAAAAAGGGGGGGGGTGTAGCTTGGAGGTAGAATGCCCCTGGGGTTCAATCCCCTGTTCTGTTAAAAAAAAAAAAAAGAGACACACACACACACACAGTCAGTTTCCCCAAGCAGGACTTTAATACACAAAGGAGTTACTTTTTTTTTTTTTTTTTTTGAATGCTAGGGATTGAAGCCAGAGGTTATACCCCAACCCAGTTTTATTTTTTATTTGGCAATAGGGTCTCGCTAAATTCCTGATGCTAGCCGCAAACCTACAATCCTCTTGTCTCAGCCTTGCAAAGGAGTTAGTTACCTTAATAAATCAAAAGGAGCTGGGTGCGGGGATGCAAGCCTGTAATCCCAGGACTTTGGAGGCTGAGACTGAAGGATTCCAGGTTCAAGGCCAGCCTCAGCAACTTAGCAAGACTCTGTTTCCAAATACAAACAAAAACTAGGCCGAGCATGGTGGTGCACGCTTGTCATCCCCGCGCTTGGGAGGCGGAGACAAGAGGATCGAGCAGGTCCGAAGCCAGCCTCTCTGGCTCAAGAGACCCTGTTTCCAAATAAAAATATATACCAAAAAATAGGTCTAGGAGTGTAGCCCGGAGGTAAAAGGGAACCCCAGTACCACCAAAAAGAAAGAAAAAAAAAATATATATATATATATATATTTTTTTTTAAAGGGCTGGGGGTTTAGCTCAAAGGTAGAATGCCCCTGGATTTGGTCCCCAGTACCAAAAATAAATAAATGAATGAATGAATAAATAGGGCATCTTCAATCAGTGAATGAAGGATTCTCAGGTAGAAAGGTCATTCCTTAGTTCGGGTACAGATGGGTTTATCTCCCCTCCTGCTGGGAGGTAAGTTCCAGATGGGTTCCGTGTTACAGTGCGAAAGATAAAGCTCTAGAAAATTCCACAAGAAGGGAAAAGTGACCGTTTACCAATGTTCTAAGGGGGAGGGCTTTCTAAGCATCAGAACAAAGGGAGTAAAGGTTTAATTCAGAAAAAGAAAATAAAACTGTTGAAAAGGACAGAAAAAAATTAAAATCTCTGAATACAAACAAAATATTAAAATACAGATTTTTTTTTTTTTTTTTTTGGTGGTACTGAGGTGGAACCCAGAGGCTTTCTACCTCCGGGCTATACTCCCAGACCCATTTTCTATTCTATTTGGAAACAGGGTCTCACTAAGTTGCTGAGAGCCTAAGTAGCTGAGGCTGGCCTCGAACCCGTGCGATCTCCCGTCTCCGCCTCCCAAGCGCGGGGATGACAAGCGTGCCCACCACGCCCGGCTTTAAAATACAGATTTTAACAGCAAAAAAATTAAAATGAATGTGCCGCTCGGGTGCGGGGCCGCTCGGGTGCGGTGGTGGCGCACACCTGTAACCCCAGCACTCGGGAGGCTGAGGGGGCCCGCAGGTTCGCAGCCAGGCTCAGCAATTCAGTGAGTCCCAACTTCAGAATAAAAAATAATAGCCAGGCGCGGTGGCGCACGCCTGTCATCCCAGCATTCGGGAGGCTGAGACAGGAGGATCGCGGTTCGAAGCCAGCCTCAGCCACTTAGTGAGGCCCTCTGCAACTCAGTGAGACCCTGTTTCAAAATAAAGAATAAAAAATAGGGCAGGGGGTGTAGCTCAGAGGTCAAATGCCCCTGGGTTCCATCCCCAGACCCACATACACACAAAAAAATTGCTGAAGCCGGGTGTGGTGGAGCACGCTTGTAATCCCAGCATTTGGGAGGCTGAGACAGGAGGATCCAGGTTCGTGGACAGCTTCAGCTACTTAGTGAGGCCCTTTGCAACTCAGTGAGACCCTATTTCAAAATAAAGAATAAAAAATAGGGCTGGGGGGTGTAGCTTGGAGGTAGAATGTACCCTGGGTCTATCTCCAGTACTGTAAATAAATAAACAAACAAACAAACAAACATTAAAAAATAAAGCAGGGCTGGGAGTGTAGCTCAGAGGATGTTAATGGTGTTAATGATAATTGCCTTTGGCTGTGGGCTTGTGGAGAGGGTTCCTGATTCCTGATTCTCGACACCGGACTCCAGTGTTGGGCTCGGGCTGCCCCCGCATCGTGTGGGGCGGGGGGCAGGGTTATTTTAGGCTCTAGCGTGGCCCAGCCCTGTGCCACCTAGTCCTGGCTCCTCGAGCTCTCCAGAGACAGGAATTCTGGCTCCTTTCCCTGGCCCTCCCTGTGGGTGCCCGCACACCCAGGCCCACACGCCCATCCCTCCGTGAAGGTTCCCCGAGGACCCCCGCACCTGGCCCGTGGACCGGCAGCTCCTGTGGGGGGAGGCACTTCTCATCACGCCGGTGTTGGAGCCTGGGAAGACCCAAGTGGCCGGCTACTTCCCCTCGGGCACGTGGTACGACCTTCAGACGGTGAGTCCCGGGACCGCAAACCCGGCTGCCAGTGCGGCACGTTGGAACATTTCCCACCGCACCTGGAGTCCTGGCTGCGTACCGAGCCCGAGCCGCGCACACACAGCAGCCGTCAGTGTCCCGCGGTGACCCCTTTATCCTGATGAGGAAGCAGCCTGAGTGGGGAACTTGCCGGGGCCAGAGCCATTGCTGGGGCTGGCTCAGCTGGGCGTTCCCTGACCGGCCCCGGCCGGGGCCCTGCGTCCAGGCCCCTCCGGCTCTCCCACCAGGCAAACGTCTGGGTCCCTGCAGAGAGCGCCGCAGTGGCCGGAGGCCGCACCCAGCCTGTTGCTGCTGGGCCCTTTGGGCCTCTCACGGAGCCCTTGGGAGACGAACACATTTGTGTGTGTGGTACTGGGGATGGAACCCAGGGGCTTTCTACTTCCAGGCTACACTCCCAGACCTATTTTATATTTTATTTGGAAACAGGGTTTCACTAAGTAGCTGAGAGCCTCGCTGCATAGCTGAGGCTAGCTTTGAACCTGTGCGATCCTCCTGTCTCGGCCTCCCAAGCGCGGGGATTACAAGCATGCGCCACCATGCCGGGCAGGAACACAGGTCTTGATGTGGTGTGGGGCTGGGGCACCGCTGGGGCTCCTGACATGCCGCCTCCCTCCAGGTGCCAGTGGATTTCTTCGGCAGCCTCCCTGCTGTGGCTCCGGCACCCCCCAGCCCTGCCATCCACAGTGAGGGGCAGTGGGTGACTCTGCCGGCCCCGCTGGACACCATCAACGTGCACCTGCGGGCTGGGTACATCGTGCCCCTGCAGGTACCCGCACCGGGGTCTGAGTGGAGGTGTGGACGCAGGTGGCAGGCCTCAAGGGGGCAGGTGCTGGGCATAGCCTGCTGTCCCTCAGGCGTCTGTTGGACACTCTGTCGGGCCGGCCCCTGGTGGACAGGGGTAGTGCCTGAGGCTGTCCTGAGACCCTGCTTCTGGCAGCCAGAGCCGTGCCAGCATGGCACTCCAGCCTGGAGGCCTCCCAGGGTCAGAGCTATGACATGTGTCCACTCCCTCCCCAGGGCCCCGGCCTCACAACCACAGAGTCCCGCAAGCAGCCCATGGCCCTGGCCGTGGCCCTGAATGCCAACGGCGAGGCCCGCGGGGAGCTGTTCTGGGATGACGGGGAAAGCCTGGGAGTGCTGGAGCGAGGGGCCTACACGAAGGTCACCTTCCTGGCCAGGAACGTGAGTCCCGGGTTCCGATCCGGCGAGGGGCCCAGCCTGGCATCTGCCAGGCCCCCAGGGTCGGCACGGGTGTCATGGCCTGGGGTGCGGGTGCAGGCCCTGTCTGCTGGGCCCTCCGCCAGCTGCCTGCTGACAGCACCGTGGTCTCTTCCCATCTCTGTCTGGCCCAGAGCTCCGTCGTGAATGAGCTGGTGCACGTGAGCAGCGAGGGGGCCAGCCTACAGCTGAAGCAGGTGGCCGTCCTGGGGGTGGACGTGGCCCCCCAGCAGGTCCTCTCCAATGGCGTCCCGGTCCCCAACTTCACCTACAGCCCCGACACCAAGGCAAGAGGGCCAGCTGGGAACGGGCAGGAGGTGCCGAGCGTCCCGGTGACCTGGTGCTGCCCGGCTCCGGTCATGAACAGGCTGTTGGGAGGAAGGCTGGGGTGGAGAGGGCCCTGGCCCTGGGCTGGGTGGGACCTCGCCCCCCAGTCCACACTGAGTAGAGTAGCAATGGCAGCCGAGAGCTGCCGAGTCAGCACCCCTTCTCCAGAGGCGCCTGTGCCGAGTGCCGGGGCCGGCCGTGTCCTCTAGACCCTCGGGCGCCCTCCTGGCAGCGGGCCACGCTGTCGTCCAGGTGCCTGTCTCCACCACTTCTTCTCTCTTGCAGACCCTGGCCATCCCTGTCTCGCTGTCCATGGGAGAGCAGTTTCGTATCAGTTGGACTTAGCGGGCAGCGGCCGTTACACATGAAGGCCAGCGGCCGGGCCAGGCAGACCCGCGGCCCCAGCAAGGCGGCTCCGGGCCTGGCGCTGCCCCCCCCCCCCGTCTCAGAGTTCTCCCCGATTTCCTGGTTGCCGTGTTCGTGTCGGCTGCTGTATTAGGAATGTCGTACGGGAGGCCAGCCTCCGCCGCCTGTCACGGGCGTGTAGCGTCAGCCTCCCCCAGCCGCCTGGCCCTTGACGTCACAGAAGGTGTTGTGGCAGAGGCAGACGGGACGCTGCCCCCGCGCTGAGGCCAGGCCGCAGGGTGATCGCAGCTGTGACCTGAGGGGGACCGCTGGTTCAAAGGACTCGGAAAGCTTAGAAGTGCAATTATTTTAATAAAAGGGGCACTGGGAACTGAGCTGCTGTTTGGGGGTTTGGGGTGGAGGGACTGTTCAAGGCCACAAGAGTTAGCAGCCGCGTGCAGATGCCCCCGCCTGCCACCTGCCCCCAGCCAGCACCTTCCCTGTCCCCACGGCATGTCACGGCCCCACACGGCCTCGTGACCCACCACCCAGACGGCCCCCACTGTCCCGAGACACTCCCTGCAGGGCTGTGGACAAAGTCTTCAGGGGGGCTCCAGCAGTGCGGCCTCGCCCTTGGGCAGAGGCAGAGATCGTCCCCAGGTGACAGGAGGGGTATATCTGGGCCCAGCAAGCCGGAAGAGAGGAAAGGGAGCCCGTGTTGAGGTCATGGCCCAGAAGTCGCCATCACGAGCTGGACAGACACCTCGAAGCCGCTCCCATCACTGGAGTTGATGGGGCTGAAGAGACCGCAGCCTAGTGCCGGCCTCGGGCCTCAAGGAACCAAGGGCCCTGGGGTGCTGCTGCCTGGGGGCCCAGAGCCCGTCTCAGGAGGCATGGGAACATCCTTAGGAGCAGAAGGAGCCTTCCTGGCCAGGGTCCAGCCCACCTGCCACTGTGCCTGTAAGGGCTCCTTTTGGTCAAGTCCCCTGGGCCAGGCAGTCACGTGGTAAGAGGATGCCACTTCAGCCCCTCATCCTGGCCGCAGTGGCTTTAAGCAGACAGAGGCAGGCCGGGCACGGTGGCACACACCTGTAATCCCAGTGCTTGGGCAGCTGAGACAGGAGGATCGCAGGTTCAAGGAAAACTCAGCACTGAAGTGAAACTTTCAGCCACCTGCTGAGACCTTGTTTCCAAACAGAAAATAGGCCAGGTGGTGACATGCTTGTGATCCCAGTACTTGGGAGGCTGAGACAGGAGGATCGCAGGTTTCACAGCCAGCCTCAGCAATTTAGTGAGCCCGCCACAACTTGGTGAGACACTGTCAAAATAAGCTGGGTGTGGTGGCACATGCCTGTAATCCCAGTTCTTGTGAGACAGGAGGATCACAGGTTTGAAGCCAGCCTCAGCAACTTAGCCCATTTCCAAATGTAAAGAAATAAGGCCGGGGTGCAGCCCCGAGGTAGAATGCCCCTGAGTTCAATCCACAGCAAAAATAAATCCACACAAAAATAAAATATGGCTGGGGGTGTAGCCCTGAGGTAGAATGCCCCTGGGTTTGATCCCTAGTACAACGCACACACAATAGACGCAGGCCAGGTGTGGTGCACCCCTGTAATCCTAGTACTTGGGAGGCTGAGACAGGAGGGTCAGATTTGAGGCCAGGGTCAGCAACTCAGCTCCTCCCCAGCTTAGGGAGACCCTGTTTCAAGATAAAAAGGGAGCCGGGCGTGGTGGCGCACGCCTGTAATCCCAGCATTTGGGAGGCTGAGACAGGAGGATCGCAGTTCTCAGACAGCCTCAGCTACTTAGGCCCTTTGCAACTCAGTGAGACCCTGTTTCAAAATAATAAAAAATAGGGCTGAAGGTATAGCTTAGAGGTAAAATGTCCCTGGGTTCCATCCCTAGTACAAAAAATAAAAATAAAAAGGGCTGGGGGTGTGGACCAAAAGGGGGAGAAGTGCTTGGACAGTGGCCCTGGGCCGTGTGTCCTCGAGGGGTGATGGGCACAGGAAGCCCCTAGTGCCAGGGAACCGCAGGAGGGGAAGGAGTGGGGGCGCCCTCCGCTGCCAGCGCTCTAGCCCTAGGCCCAGGGAGGGCTGGGTGTGAGGCAGCCACTGCCTGGCTGGCTGGCATCGGAGTCCTCACCTGGGCCAACCCCAGCCCTGCGGGGCGACCATGGCTGCACCCTCCCCAGGACCTGGCCCTTCCCTGTGGGGCATCAGGAGGCCCGTGAGGAGCTTGGTGCCTCCGAGAAGGCGGCGCAACGTGTCTGAGCGGGAAGAGGTGAGGTGGGGGTGGGGAAAGGCAGAGGGACAGGTCCCCTCCCACGATGGTCCACACCGAGAACCCCATAGCAGGAGATAGCCCACAGCCACCTCTGGGCAGCAACCAGGACAGCTGCGCATACGCCTGATACAGCAGCTCCCCAAACTCACGCCCGATACGGGGTTCCCCAAACCTCAACGACATTTAAAGCTCCAGCCAGGAACTCGGTCCGGCACCCTCTGCTGGGGAGAGGGCGACATGGCTTCGCTGCTTGGCCCCGCCTTTCCCTGTGTCTCTGGCTGGCTTCTTTGGGGATGGAGCCCAGGGCCTCATGCGTGGTAGGCAGACCTCCACCACTGGGCCACACCGCCCACCTGTGACATTCTTAGTAAGTACTCCTGAGGGGCTGAGGCCCTCGCGTGCTGTGCCAGGCCCTGCAGGTTGTGTGGCCAGTCCTGGGCTGGGCCAGCTTCCCCCTGTGGAGTACCAGTTACGTAGCTACCCCTTCTTCCCCTCGGCTTCTGAGAGCTGGATCTAGAAGCTGGAGTCTGAATTTCTTTGGCCGGGGGGGGGGGGGGGAGTCTGGGGATGGACCCCAGAAGCATTCTACCTCTGAGCTACACCCCAGCCCTGTTTTTTATTCTTTATTCTGAAACAGGGTCTCACTGAGTTGCAAAGGGCCTCACTAAGTAGCTGAAGCTGCCTGCAAACTGTGATCCTCCTGTCAGCCTCCCAGATGCTAGAATTACAAGTGTGAGCCACCATGCCTGGCTTTGAATTTTTATTATATTTATTTATTTATTTATTTGGTGGTACTGGGGATGGAACCCTTCTGCCTTCGGGCTGCACTCCCAGACCTATTTTTATATTTTTATTTTTGGAAACAGGGTCTCTTAAGCCAGCAAAGCTGGCTTCGAACCTGCACAATCCTCCTGTCTCTGCCTCCCAAGCCCGGGGATTACAAGCGTGCGCCACCACACCCGGCTGGATTTTTTTTTCTTTTTCTTTCTTTTTTTTTTTAATTGGTACACTGTATTCATACATCATAGTGGGATACAAGCTTTTGTAGACATACATGCACACATCGCCCAGTCAGCCCCCACCCGATCCCCACCCCATTCTCTCCCCATCCCTCCTTCCCATGCTTGGCTTAGTGGTTGACATCTAGTATTATAGCAATTTATCCAAAATTAAAAATGATAATCTCACATAACAGTTTCATTTGTCTGATACCAAGCTTTTGATGACTTAAAGATAACATTTCAATATTTCTTTTTGCTTTCTTTCTTACCAGAGAATATTTTTTTTCTATTTTTTTAGGTAAAACTATCATATATTTATATATTTATTTTTCAGAAAAAAATCTATCCTAATATGGAATATGGATTCTAGATACCCAAAAACGATCTTGAAAAAGAACAAAGCTAGAAGATATATATTTTCTGATTTCAAACCATATAAAGCTACAATAATTGAAGCAGTGTAGTACTGTTCTAAAGGCAGATATATAAACCATTGGAGTTAAATACAAGCCTAGAGCTAAATTCTTCCCTATATTGTCAAGTTATTTTTGACAAGGTTTCCACGAACATTTGGTGGTGGAAATAATAATCTTTTAACTAAATATTGTTGAAAAATAATAATTACATGGAAAAGAATAAAATTGGACCCTTACCTAATCCCATATACAAGTATTAACTCAAAATAGATAAAAGACCTAAATATAAATCTTAAGACTATAAACTTTTAGAAGAAAATCTGGGTCATAAAACCTCACAACATTGAAATTGGCAGTGATTTCTTGGATATGATTTCAATGGCACAGGCAACAGAAGAGTATATAAACTCCCTAAAAAAATAAAAAAAATTGTATATCCAAAGACAATGTAAACAGAGTTAAAAGTTACTAATAGAATTGGATAAAATATTTCCAAATGCTATATCTGAAGGTATATTAATATTCCAACTAGAAATCCTAAAAATTAACAATAAAGGATAACAATACAATTTAGAGATAGGTAAAAGACTAACATAAATAATGAATCTCCACAGATAACCAATCTTAGTTGTCTGTTGGATGGAAAAATCTTATTTCTCTGGTTCTGGTGTGTGTTACCTATTTCTTCTTTGTAGTTAATCTCTTTGAGTATTTTCTCTAGTGCTGGTTTTGAAGACATAAATTCCTTCAGTTTCTGTTTGTCATGGAAGCTTCTTATTTCTCCATCTAATTTGATAGAAAGTTTTGCTGGGTAGGAGATTTTTGGCTGGAAGTTGTTTTCTTTCAGAGTTTGGAATATGTTACTCCACGCCCTTCTGGCTCTCATGACTTGGTTTGGGAAGTCTGGAGTGATTCTAATTGGTTTGCCTCTGAATGTCACTTGGCCCTTTGTTTTTGTTGCCTTTAAGATTCTCTGCTTGGCTTCCACATTGGTCATTTTGACAATTATGTGGCGTGGGGATCCTCTTCTCCGATCCTGTCTAAAGGGAGTTCTATAAGTTTCCTGGACCTGTGTATCAACCTCTTGCTCTATGTTTGGAAAATTTTCTGCTATTACTTCCTTGAAGAGATTGTTGATCCCTTTGGTTTCACTTTCTTTTCCCTCCTCTATTCCAATTATTCTTAGGTTAGCTCTCTTAAGATGGGCCTATATTTCTTCAATGTCAGATTCCTGCTGTCGGATATTTTTTTCTAGATTAGAAACTATGCGTTCATTTTTGGAATGATCTTCTTCTAAGAGCGAGATTCTGTTCTCCATGTGGTCTAATCGGTTGTTTGTGCTTTGAATTGAGGCCTTTACTTCATTAATTGCATCCTTTATCTCTTTTTGGCTCTCTCTGAGTTCTTTTCGAAGCACCTCTATTATTTCTACAGTTATTTTCCTGATTTGATCTTCTAGAAATCTCTGATTTTCTGTTTTATCGGGTTCTGATGTTGTGGGCATTCATTGCTCCAGTGTTATTCCTCTTTCCTGTGATTTCGGAAGTTTGTGCCTTCTCTGGGTTCTTCCCTTGAGTCACTATGACTTCACTTAAGGTGCTCTGGATCTCGAGTCAGTAGTATCTCTGACCCCACTACTCCTTTACTGGGTTGTATCACAGAGTCTCCGACCCAGGGAGTCGATAGAGGCTGCTTTAGACTGTGGGGGGTGCCAGGTTGCATGTTCTCCTATGGTGTGATATCTCTGCCACCGCCACTCCCCCACTGGGTCAAGTCCCAGGGAGTACAGTACTGGGATTTCTCCTCTGTGGCCCGCAATTTGACTCACTGTTCTTGAGTTCGCAGATGTAGCTGTCGTGGACTCGGTGAATTCGCTGCTGCTGCCGCCGGAGGCAATATGGCACCGCTGTTACGCCCTCGGCCGTGAGGCTGGTGTATTTCTTCTTGGTTTTGAGTTCCACTCTGAGTCCCTGAAGCGTGTGCTGAGCTCAGCCACTGGGAGCTTTAGATGCTCCCTGCGCTGAAAAATCCCGCTTGGCTGTTCCGCAGCGGCTCACCTCGGCTTGCTGTAGCCGTCCGGTGAACTTGCCGCTGCCGCCGGCAGTATGGCGCTGCTGCCGCGTCCTCGGGCGTGAGGCCGGTGTATCTCCTCTGTGGCTCTGAGCTCTGTTCTCAGTCCGCTTTCTCTCTGGAGCCTGGTGATTTTTTTGTTTCTCTGGTGATGGTGTTTTCTGGCTATGAAAGGTGCTGATTTTGTGGTAATGGAGATTGGTCGCCATCTTCCTTGTTTTTCAATTTTTTTTTTCTTAATTAGCGATTGAAGCCAGGCATGGTGGCACACATTTGTAATCCCAGCATTTGGGAGGCTAAGACAGGAGGATCTCAGTTTGTGGACAGCCTCAGCTACTTAGTGAGGCCTTTTGCAACTCAGTGAGACCCTGTTTCAAAATAAAGAATAAAAAATAGGGCTGGGGTGTAGCTCAGACGTAGAATGCCCCTGGGTTCCATCCCTAGTACAGAAAAAAACAAAAATGCATGCCACCTGCAGAGAAGCCCTCTGGTGGTCACCATGGGGCCCGTGGACCTTATTCCTGAAAGGCGCTATAAGGAAGACCCCCAGCTCCAGGAGACTGGAAAACCACCGCACCGGGCTGCGGCGGTGAGGGCAGAGGGTAAGCAGGGTCCACACATGGGTCAAGCAGTAAAACCTGGCTGTGCAGACAGGACCCGCGTGGGTAGCGCGGTCACCTGAGCTGCTCCACAGGCCCTGAACCTGGCGCGACCTGTCAGGAGCCGAGGGCGCAAACCACAGTGGGGTGTGGGAAGGGCAGGACCCCGAGTGTGGGACAAGCTGCAGCCCCCACGCCCGCGGCGCAGCCCGTGCAGGCCGCCAGCCACTCGGGGCAAACGCGATTAGAGTCCAGTCCCTCCGTTGCCTTCATGCAATGGGGTCTCACTTAAGTAACTGAGGCTGGCCACAAACCTGCGAACCTCCTTTCTCAGCCTCCAAGTACTGGGATTACAGGCATGTGCCACCATGCCTGGCTTTGAGGGCGTTATTAAAGACAAAATGAGCATCCCATGAGCTAACCCTTAACCACAATGACAAATAACAAGCATGGCACTAGTCTGACGTTAAGACAGTTGATGGGCAAAGACCTTAAAATTTTTGTTTTTTTGCAGGTCTGGGGATGGAACACAGGGGCATTTGACCTCCAAGCTACACCCCCTGCCCTATTTTTTATTCTTTATTTTGAAACAGGGTCTCACTGAGTTGCATAGGGCCTCACTAAGTAGCTGAGGCTGTCTGCGAACCGCGATCCTCGTCTCAGCCTCCCGAATGCTGGGATTATAAGCGTGCACCACCATGCCCGACTACCTTAAAAAATCTTTGTGTGTAGTCCTGAGAATTGAACCGAGGCATTATACCTCCAAGTGACATCCCCAAACCGATTTTTTTTTTTTTTTTTTTTTTTTGGTACTGAGGATTGAACCCAGGGGCATTCTACCTCTGAGCTACACTCCCAGCCCTATTCTGTATTCTCAGCCTCTCAGGTACTGGGATTAAGTGTGCACCACCACACCCAGCTCCCAGAACAATTTATTTTTTGTTTTTGTTTTGTTTTGTTTTTGGTGGTACTGGGGATGGAACCCAGGGGCCTTCTACCTCTGGGCTACACTGTCAGACCTATTTTATATTTTATTTGGAAATAGGATCTCTTAAGCCAGCTGAGGCTGGCTTCGAACCTGCGCGATCCTCCTGTCTCAGCCTCCCAAGCATAGGGATTACAAGTGTGTGCCACCACGCCCGGCTAGAACAATTCATTTGGAAACAGGATCTCACTAGGTTGCTGAGAGCCTCACTAAATGGTTGAGGCTGTGATCCTCCAGTCTCAGCCTCCTAAGTACTGGGATTATAAGTAAGCACCACCACGCCCAGCTAGTCCTAGTTTTTAAATTTTGAAACAGCGTCTCTGAGTCTTGCTAAGTTGCTGAATGGATGGGATTACATCCCGGACAGTCTGGTTTAGACATCTGTGAGCCGTGGTGCCCGGCCAGCGTCCTCTCGTGCTTACACCTGGCCCGAGCTGGCCAGGTGAGCATTTGTGGTCAGCAGCCTGGCCTGGCCATCCTCCCCTGGAAGGCTCGGGGTCCCGGCAGGCAGAGCTGCGTGATCTGCCCCTGCGTCTCATCAACCAGGGTCCTTCCAGCCCCCAGACGCCCCAGAGCGTCGCTCGTGACCCCTCTCCAAACCCAGCAACAGGCTCCTGAGAATCCCTGCCGTCTCCTCTTCCATCCAGGCCCGGCCAGCCGGAGCACTCCTGGCTGGTGAGGGCACGTGCGCTTTAGGCAGTCCAGGATTAGTACCCTCGCAGGTCCCTTCAGCCACGCGATGTGATACTACCGGGGGCCAGGACAGGCTCGGAGGGCCTTTATGTATTCCTAGGACCTTATCAGATGCCAGATGCATGCCGTGCAGGGTACTCCTAAGTGTCTTTTTGTGTGTGTGTGGTACTGGGGGTGGAACCCAGGGGCTTTCCTACCTCCGGGCTACACTCCCAGACCGATTTTATACTTTATTTAGAAACAGGGTCTCACTAAGTAGTTAAGGCTGGCTTCGAACCTATTCAATCCTACTACATCAACCTCCCGAATGCTGGGATTACAAGTGTGTGCCAATACGCCCAGCTCCCCAAGTGTCTTCTTGAAGAATAATTTTTTTTTTTTTTTGCAATGCTGGGGATGGAACCCAGGGGCATTCTACCTCTGAGCTATACCCTCAGCCCAATTTTTTTTCCTAATTTTTTTTTTTTTTTTTGATGGTACTGGGGGTGGAATCCAGGGGCATTCTACCTCTGAGCTATACCCCCAGCCCTATTTTTCTTTCTTTATTTTGAAACAGGGTCTAAGTGAATTACAAAGGAGTTCACTAAGTAGCTGAGGCTGGCCTCAAACCGTAATCCTCCTATCGCAGCCTCCTAAATGCTGGGATTACAAGCGTGCGCCACCACGCCGGCTAACACTGATGAATTGTGACTATGTGTACTTATTAACCGCCTGGCTCACAACCCTGTTCAAGTCCTCGCTGCCTGCCACGCTCAGGTCTACGGCTAAGACTCTGCCATCCTCCCTTCGAGCGAGACCTGTGCGCTGTGACCGACGGAGCGAAGGCCGCCCAGGACCACAAGCGAGTTACTAGAAAGCTGGTGGCACCTTGAGAAAAACAAACAAAAGAGCTCGTGGGGAATTTTTAAACATTTAATGAAAAAATTAGCAATGCATTATTTACATGTGGGTAAGAAAAGATGGGAGACCCCCAGGGCTCTTCTAGGCCGGCTGGAAGAAGAGCTCACACTAAACTCGTCAACTCCCGAACATCTCCAGACAGGACCGCAGGACAGGCCGCAGCTCGGCCCAGCAGAGGAGCGCCGACTCAGATCAGATCCGCAACTGCAAAGAAGGCGAGCGGAATAAGCAGAATGCTAACAGCAGCAGTGCCGACCACGCAACACAGACGGGAACGTGCACGCTCAGCCGGGCTCGCGCCGGCGCCCCTCACCGTTCATGGGCATCTCGTCGATCTGCGTGGAGTAGTACTGCTCGATGTCCCTGAGGATGCGGATGTCGTCATTCTTCACAAAGTTGATGGCCACGCCCTTTCTGCCATACCGCCCCGACCGTCCGATTCTTCAAACAGAACAGAACCACTGAGCAAACACAGCCAGAGGCCCCAGCGACCCTCCGCACGGGGCAGGGAGGCCGGGAGGCTCACCTGTGTATGTACAGCTCTCTGTTGTTGGGCAGGTCGTAGTTGATGATGAGGGACACCTGAGGGACGTCCAGCCCCCGGGCCCAGACGTCTGTGGAAATGAGCACTCGGCTGCAGAAAGAGGCGCAGAGGTGTGAGGCGGCCCGCCCCCCGCTCAGAGTCAGCGGTCAGGTAACCCAGGCCATGTGCTCTGGTTAGAGACGCGTCCTTTAGGGAGTGAGTGGTCAGGTAACCCACACCATGTGCTCTGGTTAAAGAGACGCGTCCACTAGTAACTTGCCTCAAGTCAGTCCGTTATCAGTCAATGGAAGAAAAGGAAAAAACTTCTGCCTAGAGAAAGGCAGTCAACGGCAAAGCACTGGCCTTGGTTCAGTGACAGGCCCACGTCCTCCCAGCCCCCGGCAGACACACGGCAGAGAAGCGGAGCACGGAGACGCGGCCTCTGAGCCCGATGTGCTCCAGGTGAGTCCCAGGACTGCAGGTGCGGTGTGAAAGGTACTAAACACAGGACCGTTTAGTACTGCTGAGCACTGGAACGCCACGGTGGGCTGGCAGACACTAAGAATGACCTGCACCTGCTCCTCCTCTCCGCCTACACCAACGCGGTTACTAGGAAACTTTAGATCACAGTAGCTGGACGCTTGCTTCCCAGGGCAGCGCCAGAGGTGCCCAAGCAGGTAACACGAGGCAGGGAAGTTGAGACCAGGGCCTCGCTGCCCGCAACCCCCAGCTCAGGCCCAGAGGGAGCGACAATGCGCCTGCCCAGTGCCCGAAGACAAAGGCAGGGAGCCCTGAAGTCTACGAACGCCCACTGGAGACAGAAGGAAATCCACATCAGACACAGCAGAGCAACAACTCCCAAATGCAAAACACAAAACCCAACCCAGAGAGCGCCTGAGAACAGACACCTGCCTGTGACCAGGATCCCAGCTACTCGGAGGCCAAGGCAGGACTCTGCCACGCTCAAGGCCAGCCTGGGCACCTGGGCGTCTGTCCCAAAGAAAAAACAAAGCCAGGGTGGTGTTGCACCTCTGTAATCCCAACACTTGGAAGGCTGAGACAGGAAAATCACAGGTTAGAAGCCAGCGCACAGTAACTCAGTGAGGTCAAAATAAAAAAACCCCAGTACTGCCAAAAAAGGGGGGACAAACACCTTCAAGAAGAGGCGTGAATCCGGCTGACAGCGACGGTAAGGCCCACAGCCCAGCTCCCCAGGAGGCTGAGGATGGGCTGGGCACAGGGGACCTCCTTCTAGTGAAGGCCGCTGACCCCTCAGCGGGCACGCCCGGGGCCGCCGCTCCTCCAGAGTCGCAGGGAGGACGGTGCCAGCCCAGGACGGCCACACACACAAAGGGTACTCCACACAGAGCGCGCAGCACCGGGGCAGCTCACCACCCCTGCGCCAGAGGAGGCGGGACCCACCTGGCGCCCGAGCGGAACTCCTTCATGATGGACTCCCGCTCCTTCTGCGGCATGTCCCCGTGCATCGACGACACCGTGAAGTTGGCTTCCCGCATCTTTTCCGTCAGCCAGTCAACCTACAAAGCCAAGCAGCGGGTGCAACTGGGCGCGCCCAGAGCCACGTCCTCACGGCTTTGCCCCCATTTCGTGCAGAGCCAGCACGATCCCCACAACCGCTGCTGGCTCTCAGGCTCTCCCTGGCCAGGCGGCCCGCCCAGCCAGAGGGCCTAGTCCTCCTGTTCCTTACTTAGAAAGCAATGTGTCTGACGTTCTCGTCTGAAATCTAAATTCACATCTCTTTTGGAACACAGCGCAGCTCCTCTTCCTGCGCCAGACTCTAAGTTCTCCACTCTGCCCGCCAGCAACACCCGGGACCTCAACCTCCGCGGGCCCGTCTACCGAAGCCAGACACTGAATCCTCAGGGCCGGGACCGCCATCAATATATACATCTCACACACACACACACACACACACACTCCACACACACACACACCACACATACACACACACCACACATACACACACGCACACACACACATGCACGTGCCCGCCCCTCCCCCCCCTCTCTCAAGCTGGAATCTGTAGCCCAGGCTGGCTCTTGCCCTCAAGCGATCCTCCTGCCTCAGCTTCCCAAAGAGTTGAGACCACAGCTGCATGGCACCGCGCCTGGCCCAGCACTGATATTTTGGGCTAAGCCAGGGTGCCCATTCACAGTGCGCGGTTGCCACACACGAACCGTAGAACACTAAGCCTGAAAGACACCCGCCTGCTCTTCAGAGGACGGCCGTGGCCGAGCCCCACCTTCCGCTTGGTGTTGCAGAAGATGACCGCCTGCGTGATGGTCAGCGTGTCGTAGAGGTCACACAGCGTGTCGAACTTCCACTCCTCTCTCTCCACCGCCACGAAGAACTGCTTGATGCCTTCCAGGGTCAGCTCGTCACTGTGGACGGAGACGCGCTCCACTGCACACCACGCCTCCCTGGACGCGGCCCTGCCCCGGCCACACCGCCTACGTGGCCCCCGCTCTGCCACTTGGGAGTTTACATGTTTCAACGTTTAACAACTACCCTCCCCAAACAGATGATTTTGTTACTTTTGGTGCTAGAGATTGAACCTAGGGGCATCCTACCTCCACTATACTCCTGGCCCTTTGGAATTTGGACCAGGATCTCACCAAGTTGCTGAGGCCGGCCTCAAATCTATAATCCTCCGGTCTCAGCCTCACATGCACTGGAATTGGCTGTGCCACCATGCCCAGGCGCTCTGAATCGACTCTACAAAGCACACTTATAATGACTGAGTACTAAGAGCTCTTTTTTAATTTGGAACTACTGGGTCGGAGGATTCTAAAAGCCGGGCCTGGTTCCAGTGGCTTTCGCCCACGGGAACGAGAGGCCGCACCTACCGCTTCACCAGGATGCGGATGGGGTCCGTCATGAACTTGTTGGTCATCTCCAGGATCTCGTGTGGCAGCGTGGCACTGATGAGGACCACCTGCGTGGCTGGAGGCAGGTACCTGTACACATCGTAGATCTGCTCCTTGAAGCCTGGGAGGACAGGGCAGGCGGGCTACTGGGGCGGCCCGCAGGGACGCGCGCTGCCTACTCTGGCGGACCGTGTCTAGCCAGAGAGGCCTGTGGCTTCAGATCAAGCTCACCCACATACTGTTTCCCTGCCCCCAACCGACATGGCACTGCGTAGTCCACCTCGGCCGGCTGTGACGGTCGCACAGCCCCTGCCCTGACGGCCAGAAGCAGGAGTGGCATGTGCAAGCCAGCCGAGGCACGGCTGCTGTCCACAAAGCCGGCCGAAGCATGGCTTCTGCCCACAAAGCCGGCCAAGGCACGGCTGCTGTCCACAAAGCCAGCCCCACTCAAACCCAGAAGCTTCATTAGCTACGTGTTTGAGCTGCGCGTGGCGAGAGCAAAGAACTGCGCCCGTAGGAAACGGCCGCTCCTCTGACCTTTATTCAACATCTCGTCAGCCTCGTCCAAAACCAACATCTTGATAGCCCGGGTCCTCAAACTTCTACGGCGAATCATATCTACAAAATTAAAAGTTCAGAGTCATGGCAGGCGCCAGGGTAAGAGTAAGCCACTGCAACCGGTCCTCCGGCTCCTCCCTCCGCACCTCCCAACCCGGCTGCAGAGGCCCACCACACGGCACGCCGAACCCAAAGGCCGCGCGGCCCCGGCGCCTCTCCAAATACCACCCGCAGCGGTCTCTACAACGAGCACGCTCACCAAAGACACGGCCGGGTGTGCCCGCCACGACATGCTGCCCGTAGTCCAGCTTCCTGATGTCCTCGCCCACGTTGGTGCCCCCGATGCATGCGTGGCACTGGACGTTCATGTAGTCTCCCAGCGCGAGCAGGCCCTGGCACGAGGGAAGCACAGGCTGACGCCGGGCCGGCACTGCGGCAGACGCAGCTCAACCGCCCAGAAACCAGGGCCGCGTCTATCCCAGCTTAAAGTGACCGCTATCAACTGTTCCACTATGCCCCAAACGACAACACTCTCTTCCTTTCTGCACCAAAACAAAGTTAATTTTGCTCATTTCTCATTACAAAAGCAATATACAATTACAGAACAATCAGGAAGGAGCACACATACGTAATTCCTAATCCTAAGTACCCAAGACAACATCAGCAACAAGTACAGACAGCCTTCTAAAATATATACAATGTAAGTATACAACAGTTATTGTATGAGTTTTTTGTTGGAAACATCAAAAATTCAAAAACAAATTTGAAAGCATACAAGCTGCAGGGGAGTGCCGTAACCAGCCATTCATATGGCATATATTGACTCTTGGCAAAACGTTAAGGATTGGTTGCCCAGCACGTGTGAAGCTCTCTGGGTATGGTAGCCAGCACCAAAAGGAAAAAAGAAATCAGGGAAAACCTTTTGAGGAAATGGAAAGAGCGTCTCTTAACTCGGTCGGTCGGTGTTACAGCCGAACCTGAAAGCGAGCGGCGAGCGCGGCAGGCGCCCTCGGGCTGTCTCACCTTCTGAATCTGCACAGCTAACTCTCTTGTTGGAGCCAAGATCAAAGCTTGGGTTTCTCGAACCTGTAATCAGAAAGAGTCCTCGGTAGTTTCAAGGTGGACAACAGGAATTCACACTCGGGTCTACGTCCCATATCGTCGCGCGCTGGCTACACTTCTGACCGCCAACGAGGCTGGCGATCTCAGTGCTAGTGGTGTTAACTGCGGCAGCACTTGAGATACCAGTCAGGATTCTCGTGTGCACACAAGAACTTCCTCTAAGTAAAAAACCTCCCAGTTTAGACAAGAAGGAATTTACCGCAGGGTTTGCGTCAGCTCTAATATTAGTGTGCAGCTACGATTCTCTTTAAAATGCGGAGCCAGTCCCAGCACGGAATTTAAAAGACTGAGCCCATTGACCGCTGCGTTACGGATACAGCAGGCCCTCCTAGGGCCGAAGGGTGCGTGGAGCGGCAGTCACCTGGATGTCCAGACACTGGAGCACTGAAATGCTGAAGGTGGCCGTCTTGCCGGTGCCGGACTGGGACCTGTTCAAGAAAGCAGGCGGCGGGGTCAGAGGGAGGGCGAGGGGAAGCCGCTCTTCCCACGCCGCCGCGGCCCCCCTCGCCCGGCACCTTCACCTCCCGCCCTCAGACCTTCTCTGCCCTGTCTCCACCGACACTGAGACCTGCTGGACAGAGGCTGCCCCAGCGCCCTAACTTTAAACTCTGCAGGCGGAGAAGACAGGAGATGTGGCTTCTGTATCGGCCAATCTGACTTCAGCAGGTGTTACATAGATGGCGCAAAGAGAAGAGCCTTTAAACAAACACAATTGTTTCTAAGATTTTGGGACTAAAACTGTCCTCCAAAAACTTTTTTTTTTTTTTTTTTTTGGTGGTACTAGGGGTGGAACCCAGAGGCTTTCTACCTCCGGGCTATACTCCCAGACCTTTTTTATATTTTATTTGGAAACAGGGTCTCACTAAGTTGCTGAAAGCCTCACTAAGTAGCTGAGGCTGGCTTCAAACCCATGCGATCCTCCTGTCTCAGCCTCCCAAGCGCAGGGATTACAAGCATGCGCCACCACGCCCGGCCTCCAAAAACTTTTTATATATAATTTTTTTTATTTTGGGGGGAAGGTGGGGATTAATTTTGTGGGTGCTCTGCCATTACGCTATACCTCTACCCTATTAATTAATTAATTTATTTATTTATTCATTTATTTATTGGTGGTACTGGGGTTCCTGGAAGCCCTTCTACCTCCGGGCTACACTCCCACGGGCTACACTCCCAGTCCTATTTTATACTTTTTAATGTAGAAACAAGGTCTCTTAAGCTACGGGGCTGGCTTCGAACCTGTACGATCCTCCTGTCTCCGCCTCCCAAGCACGGGGATTACAAGCATGCGCAACCACGCCCGGCTACCGTTTTTTATTTTGAAACAGAATTTCACTAAGTTACTGCATACTAGCCTCAAACCTGCCACACTCCTGTCTCCCGAGTCCTGGGATTACAGGCTTGGTTCACCATGCCCGGCTTCAAGGAGTCTTTTTAAAAATAGGTAACTAAAAGCTGAGTGTGGTAGCACACACTTGTAATCCAAGTACTCAGGAGGCGGAGACAGGAGGATCACAAGTTCACGGCCAGCCTCGGCTACTGAGTGAGACTCTGCAACTTAGTGAGACTCTATTTCCACATATAGAATAAAAAAATAGGGCTGGTGTGGAGCTCAGAGGTAGAATGCCCCTGGGTTCAACCTCCAGTACCACACACACACACAAATAAATAAATAAAAATAGGCAAATAGAGCCCAGCATGGTGGCACACAGTAATCCCAGCTGCTCAGGAGGCTGAGGCAGGAGGATTGCAAGATCAAGGCCCACCCAAGCAACTTGGCAAGACCCTGTCTCAAAACAAAAAAAATAAAAAGGGCCAAGGCACAGCCGAGTCGCGGAGCACTCACCTCCCATGCACGAAGCCCCGGGTTCCATCCCGGCCACCAGCACCACACGCAAGGAGAGAGAAGGAGGCACACGCAAACTAGACTGTCAAGTGAGAGTGTAACCCGCCGTCCACAGCCGAGGACAGCTAAGCAGAGCCGGCTAATCAAAGCGCCCTCTGGCGAGGGACACAGAGGCAGGACACGCCAAAGCCCTGACGGAGGTGAAAGAACAAGCCGGCCCGCACCTGGGACAGACCCTGAGGAGGAGCGGGCGTGGTGGCCACTTACTGTGCGATCACGTCTCTCCCTTTAATTATCTGCTTGATGGCTCGCTGCTGGATGGCTGACGGCTTTTCAAAGCCTGCGAATAAAGACAGAAAAAAAAAATCGTCACCACCTGACAGCATTAAGACCACAGAGCCGAGGACACTGTGGTTGGCTTTTACAGCCAAGACGCCAGCACACCGCCCCGCAAACGCTCAAAGGAAGCTCCCAAGACCCAGGGCTAAGTGGGGTTTTGTCTTTTTTGCGTGTCTGGGGATGGAACCCAGCAGCATTCTACCTCCAGCCACACCCCCAGCCTTATTTTCTATTCTTTATTTTGAAACAAAGAACAAAGTCTCACTGAGTTGCAGAGGGCCTCACTAAGTAGCTGAGGCTGTCCTCCAACGATGATCCTCCAGTCTCAGCCCCCAAATGCTGGGATGACAAGCGTGCGCCAACCACGCCCAGCTCTTTTATTCTTTGAAAGCTTGTTTGGAGGTTCTAGTAGGGGAGCGCAACTACTCATATACCCTTCACCGAAGACCAGTCCCTCTCTATTCGGGAAGATCATCCTCCTGACCGAGTGCGCAGCTTCAGGGGACGCACATGGAACAGTGAGGGAGGAAGGGGACACCTGCCTAGCCAGCCAGGTCAGCCGAATCGACCCTGGCGATCAGTGGGGTGACAGATGTCACAGCCAGACTGCCTTCACAACCATTTCCTCTTTCTTTCTTTCTTTCTTTCTTTCTTTCTTTCTTTCTTTCTTTCTGGGTCTGGGGATGGAACCCAGGGGCATTTGACCTCCGAGCTACACCCCCTGCCCTATTTTTTTATTCTTTATTTTGAAACCAGGTCTCACTGAGTTGCAAAGGGCCTCACTAAGTAGCTGAGGCTGTCTGTGAACCGCGATCCTCAGGTCTCAGCCTACCGAATGCTGGAATTACAAGCATGTGCCACCATGCCCATATTCTTTATTTTGAAGCAGGGTCTCAGTAAGTTGTGGAGGGCCTCACCAAGTAGCTGAGGCTGGCTGTGAATCTGTGATCCTTCTATTTCAGCCTCCAAAGTACTAGGATTATATGTGTGGCTCTGAATGGATTTTTCTTTCTTTTGTGGTACTGGGGATGGAACCCAGGGGCATTCTACCACCAAGCTACACCCCCAGCCCTATTTTTTATTCCTTATTATTACTTTGGGGTGGTGGTACTGGGGTTCCTGGAAACCCTTCTACCTCTGGGCTACACTTCCAGACCTATTTTATACTTTTTATTTTATTTTTTTGGTGGTACTGGGGGGTGGAACCCAGAGGCATTCTACCTCCGGGCTATACTCCCAGACCTTTTCTATATTTTATTT
The DNA here is from genome assembly GCF_963383645.1 of Muscardinus avellanarius. Classification (NCBI taxonomy): domain Eukaryota; kingdom Metazoa; phylum Chordata; class Mammalia; order Rodentia; family Gliridae; genus Muscardinus; species Muscardinus avellanarius. The sequence goes on from NC_137802.1 coordinate 72,495,235, forward strand.
GGAAACAGGGTCTCACTAGGTTGCTGAGAGCCTCACTAAGTAGCTAAGGCTGGCTTCAAACCCATACGATCCTCCTGTCTCAGCCTCCCAAGTGCGGGGGGATTAATAGCGTGCGCCACCACGCCCGGCTACTTTTTTTTTTAAAACAGGGTCTCTTAAGCCAGCGAGGCTGGCTTCGAACCTGCGTGATCCTCCTGTCTCCACCTCCCAAGTGCGGGAATTACAAGTGTGCGCCACCACGCCCAGCTTATTCCTTATTTTTAAAAAGGGTCTCACTGAGTTGCAGAGGGCCTCACTAAGTAGCTGAGGCTGTCTGAGAATTATGATCCACCAATCTCAGCCTCCTGAACGCTGGGATTACAAGCATGCGCTACCACGCCTAGCTTCTGAATGGATTTTTATACTGACTAGCACGGGATATTGTCTGAAAAGACAAAAATCTCTAAAAAGGAAACATCAAGTTGAGAATAACCAGCTTGTGCTGGGTATGGTGGCGCAGACTTGTAATTCCAGTACTTGGGAGACTGAGACAGGAGGATCACAGGTTCAGAGCCAGCCTTGGCAACTTAGCAAGGTTCTCAGCAACCTAATGAGAGCCACATGAGAAATAAAATTGGGCCGGGGGAGTGTAGCTTGGAAGTAGAATGCCTCTAGGCTCAATCCCCAGTAACAACAACAACAACAACCCCCACCAGTTGTTGTTTTTTTTAATAAACAAGTTTTCTGGGCATGCAGAAATAAGCCCAGTGTTACTGTGCTCAGCCCTCTTGCTACTGGGTAGCAGGAAGCCCATGGGTCGTTCCTGTCGCCTACAGAGCACTTAACCTGTATGGCCAGAGAGGAGACAGCCTGACTCCTGAGGCAGCTGCAACTGCCTAGCAATCACTCCCTAGGGAGGGACGGGGCTTTTCTGAAGGACATGTGTTTTCCATGTAAACAAACAAAACTTTACATAAATATTATAACCTAATTATGTTAGTCTTTTAAAATGTAGCACAGTTCCCCATCTCCACACAAATGCAATTATCCGGGGGTTTAAACAAGCGCATGGGAGAAGGTAAAGGTGTTTGGGGGCAGGAGGACCTGGAGGGCCAAGCGGGCAGGCAGGGCCGGGCTTCGCGGGTTTCTTTTCACCTTCAGTACTCAGCGATTTCCTTTCACTCTGTCTCTGCTGACACCCACAAACCCACAACTGTTAGCTAAAGGGTGTCCGCGTCCTGGGCACTGAACACGACCCCGATGCCAATGACTCCCAATCTGTACATCCCCCATTACCACCTTCCCTGGTATCTAAACGTTACAGACAACTGCCTCCCCAACATCCCCCAACTGAACAGCTCACAGGCCTCTCACCAAGACAGCCATTCCAGTCTTGCCTCCCTCAAGGGCTGCCCACCACCCCAGGGCTCCCGCCCACCACTCACTTAATCCACCACCAAGCCTGTGGGCTTTATGCACGCCATCTCCCCTGAGACATCACCATCTTCCCTGGACCTGAGCAAGTCTCCCAACTCCTCTCCTGGCTCCTCTCACCCCAAATCCACACAGGAGAACAAGCCACTGAGACTGTAAGTCTGGCCGTGTCACTTTGGTGCTTAAGACCCTCCAGTAGTTTCCTACCGCATTTAGACGTGCACTCCACGTCCTTATCCCTGTCTCTGCAAACTGACTCCTGGGCTGCCGTGACTGGGCTTCTGCAAGCCCTTGACCAGCTGCTCCCTCTGCCCTGACTCTCCCCCCTCTTCTCGTCCTCAGATCAGCGTCTCCGCCTCCTGGGAGCCCCTCCTCTATCGGTTCTATTTCCCTCCTCTCCCAATCCCGCTCTCCTAAATCGCCAGCTACATGTTCTCCGTAGCAACCACCACCGCCTGAAGCAACCTTGGTTTGGTACTTTCCGCCTCCCAGATGAAACACGCTCCGTAAAGGAGCGCGGGGGTCTGGTTTACAGCGAAGCCCCCAGTGTCTGTCTCGAGCACGCCGTGGGTGCGAAGCAGTCATCGGTGGGACGAGTGACTGACGTGCCCGAACACTCTGCAGCCCCGACCCCCGCACGGGTGGTGATCGCGAGCCCGGGGCCGGGGTCACCGGTCATCGGCGCCCGGAGCCTCGCCCCGGGGCCCCGACGCCGGCCGGGGAGCAGCGGGTCGCCGGGCCAGGCCCCCGCCCGCGGCCCTGCGCGCCCCGGCCGGCCCGCGTCCACCCACCGTAGGCGTAGATGCCGCGCAGCAGGTCCTCCCGCAGCCCCATGGTGTCGAACGTGGGGGTCACGTCCACCTCTTCGCTGGTCTCGAACTCCACTTTGGTCATGTCCTCCTCTTTGAGCAGCCGCTTCCGCGCCGAGCCCGAGGTCGCCATCGTGGCCGTAGCCGCCATGATCCCGACTCCGCTAAGAGGAGAGCGCGCGCCGCCGCGAAAAGCGGAAGTAGGCCTGCGCCGCCGCCGTCGCCGGGCGGAAGTGACGTCAGCCACGCGCAAGCGCAGGACGAACGTGAGTGCGCCCGTCTGCGCGTGCGCCCTGGCCCGGGCTCCTCCTGAGAGGGGCGGGGCTTCTGTTCTCGCGTGACTTGGACTTCCCGCGAGAGGCGGGACTACAAGCTGCTATATAAACCAGGAGGCGGCACGTTCCTTTCATCTGCGGTGTAGGTTGGGTGGTGGCTGTGCGGTTTTCGCAGGTTGTTGCGCTGGGGCACCAAGAAAATGGCCAAGGGTCCCCCTGTCGGGCGCGGCGTCCACGGATCTGGCGGAGCGCGGGCTCCGAAGGCACAGGCTCGCTCGTTGGCGCGGTCCAGGCAGGTGACACCGCGCCGCCATGCAGCGCAGCCGCCCGCGTTGCCGTGGTAACCGCGGCGTCCAGGCTCTTGGAATTCGCGAGGGAGGGCGAGGCGGGAGACCCGTCCGAGCTCGGCGAGGTCAGGGCTCTGCCCGCCGCGCTGGTCTGGCTGTCCCGCAGAAGCGGTGACCCCGGTCGGGATGCCGTGGCCCCGGGGAGCGCGGCCAGGCGGGCACCGAGCCTGCCGCCCATGCTGGGCTTTCTGCAGTGCCTGTCCACACCCCGGCCGAGTTGCCTGTGGGCCGGCCTTCCGCCCTTGGTGCTCGGCTCACGCTGGGGAGTCGTGCTTTCACCTCTGGGAAGTTCTACCCCACCCATGGCCTGCTCGGGCTTTTGTTTTTGATTTATTATTGGCCTGGCCGTTTTGGTTTTCTAGTGCTGGAGATGGGACCCAAGGCCTCACTCATACTAAATAAGCGCTCTGTCACTGAGCGGCCTCCTAACCCTCGGAACATGGCATTTCTCCTTGCTGTTTGCCCAACAATTCTTTGTTTTAATTCTGGTACTGGGGGTTGAACCCAGGGGCATTCTACCTCCAAGCTACACCCCAGCTTTGTGTGTGTGTGTGTGTGTGTGTGTGTGTGTGTGTGTGTGTGTGTTTATATATTTATCTGGTACTGGGGATGGAACCCAGGTGGCATTCTAGCTCTGAGCTACACCCCCAGCCCTATTTTTGTTTTAAAATAAAGTCTCGTCAAGTTGCTGAGACCCTCACTAAATTGCTGAGGCAGGCCTTAAACCTGAACTTCTGTCTCGGCTTTCCAAGTGCTGGGATTACAGGCATGCGCCACCACATTTAGCTTTCCATACCTAGTTTTTTTCTTTTTCTTTCATTTTACTTTTCTGTGTGTGTGTGTGTGTGTGTGTGTGTGTGTGTGTGTGTGTGTGTGTGTGTGTTACTAGGGATGAAACCTAGGGGCATTCTACCTCTGGGCTACATTCCCAGACCCATTTTATACTTTATTTGGAAACAGGGTCTCACTAAGTTGCTGAGAGCCTCACTAAGTAGCTGAGGCTGGCTTCGAACCTGCGCGATCCTCCTGTCTCAGCCTCCCACGTACTGGGATTACAAACGTGCACCACCATGCCCAGCTCCTATTTCATTTTTTATTTTGAGACATGGTCTTGCTAAATTGCAAAGGCTTGCCTTAAGCCTGCAGATCCTCCTGTCTCAATCTCCTGAGTACTGGGATTTCAGGCATACACCACCACACCCACACACCCCTGTCATACTTTTTATTCTTTATTTTGAAACAGGATCTCACAGCCTGGCGTGGTGGCGCACGCTTGTAATCCCCGCGCTTGGGAGGCAGAGACAGGAGGATCGCACAGGTTCGGAGCCAGCCTCATGCGCTGGCTTAGGAGACCCTGTTTCCAAATAAAAATGTAAAAATAGGTCTGGGAGTGTAGCCCGGAGATAGAAGGGCTTCCAGAACCCCAGTACCACCCAAAAAATAAATAAAATATAAAAATAAAATGAAACAGGATCTCACTAAGTCAGGGAGGGCCTAAGTAGCAGAGGTTGGCTGCAAACCTGCGATGCTCCTATCTCAGCCTCCCAAGTACTGGGATTACAAGTGTGTGCCACCATGCCTGGGTTTGTTTTGTTTTGTTGTTCTTGTAGCACTGGAGATTGAACCCAGGGGCATTCTACCTCAGAGGTACACCCCAGGCCTGTTTTATTTTTTGTTTTGAAATATAGTCTCACTAACTTGCAGAGGGCCTCAAAAGTTGCTGAGACTGCACTTGAACCTGGAATCCTGTCTCAGCCTCCCAAGTACTGGAACTACAAGCATGTGCCACCATATCCAGTTTATTTTTTATTGTTTATTTACTTATGTATTTATTTTTGTGGTACTTGGGATAGAACCCAGGGGCCTTCTGTTTGGAAACAGTCTCACTAAGTTACTAAGAGCTTTAGTAAGTTGCTGAGACTGCCCTCCTGTCTCAGCCTCCCAAGTACTGGGATTACAGCCATGCACCACCACATCCAGCTTTATTTTTTTATTTTGAAATAGGGTCTCACCAAATTGTAGAGGGCCTCGCTAAGTAGCTGAGGCTGACTGTGAACCTGCAATTCTCATGTCTCAGCCTCCCAAGTACTGGAATTACAAACTGGTCACCACATTTCTTACTGTAGCTATGTGATTCAAAGGCCGTTATTTTGTTTAATGATTATTAAGCAATTAATACTGTAGTTAGTAGGGTATTGAGAACACGCGATAGTCATGTGTCCTGTTTGTTAAGACATTTGCTCTGTGTAGCTGTGCTATACATCAACATCTTTTTTTTTTTTTTTGCAGGTCTAGGGAAGGAAGCCAGGGGCATTCAACCTCTGAGCTACACCCCCTGCCCTATTTTTTTATTCTTTATTTTGAAACAGTCTCACTAAGTTGCAGAGGGCCTCACTAAGTAGCTGAGGCCGGCCACAAACCGCGATCCTCCGGTCTCAGCCTCCCGAATGCTGGGATTACAGGCAAGCATGTGCCACCATGCCCAGCTACATAAACATCTTAAAAAGCAAGAATGTCCGTCCCACCAGCTCAGTAGTCAGTACGCAAGTTCACTGCTGGAGCGACCAGATTAATTTCAGTTCTCATCTTCGGGAGCCTTAATTACCACTTCCTATTTTACTGATGAGAACTAGGCCCAGTCTACTAAGCCAAAGTGACTGCGAAGTTCCCTGCGCAGTGTCTTGGTGTGGCTTGTCGGCCTGGGCTCTGCACCCCTGGGCTCCTGGGTTGGACAGGTGCATTACACTTCAGCATCCTCTCTGCCACCAGCACCCCACTTCCAGTGCTCTTTATATTTTGGGGAGGGGCTGTCTGTTTAGTTCTCCCTTGTTCTTCCTAACACATGGTAGTTGCTCAGTCTAGCTGCTGGCTTGCTCACTGGCTGTCCAGGACACAAGGGAGGGCCACAGGACATTGTCCTGGCCAGGCAGGAGCAGGCTCTGGGGAGACGAGCAGTGGAGGGCTGCCCCTCCCGGGAGCCCACCTGTCTCTCTTCCTGTACCCACACTTGCTCCTGGAATCAGAGTGAAGGTCAGGATGGCTGGTGTCTAGGAGCAGAGGGGCCTCGGGCAGTGTGGCTGAGCTGGGCTCCCAGAGACTGTCCCCAAGGGAGGCCTCTGCTACAAGATCCCGCCCACCACGGGCATCAAAGGCTGGACTTTGTTCCTTTCTAGCACAGGCCTCTAAACTTACCTTATGAAGTGCCGCTGGACCCGCCTTGCTGCAGACCCAACTCCTGGCCCCCGCAGCAAGTCCCGGGAGCTGCTGCACCTCTGCGCAGGCGCGGGATTCAGTAGAGGCGCCTGCCCTCCCAGTTTTTGGGTTCCAGAGGAACCAAAACCCACACATAAGGTAATTGTAGGTTGTATAATTACAGGAATGCAAATAAACAAAGTGGGAAAAGGTACCGGAAGCCGGGCATGGCGGCGCACGCTTGTAATCCCAGCATTCGGGAGGCTGAGACTGGAGGATCCGATCCGTGGCCAGCCTCAGCTACTTAGTGAGACCCTTTGCAACTCAGCGAGACCCTGTTTCAGAATAAAGAATAAAAAATAGGGCTTGGGGTTGTAGCGCGGAGGTAGAATGCCCCTGAGTTCCATCCCCAGTACTGAAAAAAAAAAAAAAAGGTACTGGGTTGCTGATTTACCTGGGGGCTGCAGGAAGTGTTACCCGAGTGGAGGTGTCCACGTGACACCCACAGAGTGTGTCCATTGAAGGGTGGTGACTGCCAAGGCCCTGGACACCGAGGGCTGGGAGGTCAGGGTGATTGCAAGGGGGGAGGCGGGAGGAAGATCCGAGCAGGAAACGGACCAGAAGGGGTTAACAGACCGTGCCCTGGAGTTTGAATGCGTCTCGGTGCCACAGGGCCCTCTGCGTGGTCTGGCTTAGGGAGGGGGCACGAGTTCCGAAGCGGGGTTTAGAGAGCTGTCCCAGCTGCAGGGAGAAGCTGGACCGGAGGCAGAGGTGGCAGCTGACTAGGTAGACATGGCGACTGGAGGGATGAGGATGTTTTGGGAAGAGATGGACGGGCTGACCTGTCAGCTGATGGGTTTCTGGCGAGAGCAGCTGGGCGTCTTGGCAGGGGATGGGAAGCGCCGGAAGTCCAGTGGCAGGAGCAAAACCCACCGGCCGGACCTGCGCATGTGCGCCCAGTGCACAGCAGCACAGCCCACGCCAGCCAGGGGCTCCAGGAGGCAGTCACTCAACCAGGGGCGGTGGCTGTGCAATGGACTACCACACGGCCATGAACAGGAGTGGTGCGCTGCGCTTGCTCCAGTGTGGATGAGCTCAAGAACAGATGCCCAGAGGGAGAAGCCAGACACAGGCCACGAGACGAGTCCGTGTGTGTGAAGCGCAGGAATATGGCCGCGGGGGGAGGGGGACACTGGGGTGAAGAAAATGTCCTGGAACTAGATAGAGGTGGTGGCTGCATGACATTGTGAATGTCCCTTGTGCACATTAAAATGGCTCATTTCAGCCGGGCGTGGCGGGCACACTTGTCATCCCCGCACTCGGGAGGCTGAGACAGGAGGATCGCACAGGTTCACAGCCAGCCTCAGCTACTGAGTGAGGCTCTCGGCAACTTAGTGAGACCCTGTTTCCAAATAAAATATAAAATAGGTCAGGGGTATAACTCGAAGGTAGAAAGCCCCTGGGTTGCACCCCTGTACCACAAAAAAAAATTAAAAAATTAAATGGCTCATTTTAGCTGGGTGCACACTTGTCATCCCAGCATTCGGGAAGTTGAGACCGGAGGATCGCAGTTCACGGAGCGCCTCAGCCACTTAGTGAGGTCCTTTGCAACTCAGTGATACCATTTCAAAATAAAGAATAAAAAGATATGGCTGGAGGTGTAGCTTGGAGATCGAATACTCCAGGGTTCCATCCCCAGTACTGCAAAAATTTTAAATAAAATAAAATGGCTCATTTTGAGCTGGGCATGGTGGTGCACACTTGTAATCCCAGGACTTGGGAGGCTGAGACAGGAAGATCACAGGTTCGAGGCCAGCCTCAGCAACTTGTGAGACCCTCTGCAACCTAGTGAAACCCTGTTTCAAAATGAATAAAAAGTAGGGCTGGGGGTGTTGCTCAGAGGTAGAACGCCCCCTAGTACCACAATAAAATAAATGGCTTATTTTATGCTGTGTGATTTTCACCAGTTTTTTTCTTTCTTTTTAAAGAGAAACGTCAATCATGTGACTTGGCTGGCTAAATGGAAGGACTCGGGCATTGAGACAGGGAGGGAGCAGGGAGGGACAGGAGAACAGCAGGTTTTACCTGCTCTGGTGGTGAGAGCCAGTCCTGTCCCTCCCTGGCCCAGTCCCTGTGCTGGCAGCCAGCGGCGGAGCCACACCTGCACGACCGCCCAGCTCTCCGGCTGGGACAGAGAACCCAGTCTAGAACGTGTTGGGAAGCCAGGCATGGTGGCGCACACTTGTAATCCCTGTACTTGAGAGGCTGAGACAGGAAGACCACAGGTTCAAGGCCAGCCTCACCTACTTAGGTCCTCTGCAGCTAAGAGGACCCTGCTTCCTAATTAAAAGCAGGGCTGGGAGTATAAGTCAGAGGAAGAATGCTCCTGGGTTCAATCCCCAGTAGTAAAGAAAAAAAAAAAAGGAAGAGATACATCAGAAATCTCTATTTGCTTAGAAACAAAGCAACACACTTCGAAATAAGAACACTGACCTACAGTAAAGGCCAGTTATCCCCTCATCTGAACACGCTGCTCAGGATCAGGGGCTCCTCGCTTACTGAGCTAGCTGCCCAGTGCTTGGGAGGCTGAGAAGCGGGGGCACAGGCTGGAGGCCAGCCTCAACAACCTAGGCCCGCCACAACTTAGTAAGCCCCTGTTTCAAAGCAAAAATAAAATAGGGCTGGAGTGTGTAGCCAAGAGGTAGAATGCTTCTAAATTCAATCCCCAGTACAAAAAAAAAATTATATGTGTCAACATAGAGCCGGGCATGGTAGTGCACACTTGTAATCCCAATACTTGGGAGGCTGAGACAGGAGGATCACGGTTCATGGACAGCCTCGGCTGCTTAGGCCCTTTGGAACTCAGTGAGGCTCTGTTTCAAAATAAATGATTAAAAAAATAGGGCTGGGGGCGTCGCTTGGAGGTAGAATGCCCCTGGGTTTCATCCCCAGTACCGCAAATAAATCAACAAATAAATTTATTTCAACATAAAGGATCCAAGATATCCTTTTCAACCTAAGCTATAGTGGGTTTTCTTTTGTTTTTGTGGTACGGGGGTGGAACCCAGGGGCTTTTCTACCTCCGGGCTATACTCCCAGACCTTTTTTATACTTTATTTTGGAAACACGGTCTCACTAAATTGCTGAGAGCCTCAGTAAGCAGCTGAGGCTGGCTTCGAACCTGTGTGATCCTCTTGTCTCAGCCTCCCAAGCGCTGGGATTACAAGCCTGGGATTACAAGCGTGGGCCACCAGCCCGGCTAAGCCATAGTGGCTAAGCCATAGTTTTGAAATGTTGATTTTAGATGGATTCATTAGAATTACTTACCTACTTCCCACAGTTGACCACGAGGATTAAGAAAGCCCCTGGAAGTTAATTATCCTAATCTCCCCAGGATTTCCTGAGGGTAGGTATTGTCACAGAGGAGAGCCCCCCCCCTCCAGCACCCCCAGGTGTACCTCCTGCGGGTCCCTGTGACTCTCCGGCCCACACCCACAGTGGGATGTGTTGGTGTCTCCGGTGAGTGTGGAGGCCCCATATAAGGCCCTGCTCCTGCGGGCTCAGCGGGACTGTGCTGTCAAACCTGCTGGTCAGCTGCAGTTCAGCCCGGCCCGAGGCTGCCAGGCCTGTCCGCGCTGCTGGGGAGAGAAGGGGAGCGCGGAGTCTGTCCCTCAAAACCAGGTCAGCACACTGGGGTCGGGCCGGAGCTGTTCCGGGGAGGTGGGGGAGAGGGGCGGCTCCTCCTCATTAGGACTGTAGATGGCGCCTGGTCTGTGGGGAAGGAGAAACTGGTGTCCCTCTGTGCTTCAAGTTCTGGCACATTCTTTGGCCACTGGGTACCACCTGAAGACAGGCCAAAGGAACCCCGTGCTTTCTACCCGTGCCTCCGCGTTGCTGCCCCTGGACAGAGGGGGACAGGCTTCCTAGCTCAGGCGGGCTAGACCCGGGCCTGCTGCTGGCAGTGAGGTCGTGGGCAGCCGCCTGGCACGGAGGCACCGGGTCTGAGCCCCAGGGGAGCCGGGCGCCCTCCTCGCCCCTGTGCGGTGGCCATCCGCCTGGTCCACCACATCGGTTCCTCTGACCTTTCCTTCCTGTGGAGGAGTCCAGAATGGAGGGTGTGTGTGCTTCCCCTCCCTGAGTCCCAGGCAGAGAGGAGACCCTTGGGGTCCGAGAGAAATGTGGATGGGGAGGGAGTCAGCGGGAGGACCAGGCGCAGCTGCGCAGGCACCTCTACAATCACCTGGGGGGAAGAGAACCGCAGAGCTGAGGGGGCGCCCTGAGGGGTCTCTGGTCTCTTGTTTCCTGTTAGGACCGACCCCTGCTTACATCAGAGGCCAACTGCAAACTCACTCCCACTTTTAAGACTGCGTTTGGGCCAGGCGTGGGGGTGCACACCTGTGATTCCAGTACTTGGGAGGCTGAGACAGGAGGATCACGGGTTCAAGACCAGCCTCAGGAACTTAGACTCAGCAACCTAGCAAGACCCTGTTTCAAAACAAAACAATAAAAAGGTCTAGGGATAGAGGTCAGAGGCAGAATGCCTCTGGGTTCAATCCTCAGCAACAGAAGAGTAAATAATAAATTGCATTTGGAGTCTAGGGTAAGCCACTCTGCTCCTTCCAGAGTGGGCTGGGATGCCTACTACTTGGCCACACCTACCTTTGCCCTCACCCCAGTGTGGCTTGGGGGTGCCAGAACCCTGGCCCAGGGGCTGGGGTTGGAGAGTCCCAGAAAAAAGTCTGGGCCTGACTTTTCGGGTTCACCTTGACGGATGGTAGGGTCAGCCCAAGGGGCTATCGGGCTATCCAGAGAGTCCTACAACCCTCTGGGCGAGAGGATGGGGTAATTGGGCTCGAAGTCCCTTCCAGGACCAGCTATGACCATCTGGACCCAGCCCCTTCTGGAAGCCTCCAGGAGTCCCCCAAGCACCAAGCTGGACCTCAGGGCTTCCTGGGAGACCCAAGGCCCAGAGTTCCCCAAGCTCCAGCTGCCAGAACAATGCCTGTTATATTTTGACATAAAGAAATATGGGAGCCGGATATGGTGCCACACGCTTGTAATCCCAGTACTTGGGAGGCTGAGACAGGAGGATCGCAGGTTCAAGGCCAGCCTCAGCTACTTAGTGAGGCCCTCTGCAATTTAGTGAGACCCCTTTTCCAAATAAAGACTAAAAAAATAGGACTGGGGATATAGCTCAGAGGTAGAATGCCCCTGGGTTCCATCCTCAGTACCACCTAAAAAAAAAAAAAAGAAAAATGGGAAAGAATTCCAGAGTATGGTTGCTAAAACCCAAAGCGACTGCTCCGTGAGCCCTGGTTTGGGGTCATCGGCTCTTTGGCGACTTGTCACTTCATCACAGGCCACTGACCCTGGTCGAGGAAAGGTCACAATTTGGGAACACCACGTTCCCCATCTGCTTCTGAGGCTCGGGCTCAGTAAGGCCAAGGCCTGCTTAAGCAGAGGCTTCGTGCTTGACATATTTGGAGGAAAATGTAAAGGTTTGTGCCGATGTCTACTCCCCTCTATTGAGGGGAAAGTTAAGGAGCCTAATCCCAACAGTAAAGCTAGGTCGCCGTCCCGACCCAGGCAATCCTGGCCCAACCACGGCTTCCTTCTCCCTTTCCCTGGCCTTCTAGAACTTTTCCTGCTTCACAGACATCTGTCATTTGGGTCTACTCCCGGCCCTCCATGTGCCAGTTCACATGAAGGGCGATCCTTGCCCAGCATGGTGGCACTACCATACCCACCTTTCTTTTTTCTTTTTCTTTTTTTTTTTTTTTTTTTTTTCGGATCTGGGGATGGAACCCAGGAGCATTCTATCTCCGAGCTACACCCCCTGCCCTATTTTTTACTCTTTATTTTGAAACCGGGTCTCACTGAGTTGCAGAGGGCCTCACTAAGTAGCTGAGGCTGGCCGCGAACCGCGATCCTCTGGTCTCAGCCCCCCCCCCCCCGAATGCTGGAATTACAAGTGTGCGCCACCACGCCCGGCTCTTTTTTAACTTTTTTTAAAAAAAACAGTATCTGGGCTGGATATAGTGGCTCATACCTGTAATCTCAGTTCTTGGGAGGCTGAGATAGGAGGATCCCAGGTTGGAGACCAGCTTCAGGAATTCAGTGAGGCCCTCTGCAACTTAGTGAGACCCTGTTTCAAAATAAAACATAGAGCCAGGCGTGGTGGCGCACACTGGAGGATCATGGTTAATGGTCAGCCTCAGCTACTCAGTGAGGTCCTTTGCAACTCAGTGAGACCTTGTTTCAAAGCAAAGAATAAAAAGTAGGGCTGGAGTGTAGCTTGGAGGCAGAATGCCCCTGGGTTCCATCCCAGGTACTGACCAAAAAAAAAAAAGGCCATCTTGCCAGGAGCTGGGGAGACAGCCAAAAATCCATCTTACTTGGTTCCGTCCGTGTCTGCCCTGACTTGAGGTTTGTGTTTGACCCCAGCCTTTGTTGACGTGACTGAGGCGGCCACACACGCCCTGTTGTCATTGCAGAGGCATGCAGGGAGGGGAACCCCAAGCCTCTGCACCAGCCGAGAGGCATTCCTGGGAGGCCACGGGGTCAGCTGAGGCCGCGGGATCCGGAAGCCTGGGGAGGAGTGGTGGGCAGCGCCAGAGTGCCCAGGGCAGTGCAGGGGACAGGCTTGGGTTGGGATGCTAGGTGGCCAGGTGCTGGCTGTGATAAAGGCCCGGGCTGGGGAGGCAAGGGAGGGAGGGGAGAGACTGGTGTCTCAGCCATGGTGGGCAGCCAGAGCCAGCCTTGGACGGTGGGGCAGCCCTGTCACCGTCCCCCGCAGGGCAGGGTCTCCAGCAACTCTCGGGTGATCTATTTGTGTGTGTGCGTGTATGTGCGTGTGTGTGTGTGTGTGTGTGTGTGTATGTGTGTGTGTATGTGTATACAAGTGGTACTAGGAATTTAGCCCAGGGCCATTCTAACTCTGAGCTATACCCCGAGCCCTATTTATTTATTTATTTATTTATTTATTTATTTTTGCAGTACTGGGAATGGAACCCAGGGACATTCTACCTTTAAGCTGCATCCTCAGCCCTATTATTTATTCTTTATTTTGAAACCGGGTCTCGCTGAGTTGCAAAGGGCCTCACTAAGTAGCTGAGGCTGTCAGTGAACCACGATCTTCCAGTCTCAGCCTCCTGAATGCTGGGATTATAAGTGTGTGTGCGCCACCATGCCCGGCTTATTTTTTATTATTTATTTATTTATTTATTTTTGGTGGTACTGGGGATGGAACCCAGGGGCCCTCTACCTTTGGGCTACACTCCCAGACCTATTTTATATTTTATTTGGAGACAGGGTCTCTTAAGCCAGCCTCAGCTGGTTTCGAACCTGCACGATTCTCCTGTCTCAGCCTCCCAAGCGCAGGGATTACAAGCAGGCTCCACCACGCCCGGCTTTTATTCTTTATTTTGAAACAGGGTCTCACTAAGTTGCAGGGGACCTCACTAAGTGGCTGAGGCTGGCCTTGAACTTGCGATCCTCCTGTCTCAGCTTCCCAAATACTGGGATTACAAGTGTATGCCACCATGCCCAGCTTATAAATTTCTTAAATATTGTATCTCACCGATGCAACAGTGCACACCTGTAATCCTAATACTTGGGAAGCTGAGACAGGAGGATCATAAGTTCGAGGCCAGTGCACAATAACTTAGTGAGACTTTGTTTCAAAATAAAAGGTAAAAAAGAGCCCTGCGTGGTGGGTCACTCTTGTCATCCCAGCACTTGGGAGGCTGAGACAGGAGGATCGCAGTTCGCAGCCAGCCTCAGCAACTTAGGCCCTCTGCAACCTAGTGAGACCCTGTTTCAAAATAAAGAATAAAAACTAAGGCTGGTGTGTAGCTCAGAGGTAGAATGCCCCTGGGCTCCAGCCCCAGTACCACACACACACACCAAAAAAAGTATAAAGGGCTGGGGGTATCTGGGTTTAATCCTCATTATCGCACACATACAAAAAATTGTTTTTTCTCTCTCTTTGCTTAATCCATTATTGCATGAGCTAATGAATAATACACCTTAATTTTGTGGGTGAACTTACGGTAACACTAAGATTGTGAATGGAGCCTGGCAGGTCTCCCAGTCCTGGGAGTGACGGCCTGAGCGGAGCAGGTTTGGGAACTGATGACGCAGGAATGTCAGGGCCAGCTTCGCCCTGAGAGCTGCTTCCTCCTCCTTCCAGGTCTCCCTCAGCCCTCCCGGCCCAGCCCGGGCACGCCCTTCTCCCTGACACCGCTCACGCTTCTCTCTGCAGGAGGCTGAGGTGCGGTGCTGGCCTGGCCCTGCGGTGAGGGTCCCTTCGGCCTCTGGACATGGTCGGGGTGTGCTGTTGGCCCTCTGCGCAGTTCCAGGGCTCCCAGTTCAGACACAGTCTAGGAGTCTGCTTCTCCCCGCCAGAGGAGAGCCCGGGGCTGAGAGGCCGGGGCAGGGTCTCCTGATGGCAGGCCTTACCTCTGTTTTCTTCAGTGGCAGAGACAGGAGGAGTACTCACTCGGTCCTGAGCCGCCGTCAGCCCCTCTCTCTCTCCTCCCTACCTGCGATAGTTTGGTGCCTGAATGTTGACTTTTGGAGTGAGCCATGCGGTGTGGCAAAGCTAACAGGTCCTCTTGAGGCGGTCTGGCTTCAGGCGCTGCCTGCCCAGCCCTCTTCCTCTGGCAGTCTGCGGGAGAGGAGCCCGGGCAGCGCACCCGGCCCAGGGATTGGGAGACTCCCAGGCTGCAGGGGGCCCCAGACCACATCCCACTGCCAGAGCTCCTGCAGAAGCTGGCCGAGCCTCCCCGGTGGGTGCTTGTCGGAGCCCTGCTCCTGGGATGGATGCAGAGCTGGTCAAAGTCAGGGCTCGCCAGCCACTACTCTTCTTTAGATCACAAGGTTTTTCCTTTCTTTCTTTCTTTCTTTCTTTCTTTCTTTCTTTCTTTCCCTCTCTCTCTTTCTTTCTTTCTTTCCTTTCCTTTCCTTTTTTTTTTTTTTTTTTTTTTTGTGTGTGTGTGTGTGTGGTACTGGAAATGGAACCCAGGGGCTTTCTACCTCCGAGCTACACCTCCAGACCTATTTTATATTTTATTTGGAAACAGTCTCACTGAGTTGCTGAGAGCCTCATTAAGCTGCTAAGGCTGGCTTCGAATTTGTGATCCTCCTGTCTCAGCCTCCCAAGTACAGGGATTACAAGCGTGCGCCACCACGCCCAGCTGATCACAAGGGTTCATGCTTCAGTTGGCGAGCAGTTTTAGTGTGCAGACCTTTTCAAGGCACATTCGACTTCGGCCGGTCCAGCCTGTCATTCTACACCAAAAGAATCAAACACAGAAAACTGTGTATCTAAGAAATGCTCCCCTCCTGGTACTCAGGAGGCTGAGACAGGAGGATGGCAAAACAAAAGAAAACAAAAAAGGGCTGTGTTACGGTGCTGGACCTGTTTCCGGGCCCTGGTGGGCTCTCGAAAATGTTACAGTGAGGTGTAAAGCCGCGTGTTCTTGTTGAGCTATGTGTAGAAAACTATAGCCCGAACTCTTGCTGTGAGCTTAAACAATTTTAGTTTTACAAAGACAGAGAGGACAGAGTTAATAAAGCCCTATACCAGAGGTAGTATAGAGGGGTGACTTAAAAAGAAGAGACTGGAGGTTTCTGGACCCAGGACATTTTATACCTCCTCTTCCGACCAGACTAGATCCACCCTTCCTCCGGGACAGGCCTTTTTTTTTTTTTTTTTGGTGGTACTGGGGTTCCTGGAAGCCCTTCTACCTCCGGGCTACACTCCCAGACCTATTTTTACATTTTTATTTGGAAACAGGGTCTCCTAAGCCAGCGCGGCTGGCTTCGAACCTGCGCGATCCTCCTGTCTCTGCCTCCCAAGCACGGAGATTGCAAGCGTGTGCCATCACGCCCGGCTGGGACAGGTCTTTTGATGTGAGGATTCCGTCCTGTAGACCTGCCCTGTCTCCGGCATTGACCCTAAGCCTCTCGTTACAGCCCAAAATGTGTTAGCTGATTATCGGGGTCTGGGACCTCTTGGAGGAGCATGGCCTCCTCCACATCCTGGGGAAGTTCATTTATCTTTAAAATGTAAAAGACCTGGCTTCCTCTGTCCTCTCACTAGCCCCCCCTTGGCACCTGGAACTCTGCAGCCCTTTCTCTGAAGCGTCTGGCATTCTAATACTGATGTCATGGTACATTTTGAAGCCATTTCCCAATACTGGTCCAGGCTGGAGGTGCCTCTTGTAGGTAAAGTGGCTCTGGGTTCAATCCATAGTACCACACACACACAAAAAAAAAAAAAAAAAAAAGAAAAGAAAAGAAAAGAAAAAAAGAGAAAGAAAAGAAAAAGAAAAAGAAAGAAAGAAAAAGAAAAAAAGGAAAGAAAATAAAAAGAAACATCATGGGAGGCTAGGTATGGTTGCGCATGCCTGTAATCTCACTACTTGGAATGCACGCCTGTAATCCCAGTAACTGGAAGACTAGGCAGGAGGATCACAGGTTCAAGGCTAGCCTTAGCAACTGAGTAAGACCCTGTTTCAAAAGATAAAAAAAAAAAGCCGGGCGTGGTGGCGCACGCTTGTCATCCCCGTGCTTGGGAGGCGGAGACAGGAGGATCGCGCAGGTTCGAAGCCAGCTGCGCTGCGCTGGTTTAAGAGACCCTGTTTCCAAATAAAATATAAAATAGGTCTGGGAGTGTATCCCGAGAAGGGTTCCATCCCCAGTACCACCAAAAAAAAAAAAAAAAAAAAAAGCCGAGTGATGGCACATGCCTTTCTTTAATCCCAGTACTTGGGAGGCTAAGACTGGAGGATCGCAAGTTCAAGGACAGCGTCAGCAAGTAGTGAGGCTATCGTCAACCTAGCAAGACTGTACTAGTATTGGGAAGAGGTTTTAAAATGTATCAGTATTGGGAAAGATTTCCAATTTTAAAAATATATCTCCTGTATACTAAAAAAAAGCCAGTACGGGCAGGAAGGAGGGACTTGTAATTTACATTTCTAAAAGAGAAAGAAGAAGGCTGGAGCCAGAGATGGGAGGAAATCCCAGATCCTGGAGAAACAAGTTCACACATCTTAGGGGATGGAACAAAAAAGGTGGTCGGAGATGGGGCTGCCCCCCCTCCAGGGCAAATCCGCCTGGAGACAGCAGAGCCGGGGTTGGGGATAAGGGGTAGCATATCTCCAGATCAAAGGACCTGCCCTGGACTTGGTCTGGATAAAGACACTCAGTAAACTGGAGTTCTTTGGGCATTTCCATTCGAATTGCCCCCCTGTGCCCCTCTCCGCACAGGGCTGTAACTATCTCTGTATTTCTATCTTTTTAATAAACTTTATTTTTTTTAATTTTTATTATTTTTTTTGGTGGTCCTGGGGTTCCTGGAAGCCTTTCTACCTCTGGGATACACTCCCACGGGCTACACTCCCAGACCTATTTTTAAACTTTTTTTTTTATGTGGAAACAGGGTCTCTTAAGCCAGCGAGGCTGGCTCCGAACCTGCGCGATCCTGCTGTCTCTGCCTCCCGAGCGCGGGGATGACAAGCGTGCGCCACCACGCCCGGCTCATTAATAAACTTCTTTAAATCTTCAGCAACTGTCCAAGCTATGCATATTTATTCTTAGCTTAGGACAAGAATCCACGGTTTTTCTTCTGTTTGGGGTCATTTGGGGTTTTGTTATAGGTTGGGGGTAAGTGTGTCCGGGACCCTAGCAGGGGTTCCCGGGGAACAGTTTCCCCAAACCATTGTCTCCCAATCCGTAACAAAGACCTTGTTTCAAAATAAAATAGGTCTGGGGGTGTAGCTCGGAGATAGAATAGAATACAGGTTCAATCCCTAGTACCAAAATAAATTAATTAATTTAATTAAATAAATAATAGGACTGGAGGTTCTAGCTCCTGTGGACAGGAGTCACCTAGGAAGCCGGGTCCCGGAGGCGTTCCGGTGGGGGGGAGGCTGGGCCGGTGACTGACCTGGAGGCCTCTAGACTAATCTCCTGTCCCCTGCAGAGCTGCTCTCCAGGGACTTGGACAGGGGATGGCTTGGGCACACTGTCTGCACAGAGCTGGGCCAGGGAGACCGGGTGGAGGCAGCCTGCGACCTCCTTCCCAGACTTCACTGACTCTCACCTATTGCTTATCATTATTATTATTTTTTATTATATTTTTGCAGTGCTGGGAATGGAAACCAGGGGGATTCTACTTCCAAGCTAAACCCCCTAGCCCTATTTTTTATTATTAATTTGATCTCTCTGAGTTGCGGAGGGCCTCACTAAGTAGTTGAGGCTGTCCGTGAACCGCGATCCTCCTGTCCCAGCCTCCCAATTGCTGGGATCGCAAGCGTGCGCCACTAAGGTCTAACGTCGCCCTCATTAGTTCAGTAGGGTCCCTGGGCCAGGAACAGCACAAGTCAAATCTAGTCTGCTGGCACCAGGCGCAGCCCACGTCCTTTCGCTGAGCCAGGGAGACGCTTAACTTAATGTCAGCCTGAGGACAGATGCCTGTCCACCTCCCGCTGCTGGTCACGTGACACCAGGGCCCGAGGGAGGTGGAGGGGCACTCTGGGGACGGGGACGTTCACAGCGCTCCGTGGATCCAGGAGTGGGGTCTGCCTGGAGCATCCTCCCAGTGCCTGAAGCCCTTGCTTTCATTCCAGACAGCACCGTGCCCCTCCCGGGGCCCTCCCAGCGCCAGGCATGGGGGAGCTGTGCCGCACGGACTCCACGCTGACCGCCTTGGACGAGGAGGTGCTGTGGGAAATGCTGGAGAACCACCGCTACAGGGTCGTCCGCAGCATCTGCCCCAGCCGCCTCACCCCCTACCTGCGCCAGGCCAAGGTGCTGAGCCAGCTGGACGAGGAGGAGGTCCTGCACAGCCCCCGCTTCTCCAACAGCGCCATGAGAGTCGGTGAGCGCCGGGCGGCCGCTGGCCCGCACTCCCAGCCGCTAGGGCCCCAGCTGGGCTCTTCCTGCCCAGCCAGCTGACGCGGCCCGTGCCACAGAGGCTAGGGAGCTCAGGACTGCAGCACTGTGGGACCAGAGTTTAGACTCCGGGGACACTCTGCTAGCGTCCCAACAAGTGATCACAGCATGGTTCTTTAAAACACCAGCCCATCGGGGCGTGGTGGCGCACGCTTATAATCCCCGGGATTGGGAGGCTGAGACAGGAGGATCACACAGGTTCCAAGCCAGCCTCAGCTACTTAGTGAGACCCTGTTTCCAAATAAAATATAAAATAGAGCCGGGCGTGGTGGCGCACGCTTGTAATCCCAGCATTCGGGAGGCTGAGACCGGAGGATCGCGGTTCATGGACAGCCTCAGCTACTTAGTGAGGCCCTCTGCAACTCAGTGAGACCCGGTTTCAAAATAAAGAATAAAAAATAGGGCAGGGGGTGTAGCTCGGAGGCCAAATGCCCCGGGGCTCCATCTCCAGACCCTCAAAAAAAAAAATATATATATATATATATAATAGGTCTGAGAGTATAGCCCAGAGGTAGAAAGCCTCTGGGTTCCACCCCCAGTACCACAACAAACAAACAAACAAAACACCAGCCTAAAGCCGGGTGTGGTGGCGCACACTTGTAATCCCCACGCTTGGGAAGTGGAGACAGGAGGATGGCGCAGGTTTGAAGCCAGCAAGAGACCCTGTTTCCAAATAAAAAAGTATAAAATGGGTCTGGGAGTGTAGCCCGGAGGTAGAAGGGTTTCCAGGAACCCCAGTACCACCAAAAAAAAAAAAAAAGATCTTTAACTTAACTATATCTGCAAAGATCCTTTTCCCAAACAAAATCTGTACAGACAGATCCCAGGTAGACATTATCTTGTGGGGGATACTATTCAACCCACTACAGATGACTTTGGAATCTCTTCAAATGGTCTGACTAGCTGTGTTTATTCATCCGAAAAATGGGGCTGATACTGGCTTTGTCCTGGAGTGTTGTTAGGAGGAATGACCGAGTCACTGCTACGATATTCAGAGTGAAGCCGGGGCCGCGGCTAGTAACGCTGTGATGTTTGCGCGTGTTAGTTTATAGATCTCAAGTATGGGAGAGATGAATCCAAGCAACTGATTCCAGCTGAGAGCTAGAGGGTTTGGGCCTTGGCTTCGAGAGTCCCCACGGCTCTCTGGGGCCGTGTTTGGAGCCGGGGTGGGCGCTGCCGTCATACACAGGGCCCCAAATGCTCTCGGAGCACCACGGTGGTATGTCTCTGTGCGTGTCCTCATCCGGCTCCTCCTGGGGCACATGGGTTGCTCAGTCAGCGTGGGCTCCGTCTTCTCAAGCTGCGTGAGGGCACATCAGGAGTGAGGGCTGCGTCTCACCCGTGATCCCTTCCGCTTCCTGGTTGTCAGATTTACCAGGGGGTCCCCTCCCCAGCCCTCCCCAGGGGGAAGCCAGCCCTGCGCCCTTGGTGCCTAAGAGACGGCTCTCTCCCAAGGGCACCTGCTGGACTTGCTGAAGACCCGCGGGAAAAATGGGGCCATCGCCTTCCTGGAGAGCCTCAAGTTCCACAACCCCGACGTCTACACCCTGATCACCGGGCTGCAGCCCGATGTGGACGTCAGCAACTTCAGCGGTGAGGGCTGAGCGCCTGGCCGGCGGGACACCTCCTGCAGCCCAGAGGCCCAGTGCCTGCGGCCTTCCCAGGCCATCTCGCTTTCCCTCCTGGCGAGGTCCCTGGCCAGGCTGAGCCTCCTTGGCTTTAGACAGCGCTATCCCTGGCCCTAGATCTCCTTTCAGAGAGGAGAGGGAAGTGGTGCCTTCTGCACCGCGGCACACGAGTCTAAGGAAAGGTTAAGCCAGGTATGGTGGCACACACCTCTGATCCCAGTACTTGGGCGGCTGGGATAGGAGGATCACAGGTTCACAGCAACTTAGGGAGGAGACTCTATTTCAAAATTAAAAATAATAAAAGCCAGGCGTGGTAGTGCACGCTTGTAATCCCAGTACTTGGGGAGGCTGAGATAGGCGGATCACAGGTTCATGACCAACCTCAGTAATTTAGCAAGACCCTGTTTCAAAATAAACAATAAAATAGGGCTGGGAGTATAACTCCGAGGTAGAATGCCCCTGGGTTCAACAATCCCTAGTACTAAAAAAATAATAAAAAATAAAAAAGAGTTACACTTGTTTGAAGAATACATTGAATGACTTGGGGCTTCTCTGGAAGACCTCTTAAAAGGTTAAGGTAAGCTGAGCGTGGTGACTCACGCCTGTAATCCCAGCGCTTGGGAGGCTGAGACAGGAGGACGGCGCAGGTTCGAAGCCAGCCTCAGCTACTGAGTGAGGCTCTCAGCAATGTAGTCAGACCCTGTTTCCAAATAAAATATAAAATAGGTCTGGGAGTGTAGTCCAGAGGTAGAAAAGCCCCTGGGTTCCATCTCCAGTACAAAGAAAGGAAGGAAGGAAGGGAGAAAGAAAGAAAGAAGGAAAGAAAGACAGACCAAAGAGCAGGACTCCTGTGACTGAAACAGCGGCCGGGAGGGGTCTGGCCTCTTCCTGTTTGGCCCGAGTAGCCTCTCCGTGAGTTCTGGTTCTGGTGCAGATGTGCATGTTACTTGTTTGAGGATGACCTTAAGGTGAGTGGGCTCTGGGCGCCAATGGCTAAGGAGGAAGGGCTTCAACATCTGGACAGTGGCTCCCACCGCAGACGCAAAGAGTGATCCTCTGTGGCAATCGCTCGTGCTATTTATTTAACCAAAGCAGAGTCCAACGGAGGCCTGGAGGCTTTCAAGGAGACCAGCAGGTTAGGTCTGGGCGTGGGGTGCAGAGACTAGGGCTGAGGTCGGAGCCCCTGTACCCCCCCAGGCCTCATGGAGACGTCCAAGCTGACCGAGTGCCTGGCCGGGGCCATCGGGAGCTTGCAGGAGGAGCTGGCCCAGGAGAAGGCGCAGAGGGAGGCGCTGCTGCGGCAGTACCAGCGGCTGCAGGAGCGCCTGGGCCAGGCCGAGGCGCGCGCCGAGGACCTGCGCCAGCTGGAGGCCGACCACAGCCGCATGCGGCGCGAGGCCAGCTCCCACTTCCACGAGGTGCTGAAGCTGAAGGACGAGATGCTGAGCCTTTCGCTGCACTACAGCAACGCGCTGCGGGAGAAGGAGCTGGCCGCCTCGCGCAGCCGCAGCCTGCAGGAGGAGGTAGGGGCGGCCTGCGCAGCGGGGGAGGCGCCCCCGGGCCTTTGCACATGCGCAGCCGGCTGCCCAGAGCTCCCTTCCCCCCTTCCTGTCCAACGCACTCCTACCCCAGAGCCTTGGTGAGGCCTGTCTAGGAAGCTGATCCCCTCTGCGAAGCTGACGCAGCAAAAATTACTGCGCCTGGCTGTGGGCTGCTGTGGAGGAGGCCCACCCTATGGTGTCTGGGGCAGGGCTAGATATTTTGGGGTCCACTTCAGTAGACCCACCTGCATCCCCCAGCCCCAGCAGTGTGGCGACACGGGACCATCCATCCTGGGTGGGAAGACAGGAGTATTAGCAAGTCAGGCCTCCGAAAGCCCAGCACAGTCTTGTACTTGTTTTCTGTTAGGTAATGATCTTCTTACTGATTTTTCTGGGTTCTTTAATTTTTACGAGGGATAATGGAAATTGAACCCAGGGATGGTCTACCTTTGAGATACACCCCCAGCTCTACTTTATTTATTATTTTTTTTGAAACAGGGTCACACTAAGTTGCAGAGGGTCTTACAGCCAACCCGTATCCTCAGATAGTTTTACTTTTTGAGCATGTGGAATCTGACATGCCCCACCCAGCTGGCCAATAACTGGAGCTCAGTCACTGTTTACTGGTAGTTGCTAAGTAGGAGCTGGGGGAAGAGGTCCAAGTGGGAAGGCCCTTCCTCCTCCCTGACCCAAGCAAGCCAGGAGAGGATCAGCCCCCAGAAGCAGCGACCCCCAGACTGCCTGGGTTGTCCTTACGGGGAAGTTCCTGCTTCCCAGGAGCACCAGGCCCAGCAGGAGGAGCTGCCAGCCCTCTGCCTGACATCCAAGCTTCTCCTGGGCACTGTCCAGAGGAAGGGGGCCAGCAGGACCTGGCTGGGTGGTGTCCAGAGGGCCGGAACCCTGATGCACAGCTCCTGGGCTCTGCAAGACATTGCAAAACTTTCCCTGCCTGAATAGTCCAGGTTGCACCCCAGCATCCCTACCATTCCTGGATTCAATCCTGCTCCTGCCCTCTCCTCTCTCCTCTCTCCTCTCTCCTTTCCCTTCCCTTCCCTTCTCTTCTCTTCTCTTCTCTTCTCTTCTCTTCTCTCTCTCTCTCTCTCTCTCTCTGAAGATTGAACCGAGAGACAGTCTACCACTGAGCTACACCTCTGCCCTTTTTATTTCTTATTTCAAAGCAGAGACTCACTAATTTGCTGAGTATTGGGGTTACAGGTATATACCACTGTGCCTGGCTATATTTATTTACTATTTATTCTACTGGTTTTCATTAATCCAAATTAGCCCCGTGTGGGAAGGCAGCCCCAGGGAGCACCTGGCCACCCTTCCTGGCTGCTGGTGACTATCTGTTTACCGATAAGAGATGGAGGAGCTGGGTGCCCTGGCATGTGTTCTGACACCCCACCACTGTGCCTCACCCACAAAGTAAAGCCGAGGGGCCCCTCTCCACCCCTGAGGAACTGGGACTCCTCATTGGCCCAAACCCGAGGATGAGCGGTAAATCCGAGGCAGAGCCCTCTGCGCAGGAGCACACCCTCCCGCGAGGACCAGGGAGCCCCTGCCCTGGTGCAGTGGCGGCGCCCATCCCGCTCCTGCTCCTCTCCCTGCACAGCTGTACCTGCTGAAGCAGGAGCTGCAGCGAATGAGCCTGGTGTCTTCCTGCGAGCGGGAATTTCGAGAGAGGTCCCTGAAGATGGCCGGCGACCTGGAGGCTGGGGGCGAGGAGCTGAGCCGCCTGAAGGAGGAGAACGAGAAACTCCGTGCGCTGACCTTCAGCCTGGTGCGTTCTGGTTGCCTCCAGCAGGGCCAGTGCCTTGCCCGAGCTCGGCTGGGAGGGACCTCCGCCTCCGCTGGTGGCTGACGGGCTTCCGACAGGTGGTTTCTAAGGCGAGGCCGAGGACCGTCTGTCCCACACCTTTATCTACTTATTTTTTAAAGAAGCGCTGGGATTGAGCTTTGCACATGCTAGGCAAGGGCCATACCTCCGAGCCACACCCCATTCCTCCCACCACTTCTCTTTCCTTCCTTCCTCTTCTCTAGCCCTACAGAGAGCAGAAGTTTATAAAGGCTGTCCAGTGTGCATTCAGCAGGTGACTGCATGCTGCAGATAGTATTGATGTTGAATGATTGATTGATTGATCGATTAGAAGTCTCTTGCATGAACGGCAGTGGAGTCAGAATGATTTTTAGAGAAAATTATTACTATTAGAGAAATGGCAGCTGAGCCGGGCGTGGTGGCGCACGCTTGTAATCCTCGCGCTTGGGAGGCGGAGACAGGAGGATCGCGCAGGTTCGAAGCCAGCAGCGCTGGCGTAAGAGACCCTGTTTCAAAAATATAAAATAGGTCTGGGAGTGTAGCCCGGAGGAAGAAGGGCTTCCAGGAACCCCAGTACCACCAAAAAAAAAAAAAAAAGAAAGAAATGGCAGCTGAGGAGGCTGGGGAGAAGAGATCTCCAATCTCCTGTCCTTCCACCAGCGTCAGTCTTTTATCGAGGGTTTTAACCAAAGCACTGTAACAATGACTAATCACAGGAAACAGCCAAGCAGTCACAGGATGAGTCAGGGAAAACATCAAGGTAGTCTCGGATGAATCGGGGAGGAAGGAGTAAGCAAGGCGGTTGTCAGGTCTGCCCATCAGTCTCATCTGGTCCTCGAAGATTTGTCTGCGTGCAAACAGATCTCCACTTGGGTGAAGAGTTTGGGCCACTCCCACACCGGACGAAGAGGTGGCCGCAAAGCTGATGACTGAGAAGGCTTTCCGCAGTTACCCCGCACTGCTTAGGAGCAGATTGCGCCGGTCGTGAAGGAGGGGACTAGCTTTGAGGCTCAGGAATGGAACCTTTCTGCCCACGAGACATCCTGCCATTCTCTCCTGACATGCCTCAGGGAGCTGAAAGTTCCTGGGAGCGGAGGAATCAGTGATGCTGAAGCCGTGGAATTGTGTGGGCGCTTAGCTTCTCCTCTTTTGATTCCTTTTAATAAGCAGATACCAATTTGGTGAGAAATGCCTTCAAGGAACGTTTCCTGGGCACAGGGCATAGCCCAGCACAAAGCCTGGCCATCGCGCATCAAGCCCCTTTGTAGAACGTGGGCACAAGAAAGGGTGACCTGTCCCCTGGCTTCCCCCTCTCCTCCAGACTCGCTGGCAGCTGTGTGGAAGACGGCCAGAGGGCTCCAGCTTCCTTCATGTGTCTCTCTTTCATTTATGATTGATGCCTTTCTCGTGGCCAGTTTCCTGCCTCATGTGCAGTGAGGAGGTGACACTTTCTGTTTGTGCACCTGGCCCTGGCTCTGTGGTTGCTGGTGCCATATTCAGGGACTCTGTTTCCCCAGGGCGGGCCTCTAGGGGGGCCAGGTCCTGGCTGACCTCTGTCTGCAACAGGTGGAGAAGGACATCCTGGAGCAGAACCTGGACGAGGCGCTGGAGAGCAAGCAGGAGCTGGTGGACCGCATCCACTCGCTGCGGGAGCGGGCGGTGGCCGCAGAGCGGCAGCGAAAGCAGGTGGTGCTTGCCGCCTTCCTCGGAGGGACATGGTGACCCTTGGTCTCCAAGTCAGGGCCATGTTTGTGGGGAGACAGATCCCTTCCCCCCACTTAGATCATTTTGCTTAACCGATCTGCTGGCTCATTTACCTACTGCGTCAGAGGAGCCCCTGTTGAACACCCACTCACAGCTGAAACTGGAAGCCTCCGTCAGGCAGGCCTGTGGCTAAAGTCCAAGGCCATTCAAGGGCCCGGAGCAGGGAGAGCCAGCAGTTGAGTTGAGGGGAAATAGGAGAACAGAAACAGTGGGAGACAGCGAGGGGGGGGGTTATTTGCGTATCTGGGAACCTTAGTGAAACACTATTCTGCCTGCAATGTATGTTCACATTTTGATGACGACATCCAGTATAATTGGCATAGTCCAGTGCCATCGCGCACACCTGTGATTCCAGTGCTTGAGAGGCTGAGACAGGAGGATTGTGGATCCAAGGCAAACCTCAGTATTTATTTTTTTTTATTTTTTTATTTTTTTATTTTTTTATTTTTGTGGGTTGGAATGGAACTCAGGGGCATTCAGCCTCTGAGCTACACCCCCTGTCCTATTTTTTTTTTGGGGGGGGCGGGTCTGGGGATGGAACCCAGGGGCATTTGACTTCCAAGCTACACCCCCTGCCCTATTTTTTATTCTATTTTGAAACCGGGTCTCACTGAGTTGCAGAGGCCCTCACTAAGTAGCTGAGGCTGTCCACGAACCGCGATCCTTCAGGTCTCAGCCTCCCAAATGCTGGGATTACAAGCGTGCACCACCACGCCTGGCTCCCTGTCCTATTTTTTTTTATTCTTTATTTTGAAACAGGGTCTCACTAAGTTGCGGAGGGCCTCACTAAGTAGCTGAGGCTGTCTGCGAACCGCGATCCTCCAGTCTCAGCCTCCCAAATGTGGAGATTACAAGTGTGCGCCACCACGCCCAGCTAAACCTAGCAATTTAGCAAGTCCCTCAGCAACTTAGCAAGATCCTGTTTCAAAATAAAAGACAGCCGGGCGTGGTGGGCACGCTTGTCATCCCCGCGCTTGGGAGGCAGAGACAGGAGGATCGCGCAGGTTTGAAGCCAGCCGCCCGCGCTGGCTTAGGAGACCCTGTTTCCAAATAAAAATATATAAAAAAAAATAGGTCTGGGAGTGTAGCCCGGAGGTAGAAGGGCTTCCAGGAACCCCAGTACCACAAAAAATAAAAATAAAATAAAAAATAAAAGATAAAGGACGGAGGATATAGCTCGGAGGTAGAATGCCCCTGGGTTCAGTCCTCAATATATGTATTTGGTCAGGACAGGGGCTTTGAAGATGCACCTCCAATCCTGGCCCTGCAGGAGTAGCCTGAATTCATCTACTTCACCTCTGGAGCCACCTGCCTGCCCTGCCCCTCTCCCCTCCCCCACCCACTCCTCCCCCCAGGGCCTCAGAGCCACTGACCTCCACTGGCCTGTCCCCTCTGTCCAGTACTGGGAGGAGAAGGAGCAGACCCTGCTGCAGTTCCGGAAAATGCAGATGGACTGTGAGCTGTACCGGGAGAAGATGAGCACTCTGCAGGGCCAGGTGGCGGAGCTGCAGAAGGAGCGGGACCAGGTACCCCCGGGGAGCTGGACCAGGGCCCGGAGGACACGCGGTGCCTGCCCCCACAGGCTCGCAGCTCAGGGGCCCCCTGCCACTCTGAGCTTATGTCTGGCCGAGGCTGAGGGCTGCTGGCTCGGGCAGCCTGGGCTCCACCTGTCCTCCATGGTAGACGGCTACGGGATTCAGGGCCTCTTTCCTTGGTCCACAAAAGAGTTCTCAACTCCCCACCTCTGCTGTCAACAGATATGCTCCCCACCTTCATTCCTGGCACAAGAAAGCCCATCCTAGACAGCGGCCTTTATTAAGGCCACCGAGGCGTCCAGGAATTGAAGGATGTTCGTGCATCTTGGTGCAAGCTCTGAGCCTGTGCTGGAGTTCACAGCAAGTGCCCCCAGCACGGGCGCTTTCTCCAGCCGAGACAGCCCCGGGCACGACTCCTGACTGTCTCACCTGGCTGTCTTGTCTCTTGTCTGTCTGTCCTGCTGTGGCCCGCAGGCATACTCTGCAAGGGATGGGGCCCAGCTGGAGATCTCTCAGAGCCTGACGGAGAAGGACTCCCTCCGCAGAAGAGTGTTCGAGCTGACGGAGCAGGTGTGCGAGCTGCGCACGGAGCTGCGCAAGCTGCAGGCAGGGCGCCCAGGAGGGGTGAGTGTTCTGCCGGGGACAGGCAGCATGGCGGCTCCCGGGCAGTGTGTGTGTGGGGGGTTGGGCCACAGGGACCTGGTGCGGCTTCCGGCTCTGACTCTGCCTGCCCGCTGCCTCCCGAGAGCTGGAGTGGCTGTGACGTCCTGGAGATGCACCTGGGCACGCTGGGCCTCCTTGTAGACAATAGCACCAGGTTGTAGGGGGCAGCTCAGGGAAGGTTCTGGAACCTGTAAGGCAGAGCGTGCAGGAACGGAGGAGCTCTGAAACTGCTCTGTATTTTTGCAGTGCTGGGGTGGAACCCAGGGCCTTGAGCATGCCTGGCGAGCACTGGAACACCGAGCTCTGCCTTCAGTCACTCCCCCAACTTTCTTTCTTTCTTGCTTGCTTGCTCTTTTTTTTTTTTTTTGGTTACTGGGATTGAACCCACTGGTATTCTGGTTCATTTAGAACCAGTGGCACTTACCCCCAGCTCTATTTTTTCTTTCTTCTTTCTTTCTTTCTTTCTTTCTTTCTTTCTGTACTGGGGGTGGAACCCAGGGGCTTTCTACCTCCAGGCTATACCCCCAGCCCTATTTTTTTAATATAATTTGTTTGGAAACAGGGTCTCACTAAGTTGCTGAGAGCCTCACTAAGTAGCTGAGGCTGGCTTTGAACCTGTGTGATCCTCCTGTCTCAGCCTCCCAAGGGCTGGAATTATAGGCGTGTGCCACCACGCCCGGCTTATTCTTTATTTCTAAACAGGGTCTCACTGAGTGGCAAAGGGCCTCACTAAGAAGCTGAGGCTCTTGGCAAACTGTGATCCTCGGGTCTCAGCCTCCCAAATGCTGGGATTACAAGCATGCACCACCACACCCGGCTTTATTCTTTATTTTGAAACTGGATCACACTAAGTTGCTGAGGGCCTCAATAAGTAGTTAAGGCTGGCCTGGAACCTGTGATCCTCCTGTCTTAACCTCCCAAGTACTGGGATTATAAGCGTGCAGAAACCGCAGGGAGGTCAGGATGGTGGTGAGTCCTGTGAGAGCCCGAGGATATTCCAGGGCAACCTTTCCTGAATTAATGAACCCATCTGGGCCCACGCAGGAAGCAGAGGCCAGAGAGCCCTGTCCACGGGGGAAGCAACGGCTGGTGCGCATGCATGCCCTGTGCCCGCGGGACGACAGCGACAGCGGCCTCCTCAGCTCCACCGAGGTACGTGGCACCCCTGCCTCCTGCTCCCCAGCCTGGCCTGCACCTCTCTGCCAGGACTCCAGGCCTCTTCCTGCACCCATTCCTGTGGGAAGGCCAAAAACGAGGGGAGAATTCCAAACAGCAGAAGTCGATTCTCCCCCAGTTCAGGAGGCCGGGAACCCAAATGGAGGGTGTGGGCAGGGCCACACTCCTGCTGCGCCCGGGCCTCTGCCTCTCCCTTCTGGTGGCTCCCGTCTCTGCCTCCCTCCTCTGTACATCTCAGTCCAGGCTTTCCTCCTCTTAGGAAGTGTGCTGGGCAGCTTTCTGCGACTGACAGCATGCCTGAGATAGTCAACCTGAAGGTTTATGGGGCAGATGGTTTGGGAGGTTTCTGTCCATGGTCACTCAGGCCTGTGGTGAGGAGAATGCCATGCGGAAGGGTGTGGCAGAATAGAATAGAAGAGAGAGAGAGAGAGAGAGGGAGGGAGGGAGGGAGGGACGGATGGGGAGAGAGAGAGAAAGAGAGAGAGAGGGGGGGATGGGGAGAGAGAGAGAGAGAGAGAGATGGGGAGAGAGAGAGAGAGAGATGGATGGGGAGAGAGAGAGAGAGAGAGAGAGAGAGAGAGAGGGAGGGAGGGAGGGAGGGAAGGGGCTGGGGTTTCAATATCACTCTCAAGGTCACACACTGGTAATTTGGCTGCCTCCCTCGGGGCCCCACCTCCTAAGGTCCCACCGCCTCCCCACAGCCACAGGCTGGTGACCAGGAAGGGCTGTGGGGACATTTAAGATACAAACCTGAAGCCGGGCGCGGTGGGCACACTTGTCATCCCAGCGTTCGGGAGGCTGAGACCGAAGGATCGCGGTTCCCAGACAGCCTCAGCTACTTAGTGAGGCCCTCTACAACTCAGTGAGACCCAGTTTCAAAATGAAGAATAAAAAAATAGGGCAGGGGATGTAGCTCAGAAGTCGAATGCCCCTGGGTTCCATCCCCAGACCCACAAAAAAAAAAAAAAAAAAAAAAAGATACAAACTTGAGCAGAGAGGGCCCGTCCTATGGGATTCGGGGCCCAGTCCAGCCCAGTCTGGCTGTCTTTGGCCCTGTTTCACCTCTGAGGTCCCTCACAGGCTCTGGGTAAGCGTGACTCAGGCGGGTGCTGTCCCACCCAGTGCAGATGGGCCCTAGGGTATGGTTTCTGGGGCTTCGGGTCCCCAGGGTCTGCTCTCCTCCTTGGGCTTCGGTGGACATCAGCTCAGGATGCTCTCGGAGGGTGGAGCCGCCGCCGTGCACTGCTCGAGCTGGACAGAGGGCAAGAGGCAGGGGAGCCCTGTGCCACTGTCCACCGCAGTTCCCTTCCCTACGATGCCAGAGGCCCTGCACTGTCCCCCACCCCGCAGAGCCCTGCCAGGCTCCGTGCTCACTGGGCTCCGGGAGGACTGTGGGAAGCCGGGGTCTTCCCCCAGAACCCTGGACACCTGAGCGGGGCAGGCTCACCCTCCAAGCCCGCGGCTCAACGGCCACACTCCTCCCCTCCTGCGGCCCCGTGACAAGGCGCGCGGCTTTCCTCCTACTGGCCATGGGGTGGGGAAGGCAAGGGATTGCGGCTCAGAACGGGCGCCCAACTCACCTCTGCCCCTCTGAACGATCGATTGAGGTTGACCCTGCCCAGCCACTCTCTCGGCTCCCGACGATGTACCTTCTGCCACGCTGGGGAGGCCGCTCTGCTATTCTTTGCTCTGCAGCGCAGGCCTTTCTCGGTAGCGCTGGAATGTGCTGCACCCCCCAAACCCACCGCCCCTGGCTTCTCTGGGCCTTTTTTCCTTCCTTCCTTCCTTCCTTCCTTCCTTCCTTCCTTTCTTTCTTTCTTTCTCTTTCTTTCTTTTTCTTTCTTTCTTTCTTTCTCTTTCTTTTTCTTTCTTTCTTTTCTTTCTTTCTTTCTTTCTTTCTTTTTTTCTTTCTTTCTCTTGTGTTAATGCGAATGGAACCCAGGGGCAGTCAACCTCTGAGCTGCACCCCGGGAACCCAGGGGCAGTCAACCTCTGAGGTGCACCCCGAGCCCTATTTTTTAATTCTTTAATTTGAAACAGGGTCTCACTAAGTTGCAAAGGGCCTCACTAGCCAGGCGTGGTGGCGCACGCTTGTAATCCCCGCGCTTGGGAGGCTGAAACAGGAGGATCGCGCAGGTTCGAAGCTGGCCCCGCGCGCTGGCTTAGGAGACCCTGTTTCCAAATAAAAATGTAAAAATAGGTCTGGGAGTGTAGCCCAGAAGTAGAAGGGCTTCCAGGAACTCCAGTACCACCAAAAAAAATAAATAAGTAAATAAAATAAAGAATAAAAAATAGGGCAGGGGCCAGGCGTAGTGGCACACGCTTGTCATCCCAGCATTCTGGAGGCTGAGACAGGAGGATCACGGTTTGCGGACAGCCTCAGCTACTTAGTGAGGCCCTCCGCAACTCAGTGAGACCCTGTTTCAAAAATAAAGAATAAAAAATAGGGCAGGAGATGTAGCTCGGATTTTGAATGCTCCTGGGTTCCAACCCCAGACCTCCCCCCCCAAAAAAAAATAATAATAAATAGGTCAGGGAATGTAGCACGGAGGTCAAATGCCCCTGGGTTCCATCCCCAAACCCTCAAAAAAAAAAAAAAAAGGGCCTCACTAAGTAGCTGAGACTGTCCATGAACCGCGATCCTCCAGTCTCAGCCTCCCTAATGCTGAGGTTACAAGTGTGCGACACCACACCGGGCTCTCTCTGTGTCACTTTCTACAGGCTTCCCAGGGCACCCTGCCCCTGTCCCCTCAGCCCTGTGGGACCCACTCCACCCTGTGCTTGCCAGTTGGTCCCCTCCCCCAGGG
Source organism: Muscardinus avellanarius (assembly GCF_963383645.1). NCBI lineage: Eukaryota > Metazoa > Chordata > Mammalia > Rodentia > Gliridae > Muscardinus > Muscardinus avellanarius. Next base: position 72,527,161 of record NC_137802.1, read on the forward strand.
ACTGTGCCCGTCCTCAGAGGTGTGGCACGTAGTAGGTGCCCAAGGAATTCCCAGCGAGTGAATTCAGATCCGCCTATGCAGGGTGGGGGAGCTGTTCTGAGCAGCCTCCCTCCCGGAGGCCCGGCTCCTCCCTCTGACCAGTAACGCCGCTCTTGGCCCTCGGTCCCTCTGATAGTGCGCAGAAGAGCCGTGCCCACTTTGTGCGGCCTGCTCAGGGCCCAGCAACAAGCAGCACGGAAAGCAGCCAGGAGTCCCTGGCACCCATAGGTGTCAGTGCCTGAGACCTCATGCCCACCCTCCCTCCCTCGCCCCTGCCCACCCCCTCCAGCCCCAGCTCTGGTGGGATCTGAGTGCCGCGTCCAGCCGCGAGCTGGACAGCTTCCGCTCCAGCAGCCCGCTGCCTCCCAGCCAGCAGTCCCTGTACAAGCGGGTAGCAGAGGACTTCCGCGAGGACACCGAGGCTTTCAGGTAGGCCAGGGTGCAGCGTTGGGGTCCAGCTCATGGGGGCGTGGCGCTGGACCTCCAGCCGTCTGAGCTCTGGCTGCAGCAGCTGGGCCCATGCTGGAGGGAGCGGGCGAGGCAGCCTGACCCTGTGCTTTAGCCTCTTCCCAGAAGTCCTGGGAGCCCCTCCAGGGGTGAAGGAGGACGACGCAGACCTGGACTACGAGGTCCTGGACAGCACAGGTGCGTGCAGCCACCCCGTGCAAGCCTCTGGGGCGCACGCCTTTCCTCTCCCGGCTACTGGCCATGGGGGGGGGGGAGCCAGGGGCTGCAGGATGCAAGAGAGACAGCCTGGAAACTTGACCCCTGGCCTGGGCCTTGTCCTCAGTCTCTGGGGAAACCCAGACTGCCCGGTGGCCCAAGCTACACCCCAACCCTATTTTTTTTTTTTTTTGTAGTACTGGGGGTGGAATCCAGGGGCTCTTCTACCTCCGGGCTATACTCCCAGACCTATTTTATATTTTATTTGGAAACAGGGTCTCACTAAGTTGCTGAGAGCCTCACTAAGTAGCTGAGGCTGGCTTCGAACCCGTGTGATCCTCCTGTCTCAGCCTCCCAAGTGCGGGGATTACAAGAGTGCGTCACCACGCCCAGCTTTTTTTATTCTTTATTTGGAAACAGGGTCTTGCTAAGTTGTAGAGAGCCTCACTAAGTAGTGGAGGCTGGCTGCAAACCTGCAATCCTCCTGTCTCAGCCTCCCAAGTACTAAAATTACAAGCATGCACCAAATGCCCAGCTAAATGTTAAGTGTACTCTGTTTAATGGGGTCTTGTGTGTGTGTGTGTGTGTGTGTGTGTGTGTGTGTGTGTGTATTATTGAGAATTGAACCCAGGGTGCATTCTACCTCTGAATCATATCCCAGCCCCATTTCTTTTTTATTGTTTGTTTATTTATTTATTTATTTATTTATTTATTTATTGCAGTACTGGAGATGGAACCCAGGGGCATTCAACCTCCGAGCTACACCCCCAGCCCTACTTTTTATTCTTTATTTTGAAACAGGGTCTCACTGAGTTGCGAAGGGCCTCACTATGTAGCTGAGGCTGTTTGCGAGCCGTGATCCTCTGGTCTCAGCCTCCCAAACATTGGGATTACAAGCGTGCACCCGCACACCCGACTATTTTTTTTTTTTTAGTTTTGAAACAGGGCCTCACTAAGTTGCCGAGGCTGACCCCAAACCTACTATCCTCTTGTCTCAGCCTCCCAAGTACTGGGATTACAGGCGTGCACCGCCGCGCCCGGCTGAGGTCCTTTGGTTTTTCACCTGGAGGACAGCAGAGTTGTATCCACAGCCGTCCAGCTCAGCGACAAGTTCAGACAGCCACTGCACGCCTGTCTCCACCCTCTGGCTCCAGCCTGTGCCCGGGGCCCCCAGGGGCAAGCACCTTGTGCTGAGATGGTCCTGGCAGGCACAGGGCACACGCTGACCCCTACTGGAGGAGCACCCTCCCCTGGGGCGTAGGGCCCCGAGGCGCACAGTCCTCCTGGCGCCCATTTCCTTGGCTTGTGACAGCTGGTCCCTCTTCTCAAGTGTGTGGGCCCCGCACATGCAGACCCGCGGTCTCTCCTTCCCTAGTTACAGTAAGCGCTGAGCTCCCAACGAGAAGTCACGCCATGGCCGCCAGGGGGCGCGCGTGCCCCGGGATAGTTTATAGTGTGGGCCCGCCCGTGACCCAGCCAGACTTCACCCGGATGCGAGATCCTGAGCTCAGAGGGCGCATTCCTTTTCCTTTTCTTCTGTGAGAATTCTGCATGAGGCCTGGAGTTCACAGACTGCTGGTAGAAGACCTAGATACACTGAAAGTGCATATAATCAATCTAGTTTGGTTCTTTCTGCAGTCACAAGGGTTTTGCCCGTGAGTGGGCACAGGTGATTGTTAGGTGTCCCCTGGCTCTCACCAGGAGTTCACAGCAGGAAAAGTACTGGGCTCCCTGGCTCCTGGGTGCAGGCTGCAAATTAAATTGCTAGATCTAGCTGGGCGTGGTGGCGCACGCTTGAAATCCCAGTACTTGGGAGGCTCGCAGGAGTGCGGCCAGCCTCAGCTACTTAGTGAGGCCCTCTGCAATTTAGTGAGACCCTGTTTCAAAATAAAGAAGTAAAAAAAAAAAAAAAAAAAAAAAAAAACAGGGCTGGGGAGTGTAGCTCGGAGGTAGAATGCCCCTGGGTTTCATCCCCCATACTGAAATAAATAAATAAATAAATAAATAAGATAAAATGCTAGATCTTCTGGGCATGGTGGTGCACACCTGTAATCCCATTACTTGGGAGGCTGAGATAGGAGGATTGAAGGTTTGAAGTCAGGCTCAGTAACTTAGTGAAGCTCTCCTAAACTTAGCAAGACCGTTTCCAAATAAAAAAATAAAATAAGGGCCGGGCGTGGTGGCGCACGCTTGTAATCCCCGCGCTTGGGAGGCGGAGACAGGAGGATCGCGCAGGTTCGAAGCCAGCCGTGCTGGCTTAGGAGACCCTGTTTCCAAAAATAAAATAGGTCTGGGAGTGTAGTCCGGAGATAGACGGGCTTCCAGGAACCCCAGTACCACCAAAAAATAAAAAAATTAAAATAAAATAAAAATAAAAATAAAATAAGGCTGGGAGTATAGTCCTGAGGTACCACGCCCAGAAATCTCATCTTTTTTTTTTTTTTTTGGTGGTACTGGGGTTCAGTCCCAGACCTCATATTCATATATATATATATATATATATATATATATATATATATAATTTTTTTTTTTTTTTAATTTGGAAACAGGGTCTCTTAAGCCAACAAGGCTGGCCTCGAACCAGCGCACTCCTCCTGTCTCCACCTCCCAAGCACGGGGATTACAAGCCTGTGCCACCACGCCCAGCCCCCCTCATCTTAAGGTGTGAGCAACTCATTCAAATATCACAAAGCCGGCGCCAGTGGCACACGTTTGTAATCCCAGGACTTGGGAGGCTGAGACAGGAGGATCGTGGTTCACAAACAGCCTCAGCTACTTAGTGAGGCCCTTTGCCACTCAGTGAGACTCTGCTTCAAAATAAAAAAATAAAAAAAGGGCTGGGGGTGTAGCTTGCAGGTAGAATGCCCCTGGGCTCCATCCCTAGTACCATGAAAAAAAAAAAAAAAACCCCACAGGAGACTGGAGCACCTCTCCCTGCCTTCAGGCTCAGGAAAGGGGCGGGGCCAGGGAGGAGGGCGGGGCCAGGTGGCTCAGCTGGAGACTTCTTCTTAGATATTCCTATGCTCCTGCTGGAGGGCAGCCCGCAGCAGTCTTACAGAAACCTCGATGTCTCTGAAAGGTGAGAGCATCCCCGGGACCCTCCATAGAGTGGGGAACCAAAGAAGAGTGGCTGTCCTCTCAGCACCGAGAGGACACAGCCTTCCCAAGAACAGAGGGTGTGTGGGGGCTTACAGATGCGGGGATGGAGGGAGCGACGGGGAAGCAGCCGTGCCTGACCCCTGCCTGGGCAGCCCCCGAGCCCCTCACCCGCCGGTCTGCAGCAGCGTCCCGGTGCGGAGGAGGCCGGCCCACAAGATCCAGAGCCAGGTGACGGTGGTGGCGTTCCGGGGCGACGCGCTGCTGGACCAGATGAGCGTCATCGGTGGCAACCAAACGGGCATCTTCATCCACCGGGTGGTGCCCGGCTCGGCCGTGGATGAGATGGCCCTGCGCCCCGGCACCCAGATCGTGATGGTGAGCGAGGGGTGAGGCTCTCCGCAGCCGCCTCCTCCCAGGCCGCGTAGCCACGGGCCCACGCGTGGATGCAGCCGGGTCTCTCCATCCAGGCCCATGGATGCGCTCTGCTCATGGTCACCCTGTGGAGGGAACCCAGTCCTCCTCCCGGCCTGCCTCCAGGAGCCTGGAAACTGGCATTTTTTCAGGATAGGTGGCACGCCCTTTGGGAAGGCTTCTCTCCAAGGTGCCATACGCTGCCAGGAGGTTTGTTCCGTGTGCCGGGGATGGAGCCCAGGGCCTTGTGCATGCCAGGCTAGTGCTCCTTCGCCCTGACCGTGGTGGGGTTTTTGTGTGTGTGGTACTGGGGATTGAACCCAGGGGCATTCTACCTCCAAGCTCCACCCCACTGGCCCCAGGAGGAGGCTGGGGCTGGGCTACAGGTACAGAGAAGGGTGAGGGGCGGGCACCCTTCCAGGAGCATCCTGTGAGCCCACAGCCGTCTCCCAGTCCTCCTCAGTCTCGAGTGGTCTGTGTGTTCCGCTCCTAGGACAGTGCCATCCTGGGCCCTTACTCCAGGTGACACAGAAAGCCCTCCCTGGTATTTATTTTTACTTTTTTTAGTACTGGGGATTGAACCTGAGGGGCATTCGCTCTCTAAGCTACACTCCCAGCCCTTTGTATTTTCTCTTTTGAAGTGGGGTCTCGCTAAGTTGCTGAGGGGCTCATTAAGTTGCTGAGGCTGGCCTTGAACCTGTGACCCTCCTCTCTGGCTTCCCAAATGCTGGGATTACAGGCAAGCCCCAGTGACATTTCTATAGTCCTAAGAGTTGCAGCCATCAGCCGAGATGTGTTTAAAGCAACAGAGACCCTCTGTGGGGTTCCAGAGACAGTCCTGATGTCCTCGCCGGCCTGCTCAGTCCTCACAGTCTTAAAACACGACTTGATTTTTATTTCATAGTAAAAATGCATATTCTCCTAAACTTAATGCAGTGCGGGGAAGGAGTGGAGAGGACAGTGGAGGCCTGGGGCTGGGCTTTCACTGAAGGGTGAGGCCCAGGGGGGCCCCTCAACACCCACGGTGCTCAGGACAGCCCTAGACACAGAATGGTTGGGCCCCAGATGTGAACAGTCCCAAGGCTGAGATCTAGAATGCTCCAGAATGTTCTAGAACTGAGATCTCTCTCTCTCTCTCTCTTTTTTTTTTTTTTTTTCAAGAGAGGAAAGTGCCTATCACGAGGAACTCTTCAGCAGTGGGGAAGAGGGAGCGGGTTGGTGGGTACCCTCCGGGCCAGGGCTGTGTGACACACCCACAGGGCTGTGGGATGCTGCGTCCTGCTCCCGAGGCGCAGCCTGGGACGAGGCCTCGTGGTGAGGCCGCCCTGGCCAAGGTGCGGGCGGCGGGAAAGGCCAGAGGGCTGTACCACGGCATGGCGCTGCCCCCGGCGCCCTCCCCACCATCCTCGCCCTCACCGGGCCGCAGGGGCCTGATCGGGCAGCTGACCCCGGCGCTCTGCCCCCAGGTTGATCAGGAGGCCACGGAGCCCTCGTTCAAGGCCAGTCTGGAGGACGTGACCCTGGAGCAGGCCATGGGGCTCCTCCGGAGGGTGAGCGGCTTCTGCTGCCTGTCTGTGAAGGTCAACACGGAGGGTAGGCGCCCCTCAGGCTGCCCAGCCACCTGCCCCTCCTGGCCTGCGTGCCCCCCACCCCAGGACCCCATGGCAGCCAGACGCCCTGCCCAGGGCCTCCAGCTCAGGACGGCCCCCCGGACTAAGAGGGGGGACCTTCTTTCTCTCCTACTTCCACACGCTAGAACCTTCCCTGTGTGGGACTCTGGGGTCATCGGCCCCTCATGTCCTCTTTTGACAGTTTATAAGAAGCTGGTCCAGGACCTGGAGGCCAAAGTGGTGACCTCGGGGGACTCCTTCTACATCCGGGTCAACCTGGCCCTGCAGAGCAGGCTGGAGGGGGAGCTTCAGGTGCACTGCAACGAAGTCCTGCACGTCACCAACACCGCGTTCCAGGGCCCCGGCCGCTGGTGCGCCCACCGCGTGGACCCCTACACCATGAGGGACATGGACGCGGGCACCATCCCCAACTACCCGCGGTGAGCGGCCGCCCCGAGTTGCCTCGCCCCAGCAGGGCCCAGCTCTGCGTGGAGGGCCCCCTCCTGCCCAGGAGGAAGCCAGGCCCTTCCAGAGGCTTCTCCCTACGACGGAAGAGCCAAGAGCTGCTGTGCAGGAATGGAGGGTGGGAGGGATGGAGGCCCCACACAAGGGACACCTACCAAGATCACTGCTGAGGACGGGATCTCCCTGTGACAGATGCTCTTTCTCTAAGACAGGGATAGACCTCGGGTCATTCTAGAACATTCTAGATCGGAGCGTCCCACCCCTGGTACCACTGACTTTGGGGCCTGGGTCACTCTGTGGTGGGGTCATCCCTGGCACTGCCGGATGGTGCATAGCCACTAGATGCCAGGAGCACCCCCCAGCGTGGCAGCCAGAAATGTCCGCACATATTGCCAGTGTCCCCTGGAGCGGGGTGACCCAGTGTCCTGGTTTTCCAGGACTGAAAGTGCCTCCCTGTGTGAGAAGCGTTGTCCAGAGCAACCTGTGGCCACCTCAGAGGCTCACACACAGCCTGTGTGTGCTCCAGCCCCGTGCCTCTCGCCCGTGTTCACGGGAGTGTGCAGGGAGCAGGTTCAACGGGTGGGGAGGAGGACTGCTGGTCTGCGGTCTGCGTTTCTGCTGCGCTCTCTGTCCCTGTATCGGCAGCTGGAGCCCTGGCTGCACCGCGTGGCGAGGTCCCGAGCAGGTCCCCTGCACTGACTACATTTGAGCCCCGGGTCCACCTCTAGACGCTTAAATTAGCATCTCGGGGTGGCTTTTCAAGCCCGGGGCGGCCGCCCGCAGCTGGTCAGGGCCTCTCCTGTCCCGCAGGGCGCAGCAGCGGCTCATCTCGCTCCTTCAGGATGTGACTCAACAGCGCGCTGTCACCTGCAAAGTGAGGCTCTGCAGGAGGGGCCCCGGGCGGGCTGGAAGGGAAGGGGTGCTGGCGGGGTGACTGTGCCCCGGGGGCCTCCAATCTTTCAGAGCCATCTGCGCCCTCACCCAGCCTGCAGGCTCTGGAAACTTGACGTGCAAACACATCAGCCCGTTCTCTGCCTGGCCCTCCTTGTCACCCTGCCTGCCTGCTTCTGTCCTCCGAGCTGGGCATTGTAGTCTCTGGACACAGCACTGTGAACGTTGCTGGGCACCCATCTGTCCCTGAGCAGCGTGCTAGGACGATCTCCCCTGCCCTGGCGGTGCCGGGCCTTCAGACGCACTCCTTCTGCAGCCAACCCTCCCTGCAGAGCCCGCTGCAGGCTGTCTGCCCGAGGACCCTGTCCTGCCTTCCACGCCTGGCATGGGGCCTGGGCATCCTGGCTGTTCAGTGGTCCAGAGGCCATAGTGGATTTGTTTCCAGGCTGCAGTGTCAAGCCGGGTAGGGGTGCTGAACCCTGAGGCTGGGCCCATAGCTCCAACCACTCCTCCTGCCCTTCTCCCCTCTCCTCCTCCTGTGCCAGTCTTCCGGTGGACCGCAGAAGATGGTGCGAATCGTCAGTATAGACGAAGCCAAGGCCAGCCGTCCGTGTGGGTCCTGTGATGAGGGCCGGCTGGACCCCAGCAGTGGGGAAGGTGAGACCTGGAGCCTGCTGTTCTGGTGCCAGGCTGGAGCAGTCAGGATGCTGAGCCTGGTCCTTCCCGGGGGCTGCCCGGGCTCACCGCCCCTCTCCTCCACAGACTGCTCCTGCGTGTGCTTCTGGGCGGAGAGCTGCTTCACCCTGGCGCCCTACAGCCTGGTGCACCCCCACAGGCCCACGCAGGCCCGGCCCGTGCTCCTGGTGCCCAGCATGGTGGGGAAGATCCTGAGCAAAAAGCTGTGCCTCCTCCAACGCTTCAAGAAGTGCCCCGCAGGTAAGCCCTCACCTGTCAGGTGGCCGGCAAGGTGCTGGGTGCCAGGGGAGGGGCCGGGCTGCCATAGCAAGGACCAAAGCTGGGGAGGATCGGCAAACCAGCACACGTGTCTCCAAGGGCTGGCAGGCAGATGTCCGTCAGCTGGGTGCAGCAGGGCGGGCGCTCCTGTGCCAGCCGTCTTGCCTTCCTGGATCTGCTCCTGTGGCTGCCGTCTCAGCCCTGTGCCTGGTGGCCTTTTTCTTTCTGGGAGTCTCCGCACGTCTTCAGTGTAAGGACACTAGTCACTGCATTTAGGGTCCCTCCTAATCCAGTATGAACTCATCCAGTCTTCTGCAAGACCCTATTTCTAAGTAAGGTCCCATTCAGAGGTTCTGGGTGAGCATGAGTGGGGGGTGTTCTTCCACCCATCTCACCTGAGTGGCGCCTGCACAGCCTTGGAGCCTGGATGGTGGGTGTGGGGTTACAGCTGGTGTACAGAGGGCCATTTCCCACCCTCTGATGGCCACAGAGGAGACAAGCAAGCGTGGCCCGTGAGGTTCCCCTACTGAGCACCTGCCGTAAGCCAGGCTCCATGGGGCAGCTGGAGATAGGGAGGCCCTGAGGCCCTAGGGGCCCACTGGCCCGGGCAGGGCAGCAGCGCAGCCAGCACGGGCTGGGGCACAGTGAGCCTGGGCAGGGCTGGTGGCTTCTGCAGGAGGCACAGGGGCGAGCGAGCGAGCTGGGACATGACAGGCAGGACTTGGCGAGCAGAGGAGATGGAGAGCAGCCCCCACAGCGGGGACCAGCCCCTGAGAGGCCCCGCGCGAGGCTGGAAGGACACCTGTGTATAATGTGCAAAGGAGAGGCTGGAAAGTCACCTGTGTATAATGTGCAAAGGAGAGCCGGTGTGGTTGTAGAGCGGGAAGGCATGGCCAGGCTGGATCGTTAAATGCTCATCTTGAAAGCAGAGACGAGGAGTTTGGAGAGGGCCCAGCTAGTACCGAAGGATGCCTGGCCACTGGACACCAGGGCCAGGGCAGGCGCCAGCAGCGCAGAGGGGAGAAAGCCAAGGGGGGGCTCTCTGAGGGGGAGGGCAGGCCTGGGGAGGGTGCAGCTCTGACCTGGGGCCTGGGTGGCCAGAACCAAGGGAAGCCATTCAGGACAGGGGGCAAAGTGTGGGGTCCCCAGCAGGTTTTCTTGGAGCGGGGATCGCAGCGTCAGCACCAACCGCCGTGGTCAGCCGTTGTGCGCATTGTAGTGCACGGCCCTCCTCCCACGGATGCAGAGCAGACTTCTTGTTCTGCTCTGAAATGTCCCCTTGGGGGCAGAACTGCTCCTGAGGAAAAACAAAGCCTTAAGGGACCCATGGGGTTTCTAGGCTAAAAAGGTAGGTATGTAAGATTGGATTGTGGGAAGTGGTGGGGTGGTGTTCAGATCCATCCATCCATCCATCATCCACCCATCATCCATCATCTACCCATCATCCATCCATCCATCCATCCATCATCCATCCACCCATCATCCATCATCCACCCATCATCCATCCATCATCCATCCACCCATCCACCCACCCATCATCCATCCACCCATCATCCATCCACCCATCATCCATCCATCCATCCATCATCCATCCACCCATCATCCATCATCCACCCATCATCCATCCATCATCCATCATCCACCCACCCATCCACCCACCCATCATCCATCCACCCATCATCCATCCATCCATCATCCACCCATCATTCATCCATCATCCATCCACCCATCATCCATCCACCCATCATCCATCATCCACCCATCATCCATCCACTCATCATCCATTCATCATCCACCCATCATCCATCCACCCATCATCCATCCATCCATCATCCACCCATCATTCATCCATCATCCATCCACCCATCATCCATCCACCCATCATCCATCATCCACCCATCATCCATCCACTCATCATCCATTCATCATCCACCCATCATCCATCCACCCATCATCCATCCACCCATCATCCATCCACCCATCATCCATCCACCCATCATCTACCTATCATCTATCATCCACCCATCATCCATCCATCATCCATCCATCATCCATCCATCCATCCATCATCCACCCATCATCCATCATCTACCCATCATCCATCTATCCATCATCCACCCATCATCCATCTATCCATCCATCATCTATCATCCATCCACCCATCCATCCACCCATCATCCATTCATTTGTCCACCTACCCATCTGTCCATCCCTTCATCTGCTTCCCCCACCACCACATCCCCACCCCATGGTGCACCCTCGGTGTCTCAGGATCCCTCAGGGCGGGTGCGTCTGACACAGCCTCTTTTGGATGCGAGAGTGGGGTCAGGCTCCTCAAGTGCCCCCTAGGAATGGCTGCTCCCGGAGCTGGAGGGGTGTGGTGTGTTCACACATGCAGGCAGGTGTGTGACCACCCTGCCTGGTGTCACCTCCAGAGTACCTGAGCCAGGAGGAGTATGGCACCTGGAGCCAGAGAGGGGACATCATCCAGGAGGGAGAGGCTCCCGGCGGCCGCTGCTGGGTGACCCGCCACGCTGTAGAGTCCCTCATGGAGAAGGTAGGGGACAGCATATGGAGGCTCCTGCAGGGACAGCGGTCCCCACTGGCATGGGGAGGACTGGGGAACGACGCCTGGGGCCCTGGAAATCCTGGCTTAGCGCTCACAAACCAAACCATATTTCTCCACCTAGAATCCACATGGCCTTGGGCAAGTCTTAGCTCCTTGAGCCTCAGTTTCCACAACTTAGGAGGTATTTAATAAGTGGGTGTTAAGCTGGGCGTGGTGGGCACGCTTGTAACCCCAGCATTCTGGAGGCTGAGACTAGAAGATCATGGTTCGTGGACAGCCTTAGCTACTAAGGCCCTCCATAACTTAGTGAGTCCCTGTCTCAAAGAATAGGGAAGGGGGTTTAGCTTGGAGGTCGAATGTCCCTGGGTTCCATCACCAGACCTGCAAAAAAATTTTTTAAAAGTAGGCATTAGCCAGGCACAGTGGCACACACCTCTGCCAAGTACTTTGGAGGCTGATGGTTTAAAGCCAACTTAATACGGTCCTTAGCAACTTAGTGAGACCATTTCCAAATGAAAAAAAAAAAAAAATTAAAAATGGGGCTGCAGGTGTAGCTCGGAGGTAGAATGCCCTGCGTTCAAAATCTCCAACACCACAAAAATAAAAGGGCTGCAGTATAGCTTAGAGGACCCCCCCCTCGGTTTCAGTCCCCAATTAAAAAAATAGTATGTATTAATGAATGAATAAAACAGCCAGCCAGGCGTGGTGGCGCACGCTCCTAATCCCAGTGTTTGGGAGGATGAGTCAGGAAAATACAGGTTCAAAGCCAGCCTTAGCAGCTTAATGAGGCTCTCAGCAACCTAGTGAGACCTGGTTTCCAATAAAATATAAAATAGGTCCGGGGTACAGCCCAGAAGTAGAAGGCCCCTGGGTTCCGTCCCCAGTACCACAAAACAATGGAGCCAGCAGCATCCCCACATTTGAAGGCTCACATGCATGAAAAGATGCTCTCTGGTCAGGCGTGGTGGAGACACCTCTAACCCTAGTACTTGGGAGGCAGAGACAGGAAGATTGCAGGTTCAAGGCTAGCCTCAGCAAATTGGTGAGATTCTGTTATTAAGAAGAAAAAAAAAGGTGGAGCTAGGGTTGTAGCTCAGAGATAGAGTGCCTCTGGGTTCAAACCCCAGTCAAAAAAAAAAAAAAAAAAAACCTGTTCCCTGTGAACTCCAAAGCTTCCTACTTCGTCAAGGTAAAAAATAGGGAAGGGACACACACGGGACAGAGCTGGAACGCTCCTGTCTTCAGGGTTCCCTCCGTGCTAAGTGTACTTCGGTTCCAAAGGCTTGGCATTCTAGATTTCCCAGGGGAAAAGGCCAACAGATGGGAACCCTAGATGGCGCGGTAGCCCCCGGTGTGCAGCGACACGCCCCCTTCCCACAGCTTGCCTCTGCCCCGCGCCGCCCCCCAACCCCGCCACACAAGGGCTTTCTCTTCCTCCGAGGCCTGAGGCCATGACCTTGACTCATGTCCTCCCTCTCTCTCTCTGAAGAACACCCACGCCCTCCTGGACATCCGGCTGGACAGAGTCCACGTCCTGCACAGAATGGACATTTACCCCATCATCATCCACGTCTCCATCAGCGAGAAGACAGCAAAGAAACTCAGGTAGGTGCGCGCTAGGGGCTGGGCAGCGGGGCTGGGCACGCTGCGTGCTTCTGGGCCAGCTGTGGGGCTCCCAGAGCCCATGGTGCCCAGCTCTTGCTAGCAAAATGTCCCCACTGCCTCAGGACCGAGGTCCAGCTCCCTCCTCTGGGTCAGAACCTGCCTTAGCCAACAGACTATGCGCTCCCTGGGCTCACAGTCCACACTGAGGACCCAGAGCGGGGGTCCGGCTCTGCTATGGCTGGGATGAGCAGAGAGCTTACGGCCCTGATACTCTGGGAAGCGAGGCTGTATCCTAGGCACCCGCGTCAGTGGGAGTGAGCCCCCTCGTTGGGTCACCACGGCGGTTGGCATCGGGCGGTTTGAGCAGGTGCCCCGTTGGTTTCTGCCGGGGCTCCTGTTGGGTCAGCTGTCCTGGCTGAGCCTACTCTGCCACACAGGAAAGGACTTCAGCGGCTGGGCAGCTCTGAGGAGCAGCTGCTGGAGGCGGCCAGGCAGGAGGAGGGAGACCTAGATAAAGTGCCCTGCCTGTATACCAGCCTGGCCGCGGACAGCTGGAGTGACCTGGATGTCCTGCTCAGCTGCGTGCGCCTGGCCATTGCAGATGAGCAGAAGAAGGTGGTGTGGACGGAGCAGAGCCCCTGCTGACGCCGCCACACCCTCCCGTGGGCCCTCCAGGTGCCTGTTGGCGCGGCCCAGTCCTTCGTCTCGGGTTCCGGGCAGCAGCTGGGCTGCTGGACACACAAGCCCGGCTCTCCCCCTCTGGCTGGCGGCTAGCCTTGCACCTTCCTCCCCCACGTGGGGAAAGAAACTGTGGTCACCCATGCCAGCCCATTCCACTTGCTGGGGCTGGGCATGGGCCTGGAGAATATTTCCGTGGAGCGGGGGTGGGGGCAGAGCCCTTGGAGAACTGGAGTTCTGGCTGAGCTGATGCCACGTTGCCCCTCCCCCCGTTTACATTTCAAGGTGCCGAAGGGCGTGTTCCAAGCCCAAGGTGCACCCTGTGTCCCCAAGGCGACTGTGGCCCTGCACTCCAGTGGCCCCTACTGACTTTTCTCAGCTCCTGAAGGCTGAGACAAGGCTGAGCATAGGTTCCCACAGCGGGCGGGGCTTTGGGGGTGCTAGAACCAATCAAAACATAAAGGAATGCAAACCAGTCACTCCATCTTTGTGGTCCTGAGGATGAAACCCAAGGCTGTTCTACCTCTGAGGCACACCCAATCCTATTTTATTTTGTATTTTGAAACAGGGTCTAAGTGGTGGAACACCACTAAATTGTGGAGGCTGCCTGTGAACCTGCGGTCCTCCTGCCTTAGCCTCCCAAGCAGGCACGCATTAGTGTGCACGGTGGGGGCGCTGGGTACTATTTTTTCTGAGGAGGGGACTGTAAGCCAATTAAGTTTGGGAACCTCTGCGTTGAGGTCATAGACACCTGTGTGTTCATCTTTCAAAAGGCTCCCGCTGCCGGGCGTGGTGGCGCACATTTGTAATCCAGCATTTGGGAAGCTGAGACAGGAGGATCTTGGTTCGCAGTCAGCCTCAGCTACTCAGTGAGGCCCTCCGCATCTTAGTGAGACCCTGTTTCAAAATGAAGAATAAAGCGCCGGGCGTGGTGGTGCACGCTTGTCATCCCCGAGCTTGGGAGGCGGAGACAGGAGGATCGCACAGGTTCGAAGCCAGCCGTGCTGGCGTAAGAGACCCTGTTTCAAAAATATAAAATAGGTCTGGGAGTGTACCCCGGAGGAAGGAGGGCTTCCAGGAACCCCAGTACCACCAAAAAAAAAAAAAAAAAAAAAAAAAGAAGAATAAAATATAGGGCAGGAGGTATCGCTCAGAGATCAAACGCCCCTGGGTTCCATCCCCAGACCTGCAATAAATAAATAAAATAGGGCTGGGGTGTAGCTCGGAGGTAGAATGCCCCTGAGTTCCATCCCCAATTCTGAAAAGAAAAAGAAGAAAAAGAATAAAAGGGGCGGCCCAGACCCCCTCTCTGTCCCAAGCCGTTTCTCCCATGGGGACGTAGCGCTTCTCAGACTCCCAAACCTCCCGACTTCTGTCTGGAGTGTAACCCCCTTGTGCATGGCCGCCTTTTATTCCTGGGCCGTTTTCTAAATCAACCTGTGTATCCCCTATTCGTGCTTTCTGCTTGAAACTGCTCTCTGGGGAAGCAAGGACGGAGGGAAAAATCACCGTCCTGCCATATTTATTTCTAGGAGGGACTTTTACCCCTGCAACAGGTCCACAGCTGGTGGCCTCCACAGCTGGCCCTGGGACCACAGGGGTGTGCAGGAGAGTCCCGGCACAGACTCTTCTGGACAGCGCCAGTGGGATTCTCCCCAGGCAGCATCTTCACCCCACGTCCAGGGCGTGGGAGCTGCTGGGCCAGCTCCGGGGAGCGCCCTCCCAGCCTTGACTCCCCTCTCTGGGGATTGTCGTCAGCTGAATGTCCTTTTGCAAGTGTCCCTGAATTAGGACATTGTCCTAGAATCCAGGTTGCTATTTTCATAATGAGTTCAGAAAATGAACTTCTGTGTATTTTACTAAAATAAAAAGCTTTCCAGCCGGGCGTGGTGGCGCACACTTATAATCCCAGCATTCGGAAGGCTGAGACTGGAGGATTGCAGTTTGCGGACAGCCTCAGCTACTTAGCGAGGCCCTTTGCAACTCAGTGAGACCCCATTTCAAAAATAAAAACTAGGGCTGGGGGTGTAGCTCCAATGCCCCTGGGTTCCATCCCCAGTACTGCAAAAAAAAAAAAAAAAAAGCTTTCCCAGTGCTTGGGCTTCCTGCCACCCTCACCGGTGACATGGAGTTGAGGCGGAGGGCAGGGTCAGAGCTCCCCACCAGAGGTTTCTCCAGGCTGTGCTTCTGCTCTGGAAGCCGGGGTGTGGGAGGACGAGACCCTGCACAAGAGGGTCACCGTCACAACCTCGGCCCAGCCAGGCTGAGCTCTGCCCAGCGAGATCAGGCCAAACTTGCCCACCAAGGACCAGGGAGAATCCCTCCTGGGTCAGGTGCTGGAGTGTGCTGTAGGAAGCAAGCCCCAGGCCTAGCCCCGGAGACCAGGGTTGATAAAAGCCAGATGCCGGGTTCCTGGTTATGCGTCTGGCCCTGCTGCCCACACAGCAAAAGCATCTCAGGCCTTCATCCGTCTCCAGGTTCCCAAACCCACCTGAAAACATGGGCTGGGGCCCCCCGTCCCGGGGTGCTTCCTACGATTCCTGTGCACCGCACAGCTCAGACACAAGTGTCTCCTGCTAGAGGGGGAACAGGTCCAAACTCGGTCTCCTCCAAGAGGGGCAGGCGTGACACCCACACCATGGCGGAGGCGCGCGGGAGGGGCTGCCCACGCTGGGCCCCGCTCCTTCCTGGGGACGTCACAGCTCATTGTGCAGCGGCCGGCACTGCGGAGAGAGCTTCTCCTCCAGGACGCCGTCGGGGGCGCACACCCAGGGGTCGTGGGTCTCCCACTGCCACTTGGCCAGCCGGGCTTTGAGCAGCTCCAGCACCGGGGCGAAGCGCGGGTTGGTGGCCAGGTTCCGGGTCTCGCGGGGGTCCTGGCTGTGGTCATAGAGCTCCCAGCGCGCCCGGTAGTAGTAGTGACGCAGGTCCTTGTACCAGCCGGTGGGCTGGCCGGCCAGCGTGCGGTTCAGGAGGTCCTGGAACGTGGGCGAGACGTAGAAGTCCTGGTCCACGGGAAAGGGCATCTTGAAGGCCAGGTTGTGCACCAGGTGGAAGCTGTGGTCGTACACGGACCGCATGGGGTAGGACATGGTGACCTCGTGGTGGCTCTGGCTGCCGAAGACGGTGGCCCAAGGGGGCTCTGCCTCCAGCGCCGGCAGGAGGGACCGGCCCGTCAGCTGGACCGTCTTGGAGCCAAAGATGGCATAGCTGGGGTAGGGGATGGAGAACCAGTCTAGGATGGTGGGCGTCAGGTCTGCAAAGGAGGTGGACCTCAGTGAGCATCTGAGCAGGACATGGAGCGCCCTCGGAAAGGGCCGAGTTCAAGCCACTCCGGAAAGCTGACGGCTGCCTGCCACAGCCAGATTGCCGGGGGGCGGTGCTGCTCGGGCCAACACCTCTCCCTGGACCGAGCCCTCTGAAGGTGAAGCCAGAGGCCCGGCCCCGGTGGTGCCTGCGGTCCTTCTAAGTCCTTCAGGCAGCCAGGCGTGGTGACTCACATTTGTATCCCAGCGTTCGGGAGGCTGAGACAGGAGGATCCTGGTTTGAAGCCAGCCTCACCTCCATAGTGAGGCGCTCTATAACTTAGTGAGATCCTGTTTCAAAATAAAGAATAAAAAATAGGGTGGGGGTGTAGCTCGGAGGTGAATGTCCCTGGGTTCCATCCCCAAACCAGCCAAAAAAAAAGAATCCTGCGGGCCAGAGAGAGCATGCCGGGTGGGAGGGAGGGGCTGTGTCCTGGCCCGGGGCTGTGCCAGGGCCTTCTCTGGCTCATGGTTTAAGGCTGGAGGGAGACGTGAGCCCTGAGCTGGAGGAAGCCCACGTGTGCAGCTGGCCCGAGTGACCGCCGTGGCTGCTCTTCCCAGAAGCGGGTGCTGTGGCGTGAGCCCACGCCAGGGCCAAGCTCACATCGGCCCCTTACCGCTCGCCCATACGCACATTCTCGTGTCTCTGTCTCTCTTTCTCTTTTTCTTAGTACTAGGGATTGAGCCCAGGGGTGTTCTTTCTCTGAACTATACCCCAAGCCCCGTGTATTTGTGGAGCTGGGGCTGGAGCCCGGGGCGTTCTACCTCCAAGCTACATGCCAGCCCTGTTTTGTTCATTTATTTGGAAACAGAGTCCACTGAGTTGTGGAGGGCCTCACTCACTAAGTTACTGAGGCTGGCGTCGAACCAGCAATCCTCCTGTCTCAGCCTCCCAAGTTCTGGGATTACAGTGTACCACCACACCTGGCTTTTTTTTTTTTAACTTTTTTTTTATGGTACCAGGGTCTCGTTGTGTAGGTAAAAGACTCACTATGTGCTGAGGCTGTCCTCAAACCTGGGATCCTCCTGTCTCAGCCTCCCAAATACTAGTTTTACAAGTGTGCGCCATCATACCTATTTACTTCAAAATAAATTCTTATGTTGAAACATGGAAGTTACTCCCAGGTCTCACTAAATTGCCAAGGCTGGCCTCGAACCTGCGATCCTCCGTCTCAGCCTTTCAAATACCGGGATTACAGGTATATGCCACCGCCCCTGGCTCGTTCCCATTTCCTGCACCTGAAGTCTTGTCTGTTCATCTGCAACATGGCACTAGACAACTCTTGAGATGAGTGGGGTCGTGCGGGGCTCTGAGTCCCCCCAAAAGGCACAAGAGGCACAGAGGTTCTCCGAGTGGGGTCCCTGGGCCCAAGGAATGGGCACCACCCGGGAATGCGGCAGGCGCTCCGGGGGACGTGGTGTTAACGAGTATTCCAAGTGATTCCTCTGTGGTATGGGATGGTGGGTGGAGAGCCGGCGAGCCCGGCCACATGGCATCCCTTCCCGCTCACGCCCGCCCCTCCCTGCCGAGACATCAGCCGTACCTAGGAGGCTCACGTAGGCCTCGCTGACCTGGCCCCAGCGCCGCGGGTGCTCTGGGGAAGACACCAGCAGGGGTTCTGCGGTACCAGGCCAGTACAGGTTGGTCCTGCCGCTGGGGAAGGGGATCCCGTTGTCAGACGTGAAGATGACCAGGGTGTCGTTCAGGACGCCAGCTCCACGCAGCTCCTGGAGCACGAGTCCGATCCCTGCGGAGGCGGGTGAGGGATGCGGGTTCAGCTGCGGGCAGCGCACCGGGCCTGGGCACGTGCGCCCACCCACACGTCCTCATTCGGCCGCTGGACCCTGTCACTGTCTGGACCTGAAAACACCCTGCTGCCTTCCCGCCAGCCCAGGCCTCTCGCCCAGCACCAACCAGCTCCCCGCCCCTGGAAGGTCCCAGGGCCTCTGGGCGCTCGGTCATTCTTTGGTACCGCGGTCCTGCCCGGGCAGTTGCTACTTCCCCACTCTGGAACGGCATAGCTGGCCCATGGAACAAAGGGACGGTCTGGGCAGAGGCTGGCAGACAGGATTTCCTCTGTGTCCCCGTTCCCAGGCCCTTCTGGTGAATGTCAACGGCAGGGACAGGACGAGGGCACCAGCCTCCCGTTGAGGTGCACGTCGCCCTGCCCCAAAGACGGCCCAGCCTGCCAGCATGGCTTTACGTGAAAATGGGAGCCAGGCGTGGTGGCGCACACTTGTCATCCCAGTACTTGGGAGGCTGAGACTTCGTGAGACCCTGTTTCAAAATAAGGAATAAAAAATAGAGCTGGGGGTGTAGCTCAGAGGTAGAATGCCCCTGAGTTCCATCCCGAGGACCAAAAAAACGGGGACTTTGCAGAAGTTGGGAGGAGATCATCCTGAAGTCCCAAGTGGACCCTGACTCCAACGGCAAGGGTCCTTCTAGGGGGGCAGGGGTCCTCATGAGAAGAGGGAACCGAGACACAGAGAGGACACACAGCAAGGAGACCGCGTGAGGACACTGGCCGAGGCCGCGGGGACGCGAGCCAAGGGGCAACCAGGGCCCCGTGCCAGACTCCAGGAGGGCGAGGAAGGGCCTCCCCGAGAGCCACGGGAGGGGACGCTGCCGCCGCGACCCACTCCAGCTCCCGGGCTCCAGCTGCTGTGCCCCAGCTTGTTGGACTCTGATGGCGGCCACCAACACCCTCCCAGTTCTCCACCTGCGGCTGCAGGACCTAGGCAGCCCCCAAGCCCCAGATCCATGGGATCCCACCGCAGGGCGTGGCTGGAGCCTTCACCTAACCTCCGCCTGATGGGTCAGCCCGGGGTGGTCCCGCAGCAGGGCAGCCCTGGAGTAGTTCTGGTGCCCCTCCCGCAGGGGCTGCCGGCCCTGCCCACCCGCACAGGCCCTTCCTCCCTCCCCCCTGCTGCAGGTGGGACCCTCGGGGCTGAGCCACGCCTGGGCACAGCCCACCGCCTGGGCTCCTGACAAACCTACCTTGGTCCATCCGGCCAATGGTGGTGTACTGAGCAGCCAGGTCAGCCCGGGCCGCCGGGGTGTCAGGGACGAAGTAAGGCACCTGGGGAGGGCGGGTGGAAAGGCAGGTTTGGAAGACATGCGCAGGGCAGACCTGCCACAGAACTAGGGTAGGGGGCAGAGGTGCCAGCTGTTTCCTGTGAGATCAGGCCAGAGCTTCACCCTGAGCGCGCGACAGGTCCACAGGGGGCGCTCTGCAGCCCACGGAGGGGCCTGGAGCCCCTTCTGGCACAGGGTCTCCTACCTGCTAACACCAGGGCATCGGGGCACGGGCTGGGAGCACCGGGGAGGGCAGGTCCGGGTGCA
Source organism: Muscardinus avellanarius (assembly GCF_963383645.1). Lineage (NCBI taxonomy): Eukaryota > Metazoa > Chordata > Mammalia > Rodentia > Gliridae > Muscardinus > Muscardinus avellanarius. Next base: position 72,546,793 of record NC_137802.1, read on the forward strand.
GGCATGGGAAGGCTCTTACCAGCACGTCCTGAGGGCTGTAGGTCTGGGGCGTCCAGTCGGGGATGCGCCCCATGCCGCTTTGACCATTGCCAAACTTCTCACAGAACGTCCCATACTGAGGCTGGGAGTGCCCACAACGGTGGGGGTCGTGAAAGGCCACGTAGAGGAAGAAAGGCCTGCGTGTGGAGCCGGGTCAAGGTCACCTGGCTGATCCACGCAGGGCTGACCAGTGCCGTCTTTTGACCTTCTACCCTGGAGAGCCCTGTCCTTTAGGCGGGACGCGTGCTCAGCTCTGTGGACTCCCTGGCAACCTCACTGTCTCAGTTTCTCCACATGCTTCTCCCCAGGCTAACTGGAGGGTACCCAGCATCTTCTCCCCCAACCAGACCCCAGAGGCCTCAGGGCTCCAGCAATCCCAACTGAAGACCTGGGATGTGCGTCCAGGTTAAATGAAGAGAGATGGGGTCCCCTGAGGGCAACAGGGTGGGTCTTCCCTACCCAGGTGGGAACACAGGTCCTCCTATACCTGAGGGTGATGGGTGAGGCCTCCTCTCTGGGAGGGTGATGGGGCAGAGTCTCCTCTCCCTGAGGGTAATGGGTGAGGCCTCCTCTCCCTGAGGATGCTGGGTGAGGTCTCCTCTCCCAGAGGGTGAAGGGGTGGGATTTCCTCTCTCAGAGGGTGAAGGGGTGGGATTTCCTCTCCCCGAGGGGGATGGAAGCAGAGTCTCCTCTCCCTGAGGGTGAAGGGGTGTGATCTCCTTTCCAAGAGGGTGATGGGTGAGGCCTCCTCTCCCATAGGATTCTGGGTGAGGTCCCCTCTCCAAGTAGGTGAAGGGGTGGGATCTCCTCTCCCTGGGGTGATGGGGCAGAGTCTCCTCTCCCTGGGGTGATGGGGTGGGATTTCCTCTCCCTCAGGATGATGGGTGAGGCCTCTTCTCCCTGGGGTGATGGGGTGGGATCTCCTCTCCCTGGGGTGATGGGGTGGGATCTCCTCTCCCTCAGGGCACAGGGTAGAGTCTCCTCTCCCTGGGGTGCTGGGTGAGGCCTCCCCGCCCTGGGATGACCGGCGGGCCTTCTCTACCTGTGGTCCTGAGTCTGCAGGAACTTCCTGACCAGCAGCTTGATCCTTGTGATGTTCCTTCCCACCTGCAGCACCGAGCCGTTCTCCTCCGTGTAGGCAAAGTCAAACGGGTACACGCTCTCGGGTCCCACGTGCTTCTTCCCAATGATGCCTGGGAGGCCGACAGTCTGTCCAGGGTCCCTGTCCCCTCCCCCCCAGCCCTCCCATGCTGAGCCCGGGCCTCTCCTGCAGCCCCAGCCCAGGCAGGAGCCCCGGCGCTCAGGACCAGCCTCCTGCAGGCGCCATGAACTGAGTGGGGCTGAGGCTCCGGGCACCCAGGCTCTGACCAGGGGAAGGCGGGGCCCCACTGCCCAGCTGCCGCCTCACCTGTGCGCACGCCGGCCTGCCGGAGCAGCAGCGGCAGGCTCCGCACCTTGTCGAAGGAGTTGAAGTGGTGCACGTCCTGGTGCAGCCCGTACATGCCGTTCTGATGCTGCGGGCAAGGACGCCATAAGACCCTGGCCCCCCAGCTGCCTCCACGGCTCACCCAGGGGCCCTGTCAGATGAGCAGCACCTCCCTGCCCAAGAAGCCCGCGGGGGCATCAGCACAAAGGAAGGGAACCTGGGGCGTGGCCCTGGCTAAGGGCTGGCACTCATCTTCTTGGTAAGCGCTGCTGTTTGACCAGGCGGCATCTCTTTGCTATTGCCTTTTTATTACTTAGTTGTTTATATCATAAAAAGTCATTGCACAGGTGGGCATGATGGCACATGCCTGTAATCTCAGTACTTGGGAGGATCACAGGTTCAAGACCAACCTCAGCAAGTTAGTAGAAAATAGGTCTGGGAGTATAGCCTGGAGGTAGAAAAGCCCCTGGGTTCCACCCCCAGTACCATACACACACACACACAAAAAAAAACAATAAAAAAGCTGTGCGTGGTGGCACACACTTGTTATCCCAGGATTTGGGAGGCTGAGACAGGCGGATTGTGGTTTGTGGGCAGGCTCAGCTACTTAGGCCCTTTGCAACTCAGTGAGATCCTGTTTCAAAATAAAAAATAAGCCGGGCGTGGTGGCGCACGCTTGTCATCCCAGCCTTCGGGAGGCTGAGACGGGAGGATCGCGGTTCACGGACAGCCTCAGCTACTTAGTGAGGCCCTCTGCAACTCAGTGAGACCCTGTCTCATAATAAAGAATAAAAACAAGGCAGCTCTGGCCGCCATGGAACGCCCTGACACCATGATGGCGGGGACCGGGCTGATGGAAGGTGTGGACAACCACACTTGGCCAACCCCCGATGACTCTGTGAGTCTTTCTGTACCCCGCACTTCAGAGGAAAACACAGTCACAGAGAAGGAAGTTACTTGCTTGGGGTCACAGAGATCGGTGGAGCCGCCTGTGCTGGACTCTTTCAGCTGTGTGCCCTAGAGACGGGAGGGGAAGTGGGGGCACCCTAGGAAGAAGGGGGTGCCCCGCAGCAGAGGCCCGGACCCGGGCTCGGCCCTCCCACCCCTTGCCACCCTCACCTGGGGCAGGCCGGTGAGCAGGCTGGCTCGGCTGGGAGAGCAGCTGCTGACGGAAGTGAAGGCGTTGCGGAAGATGAGGCTGCGGCGGGCCAGCGCGTCCAGGTGAGGGGTGGCGATGGCGCTGTTGTTGTACGCGCCGCTCTCAAAGCCTCCATCGTCCGCTGAGGAAGGAGGGAGACACCGGGAGCTGAGGTGGGGAGGAACGGTAGGTGGGAGTGGGGGAGACTGGGGTACTGCAGAGGCTCGGGTCGCTCCAGCCCAGGAGGGCATGAATGATGCCCCAGCAGGAGAGATACCGGGGTGACCACGTTAGCATACAGACATACCCAACAGGCACGATATCCAGGTAGATGTGAGCAGGCAGGGAGGCTATCCAGGCACGCGTCACACCCAACACGCACGGCACCCAGGTGTATGCTAACAGGTGGGCATGGTGTTATGGCTTGGAATTAGATGTCTGGCACGGCAGCCATGATGGAGGCGGGGCTCGGCTGCTGAGGGGGTCCCTGGGGACTTTATATGGCCCCTCGTCCCTTTGCTCTCTACCTTGCTTCCTGCCTCTGTGAGCGCTGAGCTCCACAGACCTCGCCTGGCCCAACATGGACTGAACCCCTGAATCTCCACAACTGTGAGCAGACAAATCTTCCTTCCTCTAAGTGGCTGACATCAGATCCCTGGGGCCACAGCAGTGAGAATGCCGACAGAAGCACTCGGTTTATGGGGGGTGTTGCCCAACATGCGTGGTACCCAGGTGTATGTTAACCGGTGGGCATGCTATGCAAGGGACATGCTATTCAGGCAGGCGTGACACCCCAGCAGGCACGCAAGCTAGACATGTTGCCAGGTGATGGCTGAACGCACAACAGGGTGCACTGCTGGGCAGTCCTGGGCTCTGCTAAAACTGCACAAGACAGTGGCCAGGAATCCCGTGCCCAGGGCACATCTGAGGATCTGCGTGGGCACATCCTACCCCTGCCTCTCTGAGGCAGAGACCTGGAAGATTGTCTACTTCAACCCCTTCACCCTACACAAAGCTACGGAAGCTCAGAGAGGTGAGGTGCAGTGCTCAAGGCCACACGGCGGGGAGTAGAGTGGGCAACACCCTCCCAGCTCCCAGAGCCACAAGCCTCCCCCCTCTGCTCTGGAGTGGAGCGCATGCGGGCACTCTGCAGGAGCCAATGGGACCCTTCAGCACCAATGCTTCCCCACCTGCCTCAGAGGAAGCTCACTCCTTGAACCAAGGTGGACAGTGGCCTCCAGCTGGACCACTCTCCACCCCACTGGACATGAGCATGCTGGGAGGATGGACACGGTCACTGAGACGCATAGTTTGGTGTGCATCCTGGCATCCTGCTGCAAGCCAGGAGGAAATGATGCCCTGGTCCAAACTCTCTTGGTTATGGCCCTGCTAGAGCTGACAGGTGTCCACCCTAAATCCATATGTTGAAGCTACCTCTGACGTGACTGTCAAGAGGGTCTTTATGAAACTTAAATTGGGTCATAAAGGTGGTGCCCAATCTAATAAGAAACAGAGAGAGCTGGGCGTGGTGGCGCACGCTTGTAATCCCTGCGCTTGGGAAGCGGAGACAGGAGGATCGCGCAGGTTCGAAGCCAGCCGTGCTGGCTTAAGAGACCCTGTTTCCAAATAAAAAAGTATAAAAATAGGTCTGGGAGTGTAGCCCGGAGGTAGAAGGGTTTCCAGGAACCCCAGTACCACCAAAAACACAAAAAAACAAAAAAACAAAAAACACACAGAGAAGGCAGCCATGTGCAAGCCAGGAAGAGGGACCTTACCCTAACTTGACCATGCTGGTACCCAGACCTCAGATTTAGGAGAAATAAGTATTGTGTAAGACCAAGTGGCCTGTGGTTCTTTGTTAAGGCAGCCCAAGCCAAGGCAGGACCTGACCCCAGGGCTGCACTGACTGGACACTGGAAGATTCCAGCACCAATCTATCTGGGCAGGGTGGGTTAATGGGCAGATTCTTAACGAGTGTCCTGGGAGACGGGCTCACTAGAGAGAGCTGTTTATGTTGCAATTACCTGAACAGCCTGTTCATAAACCACGAAGTTAATCAGAAAGCGTGGGACTGGCAGGAGGCCAGACCTCAAGGGGGTTTGGGGTGTCACATGCCCGGCCTCGGCCACCCAAACCGGAAGTCTCATGAGCACAGGGCACCGCAGGAACTTGGGGTTTCTGAGAGTGGATGGCCTGCGGGAGAGGTGGATGGGTAGTGGGCGGCTGTGCCCTGGGCCAAGAGAAGAAACAGTTGAACAGGGCTCTGAAGTTCACAGGTGGGTGAGAGGGGAGCCCTGGCTACATCTTGAAACCCCCTCTGGGCTCTATGGATTCCTGACCTCCATAAAGCAGCCCAGCGAGGTGAGTTAGGGGCCCAGAGGTCGCCCTGACTGCTCCAAGTGTAAGCCGGGGGCCCAGTGGCTCGGACAGGGATGAGAGGCAGCGGTGGGGCTGGGTGCCAGGCTGACGCACCCAGCGCCCGCTGCATTAGGACCAACCCCGAAGGTCTGGGCACAGCGACGGCTGGTGCGTGCGGAAGGCTGGGGCTGCCGGGCCGGGCACGCTGGGGCCAGCGCCGCCCACGGGGGCAGGGCGAGTGGCCGCCGTGGGAGGCCACGGCGGTGCCCGGGGCGGCGGCACTCACCGAGGATCAGCAGCGCGTTCCGGGGGCGCGCCTGGCAGAGCCCCAGGACCAGCAGCAGCGCGCAACAAGTGGGCCCGGGGCCGGGCATGGCGGCCTCGGCTCTGCGCGCCCGCCGGGTTCCAGGCCGGGCCCCGCCCCGCCCCTCCCGGGTCACGTGTCCTGCGCCCCGCCCACAGCCCCCCCCCCCCGGGAGTCCCGCGGACCCGGCTCGGACGGCACCCGGAGACCCGGAGCCGCGGCGCCTGCTGCGTGAGTCTGGCTGGGGGCTGCCCGGGCGACCTGGGGCCTGGGGGAGGCGGGACCCTCCTCAGCGTCCCCTCCCAGGTCCGCGCGGCCCTGGGCCTTGCTGGGGGCGGGGGTGGGGGCGCGGACGTCAGCCGGCCGGGGAGCCCCGTCCTGGCCCAGGATCCCCCCCCCTCCCCGGACCTCAGGATCCCGGGCCCGCGGCTCCGTGGGGGTGGGGAGGAGGGGGGTTTCGCTCCCTTTGGAGACACAGCACCCACGGGGTAGGGGTCCGGGGCGGCTCCACGCACACTGGGTACCAGGATCCTAGAAGAGGCTGCGCACCCTGAATTAATGGAGGAGCCCCCCCCCACCCCGATTCTCCAGAACCCACTAGAATCCCTGGGCCCCGCTAGGGTCATGAATGCTACAGGTGGGGGGCTGGATGAGGAGGGCTCAGGAAGCGAGACCGCCCACCCCAGAGCCGCGGTCCGCAGTGTTGGGGGGAGCGCACTCCACACCCCCCCCCCAACGCCCTACTTTTCTCTGCCCTGGTCCTGTGAAGCTCTCTGGAGAGAGAAAAGGCAAATTTCTCCTTTCCTTCTTAAGGCTTTTCACGAAGTAGTCGAAAGTAGTCCTTGGTCGGGTTCTTATCTGCCGGGAGGATCCTAGACGGAGGGAGAGAGGCACCTAGACGCTGGGCAAGTGGGCTTCAGGAACAGTGAGTGGTGAGGGGCCTGGTGGGTCTCCGGCCGAGCCCAGGCCCCTCTGCAGCCGGTGTTGACATCCTCTCTGACTGTCACCGGGACTTTGACCGCTCTGTTCAGACCACTCCTTAAAGGGAAGACAGCCAGGCCCGCACTTGTAATCCCAGCATTCGGAAGGCTGAGACAGGAGGATCCAGACTCGAGGCCAGCCTCAGCTACCTAGGCCCTCCATAACCTAGTGAGACCCTGTTTAAAAACAGAATAAAAAATAGGGCTGGGGTGTGGCTTGGAGGTAGGATGCCCCTGAGTTCAATGCCCAGTTTTGCAAACAAAACAAAACAAAAATAACTTAGGGAAGCAGATTTCCTGCTCCTGAACTCCCCTCCCCGAGGCTGGGCTCTCCAATCCCACCCCCTGACTGCTGCCCTGTGCTCCGCCCCACCCTAGGAATGCCCGCTGCCGTAAAGGCCTGGGTCAGGCCAGGCCTCCCGCTCCACCATGGCCCCCAACACCCGCTGCTGCTCCCCTGCGGCCCTGCAGCGGAGGCTGCCCATCCTGGGGTGGCTGCCCAGCTACTCCCTGCAGTGGCTGAAGATGGACTTCATAGCTGGCCTGTCGGTCGGGCTCACGGTCATCCCGCAGGCGCTGGCCTATGCAGAGGTGGCCGGACTTCCACCCCAGGTGAGAGGCTTGGTCCCACAGCCCACCCAGAGGCAGGGCAGAAACCGTAGTACCAAGTCTAGGCACCCTCACGGCGCCCAAGGAACCCTCGGTTAGTAAGCGCTAGCATGTGACTGCCCGTGGACACCCATGACCCTGGATTGTCCTCTTGGGGCCAGAGGGATGACTCATGGTGGCCTTACAATACTTCCTCAGGGCCGGGCATGGCGGCGTGTGCTTGTAATCCAGGATTTGGGAGGCTGAGACAGGAGGATGGTTCATGGCCAACCTTAGCTACTTAGTGAGATTCTTTGCAACTCAGTGAGACACTGTTTTAAAAAATAAAGAATCGCCGGGCGTGGTGGCGCTTGGGAGGCAGAGACAGGAGGATCGCGCAGGTTCGAAGCCAGCCACGTGCGCTGGCTTAGGAGACCCTGTTTCCAAAATGAAAATGTAAAAATAGGTCTGGGAGTGTAGCCCAGAGGTAGAAGGGCTTCCAGGAACCCCAGTACCACCAAAAAATAAATAAATAAAAATAAAAAATAAAAAAAATAAAGAATAAGCCAGGCATGGTGGCGTACACTTGTAATCCCAGTGCTTGGGAGGCTGAGACAGGGGGATCACACAGGTTTGAAGCCAGCCTCAGTTACTTAGTGAGGTTCTCAGCAACTAAGTGAGACCCTGTTTCCCAATAAATTATAAAGAGTAGGTCTGGGACAGCCGGGTGTGGTGGCGCACGCTTGTAATCCCCGCGCTTGGGAGGCGGAGACAGGAGGATCACGCAGGTTCGAAGCCAGCTGTGCTGGCTTAAGAGACCCTGTTTCAAAAAAAATAAAAAAGTATGATATAGGTCTGTGAGTGTAGCCTGGAGGTAGAAGGGATTCCAGGAACCCCAGTACCACCAAAAAAAAAAAAAAAGGAGGTCTGGGAGTTTAGCCCGGAGGTAGAAAAGCCCCTGGGTTCTACCCTTAGTAAAACACACACACACACACACACACACACACACACACACACACACACACAATTAAATAAAGAAAAAAATAAAAAATAGGGCTGAGGGTGTAGCTCGGAAGTAGAATGCCCCTGAGTTCCATCCCCAGTACTAAAAATAAAAATTACTTAAAATTACCACTTTCTAGCTGGGTGTGGTGGCACACGCTTGTAATTCCAGCATTCAGGAGGCTGAGACAAGAGGATTGTGGCCAGCCTCAGCTACTTAGCAAGGCCCTCGCAACTTAGTGAGACCTTGTTTCAAAATAAAGAATAAAAAATAGGGCAGGTTGTAGCTTGGAGGTTGAATGCCCCTGGGTTCAATCCCCAGACCTGCAAAAAACAAACAAAAAACAAAAACCTCACTTCCTCAGGCCCTGGACATGAGCATACAGGCCTTCCAGCTCTCAGCAGGAAGCACTGGCCCCCACTTCCTCTGGTCCTTGGCGCCCCAAGGCCCTAGTTGATGTCAATAGAAAAAAAAAGTCCCGCTTCCTGCAGGTCCGCCATGGTGGTCGGTGGAGGGTGGGGGCGTCCCGGCCTTTGTGCTGGGTGCTGGGTCCCCGTCAGGGCCAGGTGGCCACCGTGCGCTCACTGCTCTTTCTCTGACAGTACGGCCTCTACTCTGCCTTCACGGGATGCTTTGTGTATCTCTTCCTGGGGACATCCCGGGATGTGACCCTGGGCCCCACGGCCATCATGTCTCTCCTGGTGTCCTTCTACACCCTCCATGAGCCCGCCTATGCTGTGCTGCTGGCCTTCCTGTCGGGCTGCATCCAGCTGGCCATGGGGTTGCTGCGTTTGGGTAAGACTCTGCCTGTGAGCTGTGCGTTGGGGGGGCTGCAGTTCCGCTTTCCCTGAGGCACCAAGGTATGCCGGGAATGACCTTGACCTCAGCCTTTGCTCCCTGGATGGGGGGGCGTGCCCTCAGCTCCCCCACTGTGCAGAGGGTGGATGTGCCTAGAGAAGTACCTGGACTCAGGACCCAGACTCCATTTCCTGTGCTCCAGAATCAAGTAGAATCGGGAGGCTGAGACCGGAGGATCGCGGTTCGCGGACTGCCTCAGCCACTTAGTGAGGCCCTCTGCAACTCAGTGAGACCCGGTTTCAAAATAAAGAATACAAAACAGGGGGGGGGGTGTAGTTCGGAGGTCGAATGCCCCTGGGTTCCAGACCCGCAAAAAAAATTAAAAAATAAAAAAAATCAAATAGAAGGCGCTGCTTGTGGGGCGTGGTGGTGCACGCTTGTAATTCCAGTATTTGGGAGGCTGAGACAGGAGGGTTTGGGTTCACAGAGAGTCTCAGCTACTTGGCGAGGCCCTTTGCAACTCAGTAAGACCCTGTTTCAAAATAAAAAATAAAATAGGGCTGGAAGTGTAGCTCAGAGGTAGAATATCCCTGGGTTCAATCTCCAGTACCACAAAAAATAAAAATAAAATAGAAGGCGTCACTCACCCGTCCCCTGCTGCGATGCCCGCTCCTCAGCTCTCTCGAGCGACAGCCACCGCCCTCTGGAGCCTGGGAGAGCTGGGACGTTCAGCGTTCCCTTTGGCTTCCAGGGTTCCTGCTGGACTTCATCTCCTGCCCGGTCATCAAAGGGTTCACCTCCGCCGCCGCCATCACCATCGGCTTTGGACAGGTCAAGGTAGGCATGGCGCCCACTGTGTCCTCTGGTCCCCGCTAAGTAGCCAAAGGCTAGTCCTCATATTTATAGCCAGGAAACATTTGACGTTGGGATTACTTACCAGAGTAGACCAAGAAGCGCGTGACACGCCCCCCCAACTTGATAAAACTACCTTCCTTGGGACTGATGTTGGGTAGTGGTCAGATTTTACAGCTGATTTGGGGAGCCTTTAAGTGTACCCCTAGCTCTTGCCTGAGTTTTTATGCCAGGGTGCTTGGTTGGTAGAGCAGGAGGGTTCTGCTGGGCGTGGTGGCACATGCACGTAATCCCAGCACCTGAAAGGCTGAGACAAGAGGATCAGAGGTTCGAGGACAGCCTCAGCAAGTAGTGAGACTCTCAACAATGTAGTGAGACCCTATTTTAAAATGAAAATAAAATAAGCCAGGCATGGTGGCTCACACTTGTAATCCCACTACTTGGGAGGCTGAGACAGGAGGGTTGCACAGGTTCAAAGCCAGCCTCAGCTACTTAGTGAGGCTCTCAGAAACTTAGTAAGATCCTGTTTCCAAATACAAAAATATAAAATAGGTCTGGGAGTGTAGCTTGGAGATAGAAAGTCTCTGGGTTCCATCCCCAGTACCACAAAATAAATAAATAAATAAATAAATAAATAAATAAATAAATAAATAAGAAAGAAAGACTGGGAGGCTGAGACTGGAGGATCGTGGTTCACAGACAGCCTCAGCTACTTAGTGAGGCCCTTTGCAACTCAGTGAAGCCCTGTTTCAAAATCAAGAATAAAACATAGGGCTGCGGGTGTAGCTCAGTGGTTGAATGTCCCTGGGTTCAATCCTCAGTACCACAAATTTTTTTTTTTTTTTTTTTTTTTGCTGGTCTGGGGATGGAACCCAGGGGCATTTGACCTCCAAGCTACACCCCCAGTCCTATTTTTTATTCTTTATTTTGAAACCGGGTCTCACTGAGTTGCAGAGGGCCTCACTAAGTAGCTGAGGCTGTCCGCGAACCACGATCCTCCAGGTCTCAGCCTCCCGAATGCTGAGATTACAAGCGTGCACCACCACGCCCGGCTTTAGTTAAGATTATTTAAATGCCACAGTTTTTATGTTTCTATTTAAAACATCTGTTAGAATAATCAGAATCCAGCCGGGCGTGGTGGCTCACGCTTGTCATCCCCGCGCTTGGGAGGCTGAGACAGGAGGATTGCACAGGTTCGAAGCCAGCCTCAGCTACTGAGTGAGGCTCTCAGCAACTTAGTGAGACCCTGTTTCCAAATAAAGCATAAAATAGGTCTGGGAGTCTAGCCTGGAGGTAGAAAGCCTGTGGGTTCCACCCCAGTACCACCAAAAAAAAAAAGTATAATCAGAATTCATGGATAGCACCACCTGGTCTGGCATTGCTCCAGGCACGATGGCTTTGTGCCTTTCCGTGGCACCCAGCACGGTGCTTGGTGTAAAGTTGGGGTGCGCCACATTGGGTGAGTGCCGAATGCAACTGAACTCCGGCCTGCAGATGGGGCCCCAGTGGCAGGCTCGGGCCACCCCGCCCCATGACCCAGGTCGCCAGCAGCACCTCTGCAAGGCATGCTCCCAAGGCCTGGGGCTGCTCCAGGTGGCCCTGGGCAGGCAGTGTGAACAGGTCAAGGTCAGCGCACGTGCGTGCGTGTGCGTGCGTGTGTGTGTGTGTGTGTGTGTGTGTGTGTGTGTAGGCAGCCAGCTCTTTCCACGCCCTGCCCCTCTGCAGGGCACTGGACACGTCTCTGGTGTTTCTCAACACACCCTAGGAGGTAGGTCTGTCACTGTTCCTCTCAGAAGACAGGTCAGCAGGCCAGGCGTGGCGGCGCACACTTGTAATCCCTGCGCTTGGAAGGCTGAGGCAGGAGGATCGCGCAGGTTCAAAGCCAGCCTCAGTAGCTTAGCGAGGCTCTCAGCAACTTAGTGAGACCCTGTTTCCAAATAAAATATAAAAAAATAGGTCTGGGAGTATAGCCCGGAGGTAGAAAAGCCCCTGGGTTCTGTCAGTGTCTAGCACAGTGGAGACCTGAGGGTAGAGCCTTTTAATCACGGGACACGGGATGCAGGTTTCATGTGCACCGCATGTGTTACTGAGAGAGCAATCAGACTTCCAGCTTCTGTGGGATCCATAGACAAGTTAGCTATTTCAGACATTACAAGGTTATCTTAAAGCAACAATGGGTGTGTATGAGTAAAGCCAAAGGACTGGTCTCAAACTTAAAACAATTCTTTGTTTTACAAATAGAAGCAAAGAACACCTGTGACCGCTGGTAACATCTCAAGCTGTTTATCATACCAATAAAATTATCGGAGAGATGTCTGTGCTGGGAAGGACGTGCAAAGAGGCCCGGAGCCGCTTCCTGACCTTCACGGGAACTTGGCAAAACTCGAGCTCACTGTTAGAGGAAGTGTGCTCGCCTCCCAGCTGGCCTTCCACGCTGCTTCTCAGGAGCCAGAGATGCTTCGTTAGCCCTTCAAGCAGGAGCCTGCATCTCAGTGCTCTCACAGGGTTCCACCCCTAGTGACACACACGCACACACACAAAGACAAGTCAGCTACAGATGAGTGTGATCTCTCTCTCTCTCTCTCTCTCTCTCTCTCTCTCTCTCTCACACACACACACACACACACACACACACACACACACACACGACTGGGCCTACTTGGTAAACACACTTTGGTGGAGGGTCTGCTTATATTCTGGAGACATTTTCAGCTTAGGTGCCAAATATTTTGTTTCCTTTGGTCCTGGGGACTGAAGAATGCATTTATTTATTTAATTTACTTATTTTTGTGTTATTGGGGATTGAACCCAGGGGCATTCTGCCTCTAAACTACGACCCAGCCCCCCCCCCCCCTTTTTGGTACTGGGAATGGAACCTAGGAGCCTTCTACCTCCGAGCTACACCCCTGCCTTATTTTTTATTCTTTATTTTGAAACAGGGTCTCCCTGAGTTGCAAAGGGCCTCACTAAGTAACTGAGGCCGTCCGTGAACCACATTCCTTCTGTCTCAGCCTCCCAAATGCTGGGATTACAAGCGTGCGCCACCACACCTGGCTTTTATTGTTTTATTTGGAAACAGGATCTTGCTAAGTTGTGGAGGGCCTTGCTAAATTGCTGGGGCTGGTCTTGAACTTGTAATCCTCCAGTCTCAGCCTCCCAAGTACTGGAATTACAGACATACACCACCACTCCCAGCTTTGAAGACTGATTGTATATATGTTCCAGTGGAAAAAAACCAGCTTGTTGCATTCCTAGTAGGAAACCCAACCTGAGTTTTGAAACCTTGATTGATTGAGCCAGGTCAGAAGCCCTGGGGCTCAGAATCCCTCAGTGTCTAGGCTGTGGCCCCTACTCAGGGTTTGCAGCAGATCTGAGGGGCTGGGGGATGTCAGAGCTGCACCCCTGGCAGTCTGGGTCTCAGATTCCCCGCTGATAAACGCTGCCAAGTCTCAAGTGTCTTAAAGAACTAAAGGCAGGGAGTAAAGGCCCTAGGCCCTGCCGAGGATCTCTGGGCTGCCAGCACATGGACAGCCTGATTGGCCTGGACCCCACTCTCTGGGAGCCAGACACTGCAGGGTTCTTTGGTTAGCAGGATTTTTCCTTCCTTCCGTCAGGGGGAGGTGCCAGGTGGGGCAGGGAGTGACGGACGTGGCCTCAGGCCAATGATGGAGGGGCAAGGGCAGGCCTTCTAGTGAGGGCTAGGCGGCAGGCCAGTGGCGGGTGGGGGTGGCCCGTGGTGGGTCCCAGGGCCTGACTGCAGAGCTGGTCTCTGCTGGGGGCGGGGGCAGATTGATTTCCCATTTCAGACACTTCCTTGATCAAACACTGTGAGGGCTTTCTTTCCGGAAGCCAGCTGAGAAACCAGCTTCGACCTCCTGCTATCCTCTTTGAGGATTCGGGGATGGCGGATCCTGTCTCCAGGAGGCCCAGGGCTCCTGCCCCAGCACAGGCGGGGTGGGGGAGTCGGGCACAGGGTGTGGGAGGCGGGGCTTCCGGAGCAGTCATCTCATCTGCTCTCTGTTTGGACAGAACCTTTTGGGACTGCAGAACATCCCCAGGCAGTTCTTCGTGCAAGTGTACCACACCATCCTCAACCTCGGGGAGACCAGGTACCCTGCCGGCTTTGCTTTCTTCCCCCAGATAAGGAAGCCCTTCCCTGCAGGCCTCAGCCCAGGCCACACCTCTGTGTCCACCCCAGGCGGGCATTTGTCCCCTTCTGAGGCCTAGCTACTCAGACTGTGCCCAGGAAGCTGGTTAGACACGCAGACGCCAGGCCGGACCCCTGCTGGGTCCGCTTGGCGCTTTAACTTGAGCCCCAGGGGATCTCTGAGGACCCTGGGAGAGGCCCAGCGAGGCCTCCTGTTTCTTGACTGGTAGGAGTGGGAAGGGCCCACCTAAAGAGTCTCTCTGGCAAGGTTCTTATTTACCAGATGCCAGTGGGATGCCCCAGCTCAACCATGAACAATGGGGAGTAAGACTCTTCAAACAATCTCTGCTGAAGGGGCCTCCCTCCTGGACCAGCCAGGGTCCCTCTATCCCCTCTCCTGCTGGGACCAGAGGAGATGATTGTGGAGCTGCGGAGGGGCTGCCTGTGCAGAGGCCCAGGGCAGTGGGGGCGATCCTGGATGGCTTCCTCCCAGGACCTGAAGGGGGCCACTCGCTGGCTGTCAGGATAGGGGTCAGCCTCCCGGGGCAGGGGAAGTGGACAGGCCCTCGCCGATGGTGCCGTCCAAAGCCCCCCAGAACAGACAAGGCAACTGTAGCCCTGATGCGTGGGCTGGTGGCCGGGCTGCCCCCAGGGGCCTCTCGGCTCCCAGTCCTGCATGGGGTTGTGTACTCACTGAGATCCGAGTGACGTTCTGAAATCGAAGAGGGATGTGGACTATATCAGAGAAAACAATAAAAGCCATTGAGAGAGACAGAGAGGCCTTTGGGTGAGAGCTGTGCCCAGGAGGGGCTCGTGCGGCCATGCGGGGTGACCAGCCCTCTGTCACAGGGTGGGCGACGCCGTCCTGGGACTGGTCTGCTTGGTGCTGCTGCTGGTGCTGAAGCTGATGCGGGACCACGTGCCTCCGGTCCACCCCGAGATGCCCCTCGGCGTGCGGCTCAGCCACGGGCTGGTGTGGACCGCCACCACAGGTGAGGGCCTTCTGGCTGCACGGACAATGTGCAAGTGGGCCACGTGCTAGGGTCACCGACGGCCCTAAGTCCCACCCGCTAGATTCTCTGGTCTGGGCACAACGTGAGCGTTGGGATGTCGGGGAGTCATGAGTGGTTCTGGTCTGCAGCCAGAGCTGAGCACGCTCTGGAGTAGATTCAAGCGGAGACTTTGCAGCCAGGGGACCCTTGGCAACATTGGGAGACATCTTTGGTCCACGCTACTGAAGGAGGCTGTCACCGACACCCATTAATGGTGGAGCTGGGGATGCTGTTGGACACCTGACAGCCTCCGGTAGCAGTCAGCTGGCTCCAGACCTCAGCAGGGCCTGGATTCAGAAAACCCAGCGTGCATGGTCCCTGAGAGAGAGACAGACAGACAGACAGACACCAACCTATCCCCTGAGACTGTTGGCTTTTCTCTAGCTGTGCTCTGGCCTGGAGTGACAGTCTAGCTCCAGGCATCAACTGTGCAGTGCAGGCCAAGTCAGTTCATGAAAGGATCTGTTGAGAAAGGCCAAAAGCTGGGCGTGGTGTCGCACGCTGGTAATCCCAGTGCTTGGGAGGCCGAGACAGGAGAATTGCAGGTTCGTGGCCAGCCTTGGCAACTTAGTAAGGCCCTCCGCAACTTAGTGAGACCTGGTTTTAGGGTGTTTTTTGTTTTTGTTTTTCTGTTTTTGTTTTTGGTGGTACTGGGGGTGGAACCCAGAGGCTTTCTACCCCCTGGCTACACTCCCAGACCTTTTTTTATATTTTATTTGGAAACAGGGTCTCACTAAGTTGCTGGAAGCCTCACTGAGTAGCTGAGGCTGGCTTCGAACCCTTGCGATCCTCCTGTCTCAGCCTCCCAAGCGGGGGGATTACAAGCGTGCGCCACCACGCCCGGCTAGGGTTTTTTTTTTGTTGTTGTTGTTGTTCCTGGAAACCCTTCTACCTCTGGGCTACATTCCCAGACCTACTTTTTATATTTTTTTTATTTGGAAACAGGGTCTCCTATGCCAGCAAGGCTGGCTTCAAACCTGAGCGATCCTCCTGTCTCAGCCTCCCAAGCACTGAGATTACAAGTGTACACCACCACACCTGGCAAGAGACCCTGGTTTTTTGTTTGTTTGTTTGTTTGTTTGTGGGTCTGGGGATAGAACCCAGAGGCATTCAACCTCCGAGTACACCCCCTGCCCTGTTTTTCATTCTTTATTTTGAAACAGGATCTCACTAAGTTGCAGAGGGCCTCACTAAGTAGTAGCTGAGGCTGTCCCCGACCCGCGATCCTCCGGTCTCAGCCTCCCGAATGTTGGAATTACAAGGGTGCGCCACCACACCTGGCTGAGACCCTGTTTTAAAATAAGAATAAAAAATAGGGCTTGGGGTGTAGCTCAGAGCAGATGCCCCTGGGTTCCATCCCCAGTACCACAAAAAAAAAAAAAAGGCCAAGACAGAGACTGTGGGCCAGGCAGGGGCGTGGCCATGGCTTGCCCAAGTGCCATTTTCCAGGAGGTGAACACCCTCCTCTGTGCGTCCTGCTCCCTGCAGTTGCCCAGGTGGGCTTAGAGGTCCCATGACCGAGCACTGGAGGTGGTACCTAAACAGGAAGGCACACAGAAGAAAGTAGGGAAGTGTTGGTGTTTCTGAACCTTATGAGAAATAAAAATCGCCCAAGTGTGGCTCTGCTCTCAGGGAGGTGGAGAAATCGAACAACGGGGGGGTGGGGGGGCAGTGCACACATGCGCGCCAGGTGTAGTGGCACCTGCCCGTAATCCTAGTATTTGGGAGACAGAGATAGGAGGATCTCAGATTCGAGGTCACCCTCAGCAACTTAGCAAGACTCTGTCTCAAAATTTTAAAAGTTTTAAGAAAAGACTAGGTGTGTAGCCCAGAGATAGAATGTCCCTGAGTTCAACCCCCAGTACCAAAAATAGCCCCAAACAAAAAATACTCTGTTTATGCCGGGCGTGGTGGCGCACGCTTGTAATCCCCGCGCTTGGGAGGCTGAGACAGGAGGATCACACGGGTTCGAAGCCAGCCTCAGCTACTTAGTGAGGCTCTCAGCAACCTAGTGAGACCCTGTTTCCAAATAAAATATAAAAAAGGTCTGGGAGTATAGCCTGGAGGTAGAAAGCCTCTGGGTTCCACCCCCAGTACCACCAAAAAAAAAAAAAAAAAAACTACTCTGTTTATCGGTGTCCCGCAGTGGTGTGTGCTCAAGGTCACCTGTGCAGGTGGAGTTTCCCTGGGTTTGGCCGGGTGGAGTCCCCCTCCCAGGTGTGTTTTTGTCCCAGTGACTTCTCCAAGCCCGAGGAGATCAGATCTCACCACCATCTTCTCGTCCGCCTTAGCTCGCAATGCCCTGGTGGTCTCCTTTGCGGCCCTAGTGGCGTACTCCTTTGAGGTGACTGGGTACCAGCCTTTCGTTCTCACTGGAGAGACGGCCGAGGGGCTCCCTCCAGTGCGGGCCCCTCCCTTCTCAGTGACCACGGCCAACGGGACAGTCTCCTTCGCTGAGATGGTACAGGTGAGCGGAGGTGGGGCCCGCATGGCTCAGGCTGTGATGTCCTGGCACCTGGCGCTGTGTCCCTGGCGCTGTTCAGGGACAGGAGGTCTGGCTCCAGCTAGGACTTGGGTCCTCAGGAAGGGGCACCTGTGGGGACAGCTGGGAAGAGGCCCACCTCGGATACCACCTCGGGGCACCCATGTCTTTCTGCCTTCAGCGCCCAGAGCCTCTCCTCCTCTGGACACTGGTTTGAGAGTGCATTTGCCAACTGGAAGTGGTGATGCATGCCTGTAATACCAGTACTGGAGAGGCTGAGCCACAAGAATTACAGGTTCAAGGCCAGCCTCAGCAACTTAGACGGTTTTTTTTTCCTACCTCCGAGTTACACCCCCAGCCCTATGTTTTTTTCTTTATTATTCTTTATTTTGAAACAGAGTCTCACTGAGGTGCAAAGGGCCTCACTAAATAGCTGAGGCTGTCTGTAAACCCAGATCCTCCTGTCTCAGCCTCCCAAATGCTAGGATTACAAGCATGTGCCACCACACACGACTTGACATCCTGTATCTTTTTTTTTTTTTTTTTTTTTTTTTTTGCGGGTCTGGGGATGAAACTCAGGGGCATTTGACCTCTGAGCTACACCCCCTGCCCTGTTTTTTATTCTTTATTTTGAAACAGGGGTGAGACCCTGTTTCAAAATAAAGAGTAAGCCGGGCATGGTGACGCATGTTTGTAATCCTAGTGCTTGGGAGGTTGAGACAGGAGGATCGCACAGGTTCGAAGCCAGCCTTAGTTATTTAGTGAGGCTCTCAGCAACTTAGTGGGACCGTGTTTCCAAATAAAATATAAAATAGGTCTGGGAGTATAGCCCAGAGTAGAAAAGCCCCTGGGTTCCACCCCCAGTACCACACACACAAAAAAAAGAATAAAAAAATCAGGCTGGGGATATAGCTCGGAGGTAGAATGCCCTGGGTTCAATTCCTAGCACCACAAAAAAGTATAATAAAAAAAAAAAAGTTAGGCATGGTGGCACATGCTTATAATCTAAGTACTTGGGAGGCTGAGTCAAGTGGATGGTGGGTTCGTGGCTAGCTTTAGCTTCTTAGTGAGGCCCTCTTCAGATTATTTAGCCCTTGTTTCAAAATAAAAGAATAAGGTGGGCATGGTTGCACACGCTTGTAATCCCAGCATTTGGGAGGCTGAGACAGGAGGGTCATAGTTGGCGGCCAACTTCAGCTACTTATAAGGTCCTTTGCAACTCAGTGAGACCCTGTTTCAAACTATAGAATAAAAAATAGGGCTGGGGGTGTAGCTCGGAGATAGAATGCCCCTGGGTTCCATCCCCAGTACCACAACAGAATAAAAATAAAAAATAAAAGAATAAGATAGGATTGGGGGTACAGCTCAGAGGTAGAATACCCCTGGGTTCAACCCAGTACCACAAAAAAGAAAAAAAGATGTATTTGCTGGGTTAGCACTTTTCTCCTTCACAGCGAGGACTCTTCCTTGCTCCTGTGAGCCCACAGTCTTGCAAACTGAGTGCTTGGGCCTCCACTAGACAGGAGAGCCGGTCCTGCCCTGGCAGCCCCTGTCCACACCCCGCCCTCTCCCTTGAAGGCACCCACATCCCTCTCTGTCTCTCAGGACATGGGAGCTGGCCTGGCCGTGGTGCCCCTGATGGGCCTCCTGGAGAGCATTGCAGTGGCCAAATCCTTCGGTAAGATCTCTGCCACCCAGCTGCCCCGAGCTCGCAGGGACTCCTCCCCGAGGCTAACTGCCTGGCTGGGCGACCTGCAGTGGGGAGGAGGGGGGTCTGGGGATAGAACCCAGGGGCATTCGACCTCCCAACTACACCCCCTGTACTGTGTGTGTGTGTGTGGGGGGGGTACTGGGGTGGAATCCAGGGGCTTTTCTACCTCCGGGCTATACCCCCAGACCTCTTTTATACTTTATTTGGAAACAGGGTCTCACTAAGTTGCTGAGAGCCGCACTAAGTAGCTAAGGCTGGCTTCGAACCTGTGCGATCCTCCTGTCTCAGCCTCCCAAGTGCTGGGATTACAAGAGTGCGCCACCACCCTCGGCTGTATTCTTTATTTTGAAACAGGGTCTAAGTTGCAGAGGGTCTCACTAAGTAGCTGAGGCTGTCCGCAAACTATGGTCCTCCAGTCTCAGCCTCCCGAATGCTGGGATTCCAAGCCTATTCTGCCACACCCGGCTCCGCCTTTATTTTGTTTTAAATTAGAATTTTTTGGTCAGGTGTGGTGGTACACGCTTGTAATTCCTATACTTGGGAGGCTGAGACAGGAGGATCACGGTTCACCTCCAGCCTCAACTACTTGGTGAGGCCCTGTGAAACTTAATGAGACCTTATTTCAAACTAAAGAATAAAATGCCAGGCGTGGTGGCCCACGCTTGTAATTCCAGCATTCAGGATGCTGAGACAGGAGGATCGTGGTTCGCGGACAGCCACAGCTACTTAGTGAGGCCCTCTGCAACTCAGTGAGACCCTGTTTCAAAATAAAGAATAGGGCAGGGGGTGTAGCTCAGAGGTCAAATGCCCCTGGAATTCCATCCCAAACCTGTAAAAAAAAAAAAAAAAAAAAAAAAAGAATAAAAACTAGGGCTGAGGGTATATCTCAGAGGTAGAATAACCCTGGGTTCAATCCCCAGTACCCCCCCCCCAAATTATAATTTTTATCTAGGTAATATTTGGTCATTCTTTAAAATGTTCATTGACAAGCCAGAGGTGGTAGCGCATGCTTGTACCCCAGCGTTTGGGAGGATGAGAGAGAAGGATCGCGGTTTGCAGACAGCCTCAGTTACTTAGTGAGGCCCTTTGCAACCCAGTGAGACCCTGTTTCAAAATGAATAAAATATAGGACTGGGGGTGTGGTACTTGGAGGTAAAATGTCCCTGGGTTCCACCCCCAGTACCACAAAATAAGTAAATAAATAAATAAATAAATGTGCATTGACTATTCCTAATCGGAAAATGCAAAATTCAAAATGCTGTGAAGTCTGGAACTTTCTGCGTGCTAATGTATTCAACAGGTGGAAGGTCGAAGGATGCGTAATCAGTAAAGTTTATGCAAGTGTCCCCAAACCTGAGCAGCTCTAAAATCCTATACGCTCTGGTCTGACAGGGACGCTCACCCTGTACAGTACAAACGGCTCTTTGGTTGGAAACCTGGTCAGGGTGTCCTAGTCAGCTTTCAGGCAGCCTGCTCGGTGTGGACGTAGCCGCCTGCGGGGTAGTCGGTGCCAGCCCCTGGGGTGTGGACGCTCCCATGGCTGACAGGCCTGGAGGGTCACGTGCGGAGCTTTCCCGCCGTCGGATGAGATGCAAGTGCGCCAGGGCTCGATGCTCCTCCGCACACAAGCTGCTGCTACTTATGTGGACACAGGAAGCCTCCGGCACAGTAAGACCGGGTCAAGTTAGGGTGTGGCGAGTTGTATGTATTATCTTTGTTTTTTCTTTGTTCTTGTTTTTGTGGTCCTGGGGATTAAGCCGAGGGGCATTGTACCTCTGTGCTATACCCTTGGCCCTATTTTTAATTTAATTTAATTTTTTGCAGTACTGAGGATGGAGCCCAGGGCCATTGTACCTCTGAGCTCCATCCCAGCCCTGTTTTTTATTCTTTATTTTGAAACAGGGTCTCGCTGAGTTGCAAAGGGCCTCACTAAGTAGCTGAGGCTGTTTGTGAACAGCAGTCCTCCTCTCTCAGCCTCCCGAATGCTGGGATTACAAGTGTGCGCCACCACGCCCGGCTTTCACATCTTTAGATTAGGCGTGCTCTAGCTGTCTGAATGTATTTTTATTGTATATTTAAACACTTAGAATTATAAGACTTCGACAGTGCCAAACACAGAAAGGCATGACCCATTTTTCATCTCAGGAGCATTTTCCTTTCAGCGTGTCTATCCAGTGATGATGGTTGTGTTGTCCATTCTTTTTAGCTTCTCAGAATAACTACCGCATCGATGCCAACCAGGAGCTGCTGGCCATCGGTAAGACCCCTTCCCAGCCGGGGCCTCCGTGTGGCTGAGCTGGCCAGGCGCGGTGGTGGTCAGGATGAACCAGGGTCTTTGCAAGTATTAGCTCAGACTCCCCCTCAAGCCCTGAAGGTTCCCTTTAATCCTGGAGTTGAGTTGACAGGTGTGGACCACTTACTAAGCACCCGGGTACCACACCCTAGGTCTGTAACCTGGTTCTAGGCCAAGGAGTGCCCCAAGCGGTGCATCCAAGGAGGGGCAGTGGGGCCGGGCCGGGGAGGGAGGGTGTGGCCGGGTGCCATTCTGGGGAGTCCCCTGAATGCGCCTCTCCACCCTGCGGACTCTCTGCAGGCCGGGGCTTTTGGGAGGACGCAGGAGGTGGGTGGCCAGGTTGTCTGTCTGTGGGTGGGACCGTCGGGTTTATACCTGGGTTTCCTTTTATCCTCACAAACTGACTTCTCTAGGGGAATGTTTTGATATCATAGTGTGAATCTTAAATGTCCAACGTGACGTGGACCCTGGGGGCTCTCTAGCACATCCCTTGCCCTGTGTGTTGGACGGGCGTCCAGCCTAGCAGCTCAGGGGTTCCTTCCCAGCAGCCTCGGGGCTGGGCCCCAGGGGCCAGCGGAGCACTCCTCTCTGTGCTCCCCTTAGCCGGCACGGCCAGGTGAATGGCGGTGTCTCGCTTCCCATGAACCACACACGGCAGGCCTCTGAGACCCCCCGCCCCCACAGACCTTCCAACTGATTTCTCAAGCTGCCTGGTCCCCTCACCCCAAAGATAGCACCTTCAGTCCCCAGCAGCCGCACAGCGGTGACCACACCGCCATCCTGACAGCCAGCGAGCTCCCGGTGCGGCCTATGGAGCCGTGGTCCAGGGGCGGCCACAGAGCTCAGGCCAGAGATTCCTGGGTCTGATCGGGCCAGAGCAGGGACTGTGCACATCGGCCGCCAGGAGGGAGGGGACCCTGGGCGTGTGCAGTCTTCATGCGGCCTCTGCCTCGACCTCTGGTGCCAGGACCCCTGGTGATCACAGGTGCACACAGGGTCGTGTGACCCCAGAGAACCTGGCACCGGACAGACCCCCGCCCGAGCTGTCAGACGAGGGCGCCTTGAACCTGTCCGTGACCGCCGTGCCAGGTTTTACAAAGTGCGGGAGACTGGTTGTAGTGGAGATCTCCGTCCTAGACAGACTATGAGTGCGGGCTGCTGCTTGGGTTCTGGGCTGAGCCTGGTGCCCTCCAGGGTGGTTCACTAGCACCACCTGGGGATGACAGTGCGAGCCCTGCCCTTTGGTCCTCACCTGGGGTCATCTCAGGCGGGCAGAGGTGGGGTGAGGGGAGCTTGCTGGGCTGAGTGGATGGCAGCCATGTCTTCTGGGCACATCCTTCCCAGCCACACTGGGGAGATGTCTGTCCTCTCTCTCTGTCACTCATGGGGGAGGCATGTTTATGCCACCTGGTAAGGCTGGAGGCAGAGTCAGGGCTGGGGCTCAGTTGTGAAATGCTTGCCTGGTACATGGGCTGGGTTCCGTCCCCAGGAAAACACACACACACACACACACACACACACACACACACACACACACACACTCAACAACAACCTGGGCAAACTCACAAAGACCAGGGCTCGCGTGTTCACTCCCTAGGGGCTGAGGGCCAGACGTGGGCTCCTGGGGTGCCCCCACCTCCCCTGGCTAGGCTAGCTGTCGCTCTCCACTCCCCCCACCCCAGCTCCTTAGCCCTCCGTGTGGTGCCCGGTCTCTTGGTAAAGTGCCATGTTCTCCCCAGGCCTCACCAACGTGCTGGGCTCCCTGGTGTCCTCTTACCCGGTTACGGGCAGCTTTGGGCGGTGAGTAAGCATGGCCTTCCATCTCTGCGCCTCGAGGGAGGGCGGCCCGGGGCCCCCACGGCCCAGGCTTGCCGCCTGTCTCAGTCTCTGTCAGAGGCCGGCCTCCTGACAGCCCGGGGTCCCTGGGAGCCCCGCACAGCCAGGCAAGGGGCTCCGGCCTGCCCGGCTGGATGGCCTCTGTGCTCCAGAGACGCGTTTAGTACTAGGAAGTCCCGGGCACCTGGAAGCACTCCCAGCACATTGGTGCCCAAGTCAGTTCCCAGGAGAAGGTGGGGACAAGAAGGCCTGAGGCTCTGCCCCGGCGAGTCAGCCTTCAGTGCCTGCTAGACCCCACGTGCCTTCCTTGGGTCAGGAAGACGTGGGTGACCCGGGGCCCAAAGGAACATTGCCCTGCGGTGCCTGGTCACTGGGCGTGGGCAGAAGGCAAGCAGGGAGACCTGAAAGGGCCTGTGCTTTCGGACTTGCATCCTCCTTTTTTTTTTTCTTTTTTTCTTTCTTTTTTTTTTTTGCAGTACTAGGGATTGAACCCAGGGTCAATCTACCTCCAAGCCACACACACACCCCCCAACCCGATTTTATTTTTTTATTCTTCATTTTGGAACAGGGTCTCACCAAGTTGCAGAGAGGGCCTCACTAAGTACCTGAGGCTGGCCACGAACCCAGATCCTCCTGTCTTGACCTCCCAAGTACTGGGATTGCAAGTGTGTGCCACCATGCCCGGCTTGCATCCATTTTTTTTTTTTAGTACTGGGGATGGAGAGGCATTCTACCTCCAAGCTACACCCCAGCCCTATCTATCTATCTACCTATCTTTCTTCCTTCCTTCCTTCCTTTCTTCTCTTCTTTTCTCTTTCTTTCTTTCTTTCTTTCTTTCTTTCTTTCTTTCTTTCTTTCTTTCTTTCTTTCTTTCTTTGTGGTACTGGGATTCCTGGAAGCCCTTCTATCTCCGGTCTACACTTCCAGACCTATTTTTTAAAATATTTTTTTATTTGGAAAAGGGTCTCTTAAGCCAGCACGTCTGGCTTCAAACCTGTGCGATCCTCCTGTCTCCGTCTCCCAAGCATGGGGATTACAAGCGTGTGCCACCACGCCCGGCGCTTTCATTCTTTATTTAAAAACGGTCTCACTGAGTTGCAAAGGGCCTCACTAAGTAGCTGAGGCTGTCCTCAAACAGGGATCTCCCTGTCTCAGCTTCCCAAATGCTGGGATTACAAGCAGGCACCACCATGCCCAGCTATGCATGCTTTTAATAATCAATGATAGCCTGGTGTAGTGGCATACTATTGTAATTCCAGTATTTGGGAGGCTGAGACAGGAGAATCGCAGGTTCACAGCCAGCCTCAGCTACTTAGTGAGGCCCTCTGCAACTTAGTGAGACCCTGTTTTGAAATAAAGAATAAAAAAGGTCTGGCAGTACGGCTCGGTGGTAGAGTGCCCTGGATTCCGTCCCCAGTGAAACACACGCACACACACACACACAGAGCTGAGGGTGTAGCTTGGATGAAGTTTGCTTCTGGGTTCAATTTCCAGTGCTACAACCAATCAATCAATCAATCAATCAATCAATCAAGCTGGGCATGGTGATACACGCTTGTAATCCCAGCATTTGGGAGGTTGAGACAGGAGGATCACAGTTTGTGACCAGCCTCAGCTATTTAGTGAGGCCCTTTGCAACTCAGTGAGACCCTGTTTCAAAGTAAAGAATAAAAACTAGGGCTGGGCCAGGCGTGGTGGCGATGCTTGTAATCCCTGTGCTTGGGAGGTAGAGACAGGAGGATTACGCTGGTTCGGAGCCAGCCTTGCTGGTTTAAGAGACCCTGTTTCCAAAATAAAAAAATATAAAATAGGTCTGGGAGTGTAGCCCAGAGATAGAAGGGCTTCCAGGAACCCTAGTACCACCAAAAAACAAAATAAAAACAAAAACAAAAAAAACCTAGGGCCGGGTGTGGTAGCGCACGCTTGTAATACCCGCGCTTGGGAGGTGGAGACAGGAGGATCACATAGGTTCAAAGCCTGGCGCACTGGTTTAGAGACCCTATTTCCAAATAAAAAAAATATAAAAATAGGTCTGGGAGTGTAGCCTGGAGGACTATGGTTTCCAGGAACCCCAGTACCACCACACACACACAAAAAAAACTAGGGCTGGGGATGTAGCTCAGATATAGAATGCCACTGGGTTCCATCCGTAGTACCACAAAATAATTAATTAGTTAAATGCCTGGGGGTGTAACTCAGAGTAGAATGTCCCTGGGTTCAATCCACAATACCAGGAAAATAAATAAGACAGCCCGGTGTCTTGAATTCACGTTCTCCACGATGGTTGGCTTCACCCCTCCCCGGCCTGTGGCCCCGGCCTGTGCCCCAGCCGGGTCCTTTGGAAGACAGGATAGAGGCCCCTTTTCTGTCTCTGGCTGCTGGGAATCAACAGGCCTCTGTTTTCTTCCAGGACTGCTGTGAACGCTCAGTCGGGGGTGTGCACCCCAGCGGGGGGGCTGGTGACCGGTGAGCCCCCGCTTTCTTCCCCTTGTACCCCTGTAGCGGGGGAGGGGAGCGCAGTCAAGGGAGTCCCCCAGGACGGCAGGGTGCCGGTCCTGGCACGGGTCCCCACGCCGGGGGAGCTGGGCCCTCCCCGGGGACGCGGCCCTGACGTCGCGGCGCCCGCAGGTGCGCTGGTGCTGCTGTCCCTGGGCTACCTGACCTCGCTCTTCTACTACATTCCCAAGTCCGCGCTGGCTGCCGTCATCATCATGGCTGTGGTCCCGCTGTTTGACATCCAGATCTTCAGGACGCTCTGGCGCGTTAAAAGTACGTACGGGGGCCCAGTGCGGTGGTGCACGCTCCTAAGCCCAGCTCCCTGGGAGGCTGAGGCAAGAGGGTCACAAACTTGAGGCCGGCTGGGGCAACTCAAAAACTACATAGGAGCCGGGCGTGGTGGGCACGCTGCTCATCCCAGCCTTCGGGAGGCTGAGACGAGGATCGAGGTTCACAGCCCGCCTCAGCTACTTAGCGAGGCCCTTTGCAACTCAGTGAGACCGTTTCAAAATAAAGAATAAAAAATAGGGCTAGGGGTGTCGCTCGGAGGTAGAATGCCCCTGGGTTCCATCCCCAGTACCGAAAAAAAAAAAAAAAATTGTGAGCTGGGCATGGTAGCTCACGCTTGTAATCCCAGAACTTGGGAGGCTGAGGTAGGAGGATCGCGGTTCACAGCCAGCCTCAGCTACTTAGTGAGGCCCTCCGCAACTTAGTGAGACCCTGTTTCAAAATAAAGAATGAAAAATAGGGCAGGGGATGTAGCTCAGAGGTCAACTGCCCCTGGGTTCCATCCCCAGACCCACCAAAAAAAAAAAAAAAAAAATACAAAGGGCTGGAGGTGGAGCTCAGTAGTGGAGTACTTGTCCAGCTTGTCCAGGTCCTAGGTTTCATCCCCAGTGCCAAAGTAAATAAAGAAATAAAAATACAGATATGCTTGTACACACACACACACACACACACACACACACACCCCTCCTTCAGCCCCAACAGGGCTACAGCTAGGGTTGTCCTGGGCCAGTGCCTGGAAGGGCAGGAGGTGGCCTGGAGGCTCGAGGCCAGCTGTGGGAGGGGCTGGGCCTGCAGGGGCTCTGCCCAGCTCCCCCTCCCCTGGGGTGACCAGCAGGCCCAGCCTGCAGCCCCTGGCCCCCCTGGGAGCCACTGCCAGACCCAGGGTCCTGAGCCAGTAGTTCCATTCGTGAGCGAGGTTTCCGTTTGGTTTATTGCAGAGGGGTAAGTGCTTGGGTGCCCGCCTGGTTCTTTCCAGTCAGCCCCAGTGAGACCCCACAAAAGGACCCTGATTTGTTCTGTGTCATTGGCTTTGTCTTTAAGAAAGCCTTGAAGCACGAGAGGGCACTGCGTGGAATGGAATAGTCGCTCCTGAGGGAAACTGAGGCCGGGGAAGGTGGGATGGTCTGAGTCCGTGCAGCAGGGGTGGGCCGTGGGGCTGACCCTGGCCTTGGCGCTTTACCCCCCAACATCCCGGCCAAGGTGCCCTGCCTGGCTCTGGGGGTCGTGGGATCCCTGCCCAATCCTCAGCTATCCCTCCCCGACTGGGCGCCCCAACCAGCCCCACACAGGAGGCCGTCCTCTTCCTCAGGCCCCGACTTGAGCTCTAGCCGCAGCCCCCAGCCGCTGTCACCAAGGGAGACTGAGGCCGGCTCCAGAACGGAGGCCCCTGGGGCCGCTGTGTGAGGAGCCAGGAGGCCGTCCTGCTGGCTGGCGGGGTGTGGGGCCCGGCCGTGAGCTGGAAGCTGAGCGAGGGGGCGCCCCTCACCCACACCTCTCCTAGGGCTGGACCTGCT
Organism: Muscardinus avellanarius; assembly: GCF_963383645.1. NCBI lineage: Eukaryota > Metazoa > Chordata > Mammalia > Rodentia > Gliridae > Muscardinus > Muscardinus avellanarius. The sequence continues at coordinate 72,574,098 of NC_137802.1, forward strand.
GCCCCTCTGTGTGACACTCCTGCTGTGCTTCTGGGAGATCCAGTACGGCATCCTGGCGGGCGTCCTGGTGTCCCTGCTCCTCCTCTTGCACTCCGTGGCCAGGCCCAAGACCCAGGTACCGCGGGGCCAGGCGTGTGTGAGCGGGGCTCCCCGGCCTGGTCATCTATATCTAGAGCTTCCGGAGGGGCCCTGGTCCCAGACGCAGCTGAAGGTGACCATCCTCCTGTAATCCATGGTCCGGGGATGTTGGGGCCTCACGCCACCAGCCACCACGTGCTCCTGTGACCCCCGCTGTGGGTGGCTCTCTGTGCTCCAGGACCCCTCTCCTCCCTCCACCTTTGCAGGTGTCCGAGGGGCCGGTCGTTGTCCTGCAGCCTGCCAGCGGCCTGCATTTCCCTGCCATCGAGGCGCTGCGGGACGCCTTACTGAACCGGGCCCTGGAAGGTAGGTGGCCTGGGCATGCTCCCACCTCTGTCTGTGCCCACCCTGGTTCCTTGTGGCCCCAAGACCCAGCCTCGGCCCTCAGGGAGACTCACGGAGGCCCATGAGCTTTCCAGCGTCATTGAGCGGTGTCCCCTGAGCATAGGACAGTCCCCGTGGGGCACTCAGCCCAGAGACTGCTCCGCCATCAGCTTCAGCAAGGGCCACATGCCCAAAGCGTTGCCCTTGTGCTCATGAGGACCTTGCACCCCCCGGGGAGCTGGCATTCGGTGGAGCCAGGTGGGCAGGTCTCGGAAGGAGGCAGCAGAGCTGTCACAAGGCTCCTGTACCCCATTGCCTTGCTGGGTGGCTTGGCCCCAAGGACTGGCCCTGGGAGGCATGGACTGCCGTGCCCGGCATGATGGCTCAGCCCTCTCCCCAGTGTCCCCACAACGCTGCGCAATCCTGGAGTGCACCCACATCTGCAGTGTGGACTACACCGTGGTGCTGGGGCTCAGTGAGCTGCTGGAGGACTTCCATAAGCGGGGTGTTGCCCTGGTCTTCGTGGGCCTGCAGGTAGGCGTTCACCAGCCTCTGGATGAGGTGGGACAGCAGCCTTCCCCGTGACATCCCTGCCCCCCTCCTGAGGACCCAGAGCCTGGCCCTTTGCTGGGTGGCTCTGTCTCTGCCTCTGGCCTGGCAGGTTCGCACCTTCTTCCCCATCACATGAGGAATGGCTGTCCCTGTCCTCTGTGGGGTCACAGTTGGGGCCCTGGGCCGGGGACACCCAGCTCGAGATGTTACCCTCGGTGTCACGTTGGCAGAGCGCTGGCCCAGGGGTCTCTGGAGACGCTTCATACCCATGACCCTCTTCCAACAGCCCGGGCAGCCTTCCTCTCCACCTGTGTGCTTGGGAGAGAAGCAGCGCCTCACCAGGCCGCCCGGCGTGTCCTGCCAGGCCGCCGGCCACTGGTGTGAGGGCAGGCGCACCCGAGCCCAGCATAAAGCTTGTCTGCCCCACAGGTGCCCGTGCTCCGCACCCTGCTGGCCGCTGACCTCAAGGGCTTCCAGTACTTCTCCACCCTGGATGAGGCAGGTGGGTTCACACCAGAGAAATGGAGGAGCAGGATGGGACGAGAGAGACAGAAACTACAGGGAAGGGGAGGATGCAGTGCCCGGCTCCAGAGGCCGCGGACAAGGGGAGCCGGAGCCACACTTGGCAGCGGGGGAGCCTGAAGAAAGGCCCTGGCACACTGCTCAAAGCCCTCTTCCTCTCTCTTTTTTAGATATGTATGCATTTGGTATAAATGCTTAATTTAATGTTCAAATAAGTGGAGAAATAGCTAGGTGTGGTGGAGCACGCTTGTAATCCCAGTACTTAGGAGGCTGAGACAGTAAGTTTGCAGGTTTGAAGCCAGCCTCAGCAACTTAGTGAGACCCTGTTTTAAAATAAAGAATAGCTTGGACCAGACGTGGTGGTGCACACTTGTAATCCCCGCGCTTGGGAGGCTGAGACAGGACGATCGTGCAGATTTGAAGCCAGCCTCAGCTACTTAGTGAGGCTCTCAGCAACTTGGTGAGACCCTGTTTCCAAATAAAATATTAAAATAAAATAGGTCTGGGAGTGTAGCCCAGAGGCAGAAGGCCCCTGGGTTCCACCCCCAATACTGAAAAATTAAAAATTAAAAATAAATAAAAGAAAGAATAAAAATAGGGCTTATGGGTGTAGCTCAGAGGTAGAATGCCCTTGGGTTCAATGCCCAGTACTAAAAAAGAAAAGAAAAGAAAAAGATAACATGTTTCCAAGCCAGGCACCATGGCACTTGGAAGGCTGAGACCTGAAGATTCTAGGTTAAAGGCCAGACTCAGCAACTTAGGGAGACCCTGATTCATAATAAAAAGCCGGAGCTGGGTGTGGTGGCGCACTCTTGTCATCCCAGCATTCAGGAGGCTGAGAACAGCCAGAGGATCGTGGTTCACGGACAGCCAAAGCTACTTAGGGAGGCCCTCAGTAACTTAGTGAGACCCTGTTTCAAAATAAAGAATAAAAAATAGGGCTGGATGTAGCTCAGAGGTAGAATTGCCTCTGGGTTCCATCCCCAGATCTACAAAAAAAATTTTTAAAAAGTGTGGTGGCACATGCGTGTAATTCCAGTAGTTGAGAAGCCGAGACAGGAGGATCGCAGGTCCAAGGACAGTCTCAGCAAGTAGTGAGATTCTCTTCAACCTGGCAAGACCCTGTTTCCAAATAAGAAATAAAATTGTGTTGAGGTATAGCTTGAAGAAAGAATACCTCTGGGTTCAATCCCCAATAAACATATACACACATGCATGCACGCACGCACACATACGAAAGTAGAAATAAAAATAAATAGAAAGAAAGAAAGCGAGCAAGCGAGGCTGGGGAGGTAGCTCAGTGGTAAAGCGCTTACCTAGCATGCCCGAGTCCTGGATTCTTAGCACTGCAAAAAAAAAAGAAAAAGATGATTTTTGTGTCTGGCTTCCTGGGCTCAGCATGCCTTCCGTGAGACACCTCCATGTCGTTACTAGAAGCAGTTCAAATGTAAGGAAAGAGCCGGGCGCAGCCGCAGGAAGGCGCTCCCGGCACACCCGGCGGCCTTAGCCACCCGGGTCTGTGAGGTGCTCAAGGATGAGGCGTCTCCGCAGTCAGGCGTGCTGGCCCAGTGGCCTGCCACCCGTCCAGGACACCAGACCCTCAGACGCCCACCTTTTGTTTTATTTATTTACTTTTTAATTAATTAATTTTTTGTGGTATTGAGGGTGGAACCCAGAGGCTTTCTACCTCCAGGCTATACCCCAGACCAATTTTATACTTTATTTGGAAACAGGGTCTCACTCAGTAGCTGAGGCTGGCTTTGAACCTGTGCAATCCTCCTGTCTCAGCCTCCCAAGCGCGGGGATTACAAGAGTGTGCCACCACACCTGGCCTACTTTTTAATTTATCTTTAATTTTTGTGATACTGAGAATGGAATCTAGGAGCATTCTGCCTCTGAGCTACACTCCCAGCCCTACTTTAGTTTTATTTTGAAACAGGGTCTTACTAGGTGGATGAGACTGTTTCCTACTTGCTGAGGCTGTCCTCAAACCTGTGATCTTTGTGTCTCAGCCTCCCAAGTGCCTGGATTACAGACGTGCCCTGCCATGTCCAGCTAACCCCATCCCAGGAATGACCCATCCTCCCTCAAGTTTTGTTTTTTGTTTTATTTTGGTACTGTGGATTGAGCCCAGGGGCTTTCTACCTCCACACCTCAAGGCCTGGTGTGTGTGTGTGTGTGTGTGTGTGTGTGTGTGTGTGTGTGTTGTTGTTGTTGTTGTTGTTGTTGTTGTATGCAGAATTTGCAAGAAATGGGAGACTCGAGAGCCCAAGGGAAATGTGCCAATTGAAGCCTTTATTAGCTGGCCAGCAGCAGAGCCCTCAGTCTGTAATCAGACCAGAGGGGCGCCCCGACTGCCCGCGGTAGGGGCTTTTAAGGGGTAGGCAGGCGGGTTACAGAAGCGGAATTCCCCGGTTAGGAGGTGTTGGGGGAGGGGACCGCACACAGGAATTTTAGGCAGAGATAAGCCTTGTTGGGGGAAGGGGTAGTCTCCTCCCTGCGGGGACTCATTCCTAGGGGAACAAGGTTAAACTTTAGATTTGCCGCTGGAAACAGGAAGAGGGAGGGGGATTCAGTTACCCGGTAGTGCCTGGTGAGATCAAACTGAGTCTCCTCTGCTTCCACAGTGTGTGTGTGTGTGCGTGTGTGTGTGTGTGTGTGTGTGTGTGTGAGTGTGACACAGAGAGAGAGAGAGAGAGAGAGAGAGAGAGAGAGAGAGAGAGTGTGTGTGAGTTGTTGGGACTGGCCTTTAACCTACAGTCCTCCTGTCTCAGCCTCCCAAATACTGAGATCACACCTGTGAGCCACCATGGGGGTGCTGTGGCTCTTTTTACTTTTCTTGGTGGTACTGGGGTTCCTGGAAACCCTTCTACCTCTGGGCTACACTCCCAGACCTATTTTATACTTTTTTAAAATTTGGAAACAGGGTCTCTTAAGCCAGTGCGGCTGGCTTCAAACCTGCGCCATCGTCCTGTCTCCGCCTCCCAAGCGCGGGGGATTACAAGCGTGCACCACCATCCCCGGCTCTTTTTACTTTTTATGTATTTTTATTTTATTGGGGATTGAACCTGGGGGGCATTGTACCTCCAAGCTTCACCCCCAGGTCTGTTCTATTTTTATTTGGACACCGGGTCTTGTGGAGTTGTTGATGGTTTTGCCAAGTTACTGAGGCTGGCCTTGAACATGTGCTCCTCTGGGCTCAGCCTCGAGCACTGGGATTCCAGGCCTGGTGCACCTCGCTCAGCACTGGTCGCTTTTGGTTTTTTTTTTGTTTTGTTTTTTTGGGTGGTACTGGGAATGGAACTCTTCCACCTCCGGGCTACACTCCCAGACCTATTTTTATATTTTTTATTTGGAAACAGGGTCTCTTAAGCCAGAGAGGCTGGCTTTGAACCTGTGCCATCCTCCTGTCTCCGCCTCCCAAACGCGGGATTACAAGCGTGCGCTACCATGTCCGGCTTGTGTGTGTGGTACTGGGAGTGGAACCCAGAGGCTTTCTACCTCCGGGCTATACTCCCAGACCCATTTTTATATTTTATTTGGAAACAGGGTCTCACTGAGTTGCTGAGAGCCTCACTAAATAGCTGAGGCTGGCTTTGAACCTGTGCGATCCTCCTGTCTCAGCCTCCCAAGCGCGGGGATTACGTGCCTGGCTTTTTTTTTTTTTTTAAGTGCCTGAAAAACTTTCCTTGCAGACAAATATCTGAGGCAAGACCCGGGGGCCCAGCCCTACCACGCCTGTGAAGACTCTGTCCCGGAACACAGGATCGCGCTACTGAAGGCTTAGTGGGTCGGGAGGGGCGTGGGGTGTTGGAGGTTCTTCCAGAAGGTTCCTGTCACTGTGGCGCGATGCCGGATGCCGCCTGGTAGCTGGCCTGAGGGCCGAGGAAAGGCTGCGCAGGTGACCTGGGGAGCCGGGAGGCCCTGGGATACTGAGGCATTCCCTGGGACAGTTGAAGACACCTCCCCGTCTACTGGGCAGCTCCCTTCTTGACAGTGGCTTGGTGAGAGCTTTCCAGAATGACCGAGGAAGTGAGGGGTGGGAGCAGGGGTCTCCAGGACCCTCCTGCGTTCCTGAGCCCCCTTCCCACCAGGCCCTCCCTGGCCGGGGAGAGAGGGCGGGAGGGCCCCTGGAGATGCCCGACCTCCGTGGGCATCTGCGCTGTAGCTAGGTAGACAGACCTCAAGTCTGTCTGAAAGCAGCCTTGTGTTTTTGGGTATTTTTTATTTTTTTGCGGGTCTGGGGATGGAACCCAGGTGCATTCGACCTCCGAGCTACACCCCCTGCCCTATTTTTTATTCTTTATTTTGAAACAGGGTCTCACTGAGTTGCAGAGGGCCTCACTAAGTAGCTGAGGCTGTCCGCGAACTGTGATCCTCAGGTCTCAGCCTCCCAAATGCTGGGATTCCAAGCGTGTGCCACCACGCCCGGCTTCCTTGTGTTTTTTAAATGGATGCAGTACCGTGGTCTTGTGTAAAAATCATAAAAAAAAACAAACGCAGGAAACCATTCCCCCAATCTACTTTAGTGGTCCTCCTAGAAACTCCCTGACCCCCAGGTACGTGTGAGTGTGTGTCCGTCAGTTTGTGGGTGTGGTCAGGGTCCCACATAAAGGGGGTCACCTCACACATGGTGCTTTGTGACCCACATCACACTGTCACGCAATCATTTGCTGTGAATTATTTATTGTGATAATAAATGACATTAAAATACGTGACTTTTAAGGTCTACATAATATTTTGTTTTCTATTTGTACCATAATTTACTTAATGAGCCTTCTGTTGAACCTGCATGTGGGTTACGGACTAAATTGTATCTCCCTAAAAGTCATCTTTGGGTGTGCGTGTGCGTGTGCGTGTGTGTTTAACTGGGGACCCGGGGCCTGGCCTGTGCTAGGCAAGTGCTCTAGTGTTACACCCAAAGTCCGGGATCTCGGGGAGAGAGACCACCATCACACAGTAATGCAAAGCAGGAAGGGGGAAGGGTTTATTGGGCAACTAGCTTGAGCTAGGGAGGCTTGACATGGACCCCGAGTCTTTGTTCCAAGGCAGTTTTACACATTTCAGTCACTCGGGCTGTGATTTACAGAGTTATCTTTAGACCAAAAGGAATCTTTGCTGCCGTTATCACAAGCAACGGACAGGACACTTGGTGCCCCCCATTTGGTTTGTGCCTCCTGGGGTTGGCTGGGAGTTTCTCATCCTGACCCAGGTGCCAAAGCTGGCGCTTAACTGTCAGTTGTATTCCTGGGAGACTGAAACTCAGGCCGAGCGTGTCTGCTGCATGGAGGACGCCTGCCATGGCTCCGCTCTGGTCCTACACTAGCACTCAGCTCTTCTAATTTTATTTAGAGACGTCTCTCTAAGTTGCCCGGGCTGGCTTCAAGCTTGAGCTGCTCCTGCCTCAGCCTCCTGAGTAGCTGGTACTGAAACGGGGGTTTCTTCTGAGCCCCCAAGATGAAAAGGGGGGTTTCCTGAGAAGAAACCTGGAGTTTCATCATAGATGAAGAAAGAAACTCGGCATTTCCTTACAGAGTTCTTGTCTACGGTGAGCGAAGAATGACACCCGCAGACCTCAGGAAGGGGAGTAAAAGGTTTACTGGAAGCAGCAGGGAATGGGGAAAGGGGGCTGAACACCCCAAAGGGGCTGGAACTCTGGGTCCAGCAGCTGCCTTCAGGACAATACTTGAGAGTAGCCGAATTGCCTTCAGGTGCAGGCTGCTTTCTCCCGGAGTCCACGCGATCTGCCAGAAGGGAATAGAGAAAAGTGGCCGAACACCCCATAGGGGCTGTCGGAACTCCGGGGTCCAGTAGCTGCCTTCAGGGTCGCTACCCTTCAGTGTCGCCCGAGCCACGTGCCCTCAGATGCATTCTGCCTTCTCTCAGGGCCAATACGACCTGAGAGGGGAGGAGGTCCAGAGTGGGAAAGTCCCCCCCTTTTGCCATCCAACTGGCCAATGCCTGACCGCTTGCAAGTCCGTTTTTGGTTAGGGTGACTTTTGGGAGTCCAAGGAGAATTTGCATAGGACATTTGCAAGTCCTTTGAAGGGTCTCCTTTCATTCAGTAGGAGTGTCTGACTTGCTCTGTGCTGGCTCCTGGGTTTGTTGATTAGGAAACTCAGGATGGCTTTGTGAAGCTCTGGCCTTCTTATCTCTGAGCCTTTGGAGTTTCGGGCATTTGTCGCCCCTCAGGAAACTCAGGAAATTAACTTTTTTCTACCAAGACCTTTTCCCTATCTGCCTATTTCCTTTCTATCTCCTCAGTAGTGTCACCAGATCTGTAGGGAGATGGCTGGTGGCTTGGTGCCACGTACTTAATAAGGCTCAAGCTGGGCGTGGTGGCAAACGCTTGTAACCCCAGCGCTTGGGAGGCTGAGACAGGAGGATCACTGTTCACAGACACCCTCAGCTACTTAATGAGGCCCTTTGCAACTCAGTGCGACCCTGTTTTAAAATAAGAATCAAGCCGGGCGAGGTGGCTCATGCTTGTAATCCCAGCACTTGGGAGGATGAGACAGGAGGATCGCACAGGTTCGAAGCCAGCCTCAGCTACTTAGTGAGGCTCTCAGGAACTTAGTGAGACTCTGCTTCCAAATAAAGTCTAAAATAGGTCTGGAGTATAGCCCTGAGGTAGAAAAGCCCCTGGGTTCTACCCCCAGTACCACAAAAAATAAATTACTTAATTAAATAAAATAGAATCAAAACTAGGAGGTGTAGCTCAGAGGTAGAATGCCCCTGGGTTTCGTCCCCAGTACAAAAAAAAAAAAAAAAAAAAAAAAGAAGAAGGCTTCCTAGTCCTAGGGCACTGTCTGGCCCGGATCCCCAGCACGCAGGAGAGGAAGCCGGCGCCCGGAGAATCTGCTCCTCTGGTCATTCTAGCCCAGACTCCTCCTTGTCTCCTTGTTCCCTTCCTTGGCCCGGCTCTCCGGAACAGAGGGCACTGCAGGGACATGGCATTTAATCGTCCTCCTTTTCTCCAAGGCTGACACGCAGGTCGAAGAAAGCCAGCCTTAACAAGCCGGGCATGGTGGCTGGCGCCTGTAATCCCAGCACTTGGGAGGCGGAGACGGGAGGATGCCAGGCTGGAGGCCTCAGCAGCTTAGTGAGACCCTGTTTCAAAGCAAAGGAAGAGCTGGGGTAAAGAAGGAGCCCCCTGGGTTCAATCCCCAGCAGAGAAATGAAAAGAACTAAAAACAGAGAGGGAGAGACAGAAGCCAGCCTTTTTTATTCATTTACTTATTTATTGCCTTTGCTGGTCTGGGTGAAACCGAGCAGACCTCAGGAAGGGGAGTAAATTGCCTTCAGGTGCAGGCTGCTTTCTTCCAGAGGGAATAGAGTGTCGCCTGAGCCAAGTGCCCGTCAGTTGCAAACTACTTTCTCCCAGAGTCCACGCGATCTGCCAGAAAAGAGGTGCAGGTCACCCCTAGGGGCCTGGTTAGCCATGATGTCCAGTGGAGGCCTTCAGGTCACTACTCGAGAGTCGCCCGAGCCACGTGCCCTCAGATGCACTCTGCCTTCTCTCAGGGCCAACACGACCTGCGAGAGAGAACAGCTCCCCAAAAGGGGAGAGGGTCCCGAGCAGGAAAGTCCCCCCCTTTTGCCATCCAACTGGCCAATGCCTGACCGCTTGCAAGTCCGTTTGACTTTTGGGATTCCAAGGAGAATTTGCATAGGACATTTGCAAGTCCTTTGAAGGGTCTCCTTTCATTCAGTGGGAGTGTCCGACTTGCTCTGTGCTGGCTCCTGGGTTTGTTGATTAGGAAACTCAGGATGGCTTTGTGAAGCTCTGGCCTTTTTATCTCTGAGCCTTTGGAGTTTCAGGCATTTGTCGCCCCTCAGTACTCAGGAAATTAACTTTTTTTCTACCGAGGTCTTTTCCCTATCTGCCTATTTCCTTTCTATCTCCTCACGGGGATGCCCAGGGGCATTCAACCTCTGACCTCGGGGTCTCCCTAAATTGAGCGGGGATAACAAGCTTGCACCACCCCGCCCAGCTTTTCTGACCTGCACTGTTTTAACCTGGGCAAGATCCTGCTGCTAGTCATTTGTTAATCCACGGAACCAGAGAAGCCTGAGCCCAGGCAGGAGCAGCCAGGCCCAGACAACAGCTGGCTCCCAGCAGTCAAATTCACCTTCATCTGATGTGCACCTCGAAGCCCGAAGGCCTGCAGAAGACCGGGGACCAGAGGCCATCGGGGCCCTGGACTGCAGGCCCTCCTGGCTCTGGTTTTTATTCACATGATTCCCAAATGAAATCAAGTGTCCTATGCATTCCTGACTTGTCTCAAGCCTGCACTGCTGGCGTGGGGGCAGCAGGCCCCAAGCCAGAGCCGGCCACTGAGCTGCGCTGCCGCAGAGCACCACACCCTGTGGCCGTGGCCGGGGCCCAGCAGCCCTCTCAAGGCTCCCCACCCCCGCCAACACATGGCATAGCACCCCCCTTGTCTTGAACAAATTCTTTTTGCTTCTGTGGCAAAAAGAATTTCAACACGTGCCAGTCAGAGATAAAGGCACAGGTTTTAATTTAAGCAAAGGATACTTTGCTTTCAGAGGAAATGAGGGCCACCTCAAGAGAGTGTGAAGCTGGGCCTGGTGGCGCCCACTTGTAATCCCAGGATTTGGGAGGCTGAGACAGGAGGCTCGCTGTTCATAGACAGCCTCAGCTACTTAGCGAGGCCCTCTGCAACTCAGTGAGACCGTGTTTCAAAATAATAAGCCAGGCGTGGTGGTGTACTCTTATAATCCTAGCGCTTGGGAGGCTGAGACAGGAGGATTGCACAGGTTTGAAGCCAGCCTCAGCTACTTAATGAGGCTCTCAGCAACTTAGTGAGACCCTGTTTCCAAAAAAAATATAAAATAGGCCTGGGGGTATAGCCTGGAGGTAGAAAGCCCCTGGGTTCCACCCCCAGTACTCCAAAAAATAAAAAAAAGAGAGAGCGCATAAGAGCACCTGGGTCCTCCACAGTCTTTCTTCCTAGGGTGTCTAGGGCTGGCTAGGGGTACAGGAGAGAATGGATGGGGATCTCTTTTGTTTGAAGCCTCCTGGTTCACAAAAGTGAAAATCCCTTTGGGCCAGGACTCCTCCAGTGGGGGACCGAAGTAGGAGCAGAGAGAGGCTGTGGGGTGGGGCTCTGTTAACAACCTGTGACTTGTGAGGATCTTCCTGGAGGTGAAGCTCTCAGGTTGTAATCACCTCAGGAATTTCCTGAGACATTCTATTTTAATTTAAAACTGTGGGCTTGGCTTTTTAGGAATAACTAAACTCTGTTAACTGAAGATTTCAGATTTATTTATTTATTTTTGCAGTACCCGGGATGGGACCCGGGGGAATTCTACCTCTGAGTTACATCCCCAGCCTTTTTTTTTTTGGGGGGGGGTGTCTAGGGATGGAACCCAGGAGCATTCAACCACGGAGCTACACCTCCAGCCCTATTTTTTATTCTTTATTTTGAAACAGGGTCTCACTGAGTTGCAGAGGGCCTCACTAAGTAGCTGAGGCTGTCTGAGAACCACGATCCTCTGGTCTCAGCCTCCTGAATGCTGGGATGACACGTGTGCGCTAGCAGACCCAGCAGACTTCAGATTTTAAAACCTTATCTTCCTTCCCTTCCCAGTGTGCCTCCTTTCTACCTAATTTTGTGTGTGTGTGTGTGGGGGGGGGTACTGGGGGTGGAACCCAGGGGCTTTTCTACCTCCAGACTATACTCCCAGACCTATTTTATACTTTATTTGGAACCTGTGCAATCCTCCTGTCTCAGCCTCCCAAACGCTGGGAGTACCAAATTGGAATTTGTTCAGGAGCTGTGGCCACCTGGAGGGTGGAATCTGTTTCCCAGACAACAGATCACACAAAAGATGTGAAGAGAGAACGTCCCTGGCAGGTGATTGTCCTTGAAAGATTGGGAAGGACAGCTGGTGATAAGACTGCTAGTCAGGGCCAGGAAGCAAAGTGCCTCGATTACAGAGGTCACTGGCTTGGCTCGGGCTTCCTGTCTGCCCCCAGGAAAGGCCTCTGTGAAGAAAGAATCCTGACACCCAAAGGCTACTGGGGGTGGGACCCAGGGGCATTCTACCTCCAAGACACCCCCCCCTATTTTTTTTTTGGTGGTACTGGAGTGGAACCCAGAGGCTTTCTACCTCCGGGCTATACTCCCAGACCTATTTTATATTTTATTTGGAAACAGGGTCTCACTAAGTTGCTGAGAGCCTCATTAAGTAGCTGAGGCTGGCTTCAAACCTGTGCGATCCTCCTGTCTCAGCCTCCCAAGCGCTAGGATTATAAGAGTACACCACCACGCCTGGCTTATTCTTTATTTTGAAACACGGTCTCACTGAGTTGCAGAGGGCCTCGCTAAGTAGCTGAGGCTGTCTATGAACAGCGAGCCTCCTGTCTCAGCCTCCCAAATCCTGGGATTACAAGTGTGCCCCACCACACTGGGCTCTTGTAGTTTCAATTCTCAGTGCCACAAAAAATCAATCAATCAATAAATGATAGAAAGAAAGAAAAGAAAAAAGAAAAATAATAGGACTGAGGGTGTAGCTCAGATGATCCTGCTGTCTCAGCTTCCCAAATTCTGGGATTACAAGCATGTGCCGTTTCAATATCCCAATCAGAGATGGGCCGGAAAGGAGGCTACAGCAGTGTGGCCCAGCCAGGAAGCACAGACACGGGCACAGTGCCCAGAGATCTGGCCTCGAGGAGGCATTGAACCGTCCTCTGAGGTTCTACAGGAAGGGGAGCAAAGGCAAGGCCCGGGGCTTGCATGGGGCCCAGCGGGCAGAGCAGGTGCCCGGGGCAGGCCGGAATTGGATCTCGGGGTGTTGTGATGCCCTGGGGTGACCTCTCCCGCCGAGGGGCAGCCTCGGTTCCATGCTGGGCCATTGCTCCCAATCGGGGGGGCTCTGGTCCTGGGGTGATCTGTTCTGGGGGGCTCCCTGTGGCTTGGGGTAGTTTGGGTCCCTCGTCATAAACGTGTTTACTGATCAGGCCTGTGGCTCCCGGGACCCAAGGCAGCTGCAGAAGGAAGTGGCTCAGGAGAGTCCCAGAGGCAAAGGGGAAGAGAGGAGGGGGACCTGGAGCACCGGCCGGCCAGCCCCCCACTACCACGAGCTTGGTGGCCCCTCGATCCGCAGGCCCTGCCTGACTCCGGGCCTGGGATTCCACTTGGAAGCGCCTCTAGGTTTCCCGTGGGCCCTTCCTGGGCTGCCCGCTGGCTCTGGGGGTGGGGTCGTGCGCACGGTCCACTCTGGGGCCCGGGGCTGGGCCGCGCACCTGTCAGGGCCCCCTGGGCTCCCCGCGGCCGGTGGGTGGGGAGATCCGAGCGCCAAGACTGGTGCCTCTGGGGAGCCCGCCCTGGGCGCGCTGCGGCGGGAGGCCGGGGGCAGGGGCGGCCATCTGGGCCGGCACAGGGTCCAGCCTGCGCGCAAGTGCCCGGGGAGGCGGGGAGCGGGCCCGCGCGGAGAGGTGCGGGTGCGGGACGGCGGGCGGCGGGGCAGGTCGGAGATGGCGGCGTCCGGGGAGCGGGGCTGCAGGAGCCCAGCCCTGCGTCCGGCTGCGCCTGCGTCCGCCGCCCCTTCCTGCGGCTCCAAGTTTCGGTTTCGCCGCGGACGGCGGGTGCAGCTCGGCCCGCGGGCCGGGAGCCGGGGCAGTGGCCGCAGGAGCGGGGCCGGGCTCCCCGAGGCCGGAGGGCAGGACCCCGCCGCCCGCCCGGCGCGCCCAAGGACGGCGCACCCAAGCACGGCGCGCTCCCGCCGCGCGCTCCCGCCGCAACTAAAGTAACTTTGGGGAGAAAAACGTTTCCGCCTCCGCCGCGCGGCGCCCCCGCTGTGTCTACCCCGCAGCATGCGGCGCCGGGGCCGGCCGCGGCGGGAGTGGGCGCAGCCCTGGAGTCGGTCCCGGGCCTGGCCGGGACGCGTGGCAGCGGGCAGAGTGAGGGGCGCCGGGGCCGGGGTCTCGCTCCTGCCCAGAGCCGGGGGACCGGGAACGTCTGGACGTGTTCCGGAGGGTCTCCTGAGCCCGGCTCAGAGTTTCCTGGTTTGGGGGCGTGGAGCATTGGAGAAGGGTGGTGTTGAATAAACGGGAAACACCACCCCAAAAGGTGACACCCCAGAATATATCTGCAGGTTGTTAATTCTGAGCTTAGGTTCTGGAGTAGCTCACGAAAGCTGTCTTTATTTATTTATTTATTTATTTATTTATTTATTTATTTATTTATTTAATTTGAGGTATTAGGACTGGAATCCAGGAGCATTCTAACCCTGAGCTCCACCCCCAGCCCTAGTTTTGATTCTTTTCTTTTTTTTTTTTTTTTTGGTGGTACTGGGGATGGAACCCAGAGGCTTTCTACCTCCGGGCTATACTCCCAGACCTTTTTTTTATATATTTTATTTGGAAACAGGGTCTCACTAAGTTGCTGAGAGCCTCACTAAGCAGCTGAGGCTGGCTTTGGACCTGTGCGATCCTCCTTCTCAGCCTCCCAAGCGCTGGGATTACAAGGGTGCGCCACCACGCCTAGCTTGATTCTTTATTTTGAAACAGGGTCTCACTAAGTTATGTATGGCCTCGCTAAGTATCTGAGGCTGTCTGGGAACCTTTGATTCTCCAGAATCAGCCTCCCAAGTACTGAGATTACAAGCGTGCACCACCTCCCACGACTAAGCAGTTATTTTGTAAAAAAGAAATTTGCACCAGTAAAGGAAATTGCCCTGGGGTAAAGAAAGGGCTGAAGGCCGCACCCACATCACTTTATTTGCATAATAACACAGACTGTACCCTTCATTCAATCCCTGACCAGCCTTCCAACAACTTGCAGGGCTCCACCCTTGGGAGACCCAGGCTCCAGCACCTCTGTGGCTCCCCTTCAGCCCTAGGACCCCTCCCAGACTTTTATTTGGTGCAAAGGTGTATAATTAAATGTGTAGGTTTTTTTTCCCCCTGTTAATCTGTCTTATGTTGGTTTATTTGATTTATCTATTTATTTTTGCGGTACCTCGGAGCTACACCCCCACCCCTACTTTTTATTCTTTATTTTGAAACAGGGTCTCATTGAGTTGCAGAGGGCCTCACAAATCGCTGAGGCTGTCTGCGAACCTGCGATCCTCCAGTCTCAGCCTCCCAAATGCTGGGATGACAAGCGTGCGCCACCATGCTGGGTTTTATGTGGGTTTAAATCACAGCCCAGCCAAAGAACCTTAAGGGGTGGAGGGGTTTTTCAGTCCTCAACGGTGGAAGTGGCCTGGGCCTAGGGAGCCAAAGAAGGTCTCCTGGTAGAGGGGAGGGGTGTGGCCGGGGAAGCCAGGGAGCCGCCCACCAGAGCTCACTTTCTAGAGCCTTCAGAGGCGTAGGAGGCCATGGTAATGGCGGCACTGGGGCAGCCTCCTGGAGGGAGGAGCAGGAAGGGCCTCCCAGCTGGCGGAGGAGGCCTCTAGGCTGCCTGGCCACTGCGCCTGTGTGCAGCCTGGAAGAGAGTGGACGGTGGAGTCTCACCGAGGCTGTAGCTCTCAGGTTAGGCCCTGGGTGGGTGGGGGGCTCCAGTTCTCACCAAGTTAGCCCTGGAGGCGGGTGCCCTTTCCCCTGGCCATTGCCTGCTGGACTAGCCTTATTTTTATTTATTTGTTTATTTTTATTCTAAGGATGGCACCTAAGGGCATCCTACCTCCAAGGTACACCCCCAGCCCTATTTTTTATTCTTTTTTTTTTTAAACAGGGTCTCACTGAGTTGCAAAAGGCCTCTCTAAACTGAGGCTGTCCGTTAACTGTGATCCTCCTGTCTCAGCCTCCCAAATGCTGGTATGACAAGCGTGCCTACCACGCCCGGCTGGACTAGCCTTGTCTGACCTCACGGCTGTGGAGTTCCCAGGGCACCTGGCCCATGAGGAGGGCGGGGCCTCGGTGAGTGGCAGCCTTTCCAGGTGATCAGGAGCCAGATGGCCGCCCCCTTAGCCTAGGCAGGCTGGCTTCCCCAGGAGGTGCGTGGAAGCTTCCCGGGTGGCTTACCTGATCCTCACCTGTGCCCACGTCGCGGTGGGCAGGCGTGAGCGGGAGAGCAGGATGGGGGCAGCGCAGAGGAGGCGGGCTCGGGTCTGAGGTGGAGCGGACGCCCTAGCACTGAGTTTCGATTGACCCGGTACCTTTCTGGACACACTGATTTCACTTTCCCAGAAAATGAAACTGAAGGAGGAGTGTGGTCACGTGACAGGAGCCAGGGTTTATAGCCGGCTTCCCTCAGGACTCCTCTTCCTTCCTTCCAGATCTGCAGGGGGATGGAGGCGGCTCTGGAGAAGCCCCCAGCCGGGGGCACGGCGTGTCCTCGGTGCCAGCATGTCTCCAGCGAGGAAGCCCCCAAGTTCTGCAGCCAGTGTGGATCGCCGCTGCCACCTGCAGTCTCCGGAGCAGGTGAGCCTCGGCTCTGGAGCCGGGGAGTGGAGCCGGGGGCCCGGGATGCTGGCCTCCGTTGACCCTGGAGCTGGGATCGAGGAAGCGCTTCCTCAAGCGGTGTGGGCTGGCCCTGGCTGAGGCACCCTTCTCTCGGACAATTTGTTTCTTTGAGAGATCTTGGGGTTCCCTTCTCCCTTGGGAATGAGAATCCTGCAGCGGAGGACCGTAGAGGACATTGCGGGGGGGGGGGGTCTTAAGTCTGGGTTTGTAATGCCATCGGACAAAGGACAGCGGAGTGAGCGACAAGAAGGGGCCTGAGGCCTCTCCTGCTGTGCAGGAGACCCCCTGCTGCACCCACCTCTGCCTGGAGGCACCACTGCCCAGGGCAGCGCGGCTCCCCTCCAGCCCTGGCCAGCCTGCAGGCCCCCAGGAGCACACCTGGCCTGCCCTCCTGCAGGCTCCCGCCGCCCTCCTCCGGTCCTGAGGCTTTCTAGGGATCCTGCTCCGTGCACCGCTTTATCCCGAGTTCCCTGTGCGACGCTAGGTGCACATTTGCCGCGCACCTCAGAGAAGGCCACGTGTGCTCCCTGAAAGGCTATGCTCGGGCGTTGAGCGCGTGAATGACCGGTCGCGGCCTCTGGCTGGCCCCGCTGGGGTGGGAGGCAGCCGGGAGCCCCTCTCTGCTCGGTCTCCCTCAGCACCGTCTTGTCGCTAGTGCTGTTTTGGGGCCATGGCGACAAGAGGCTGCTGTTCACTGTTGATTTCTGTTTCCTTGGGTTCCATTTGTGTCCTGCGCTTTGGGAAGGGGCTTGGGTTGACTGATTCGGGGTACTTTCCTTGGGGACCCACTGGACTTGGCGTACCAAGTGACCGCGTGGCCCCTCTTATAGACTCCTCGCCTTGGAGAATGGGTAGCCGTGGGGACGACAGAGCCGCTGGTTCTGGGTTGCAGTGACACCTGCCAGGGCTCCCCATCCCTGCGTGCTAGGAAGAACATCTTTGTGGGTGGCGCCTGGGCGGGGAGGGTTTGCAGTGCGCTCATTCTGTGCGGCGCCCTGCCCTTGCTGAGCTTGCATCACAGAATCACAGGGAGGTACCAGCTCGCATTAAGAGGCAGGATGCCGGGCGTTGTAATCCCAGGGCCGGGAGGCTGAGATGGGAGGATCACGTAGGTTCGAAGCCAGCCTCAGCTACTTAGTGAGGCTCTCAGCAACTTAGTGAGACCCTGTATCCAAATAAAATATAAAATAGGTCTGGGAGTATAGCTCAGAGGTAGAAAGCCCCTGGGTTCCACCCCCAGTACCACAAAAAAAAAAAAAAAAAAAAAAAGAGGCAGGATTTGAATGCTTGGTATCCTTTCAATGGAGGGGGCCTGGCTGAGGTCTTGCTGACCTCATGAGAAGGGAAGAAAGGGGGTGCTGATCTGGACTGGAGGGGAGCAACTCGGCCTCCTCTTAACAGGCTTGCCCTGCAAAGGAATTAAAATTAATTAAGCTGGCCGTGGTGGCACAGGCTTGTAATTCCAGCATTTGGGAGGCTGAGACAGGAGGATCAAGGTTCACAGCCAGCCTCAGCTACTTAGTGAGGCCCTGTGCAACTCAGTGAGACCTTGTTTCAAAAAAATAAAGAATAAAAAAGAATGCTGGGGGTGTAGCTCGTACCTGGGTTCCCTCCCCAGTACTGCAAAAACAAAACTCTACTTAATGGGAGGAAGCAGGCTAATCCCTGTGCCCTGAGGGGCTGCATCTGGTCTGGTCCTGTTGGGACCGTTGGCAACCCTAGGACTCTAGGTCGCCCTCTGGTAGGGTTTCTCTCAAAGGTCACTGTCCCTTTTCCCTTCTTTCATTGTGGGAAAATTTGGAGGTCTGCCTGAGAACGCGGGTGTGTGGTTCTTACACCCGATGCCACGAAGTCTTTTCATACCTGAGCCCTCAGCCGTCGCCTTAAAGGGGCCACTCAGCCAGCAGGTCGGGGCAGCGGGCAGGTGCCCGCCTTACCAAGTCTGAGCTGGCTCGTGCCCAGCTTCCCATTTACTCCGCAGTGATTCTGTTTGTGATTCTGTTTGCGGGAATAGAAACTGAAACCGGATGCCCTCGGGACGCTCCGGCTGCAGCCGGGGCCCCTCCTCCAGCCACTGGTGGGGCCGCTGGGGCTGGGTGCTGGCTTCTGAAGAGGGGGCTTAGGTGGGCGGTCCCCAAGGGGTGTGGGGCCAGCAGGGGCCAGGGTGTCCTCAGCCCAGATGCCTGCACAGGTGGAGGGTGGCTTTGCAGGCCTGAGGGCTTTGAGAGCTCTGGGCTGGGAGGGGTGGGGGTGTCCTGATGTCCCCTGCCCCAGGCCCCAGGGACCCAGGTGGGACTTGGACCTCCAGTGCTGGGAAGTGATTTTGGGGAATGGGTGGAATTCCAGGCAGTGTGTCTTTTACTTTCTGCTTTTCTAAGTTTTCATGGGGGATGGATGCTTGTGTGTGTGTGTGTGTGTGTGTGTGTGTGTGTGTGTGTGTGTATGTGTGTGTATGTGTATGTGATGCGTGTGTGTGTGTGTGTGTGTGTGTGTGTGTGTGTGTGTGTTACTGTTGTGGGAGAAGAGTAGATTCCTCAACTTAGGATCTGCGGGGTCCTTGGCTTCTGAGACGGAAAAGAATTTCAGCGCATGCCAATCAGAGACACAAACAGAGGTTTATTTAGGAAAAGTAAGATATACGCGTTCAAGGGGGAATGTGGGCCACCTCCAGAGAGATGCGTTTGAGGTCTCTGAACTCTTTTTTTTTTTTTTAATTTGCGGTACCAGGGATGGAACCCAGGGGCATTGTACCTCCGAGCTATACCCCCAACCCTATATTTTTATTCCTTATTTTGAAACAGGGTCTCACTGAGTTGGAAAGGGCCTCACTAAGTAGCTGAGGTTGTCCAAGAACCGGGATCCTCTGGTCTCTGGCTCCCAGGTGCTGGGATTACAAGTGTGCCCACTATGCCCAGCCTTCTGAGCTCTTTACCGGGGACTTTGATGAGGGCTGGGCACGTGTTAGCCTGGGGATGTGTGCTCGCTTCCCTTGATTTGCTGGACCTTTATGAGGGGTACTGGGGATTGAACTCAGGGCATTCTACCTCTAAGGTATAACTCAGCCCTATTTGTTATTTTGAAACAGGGTCTCACTAAGGAGAGGCTCACTAAACTGCTGAGGCTGGCCTCACACCTGCAATTCTTGTCTCAGACTCCCAAGTACTGGAATTAGAGTGTGTGCCACCACGCCCAGGTCTTACTGGACCTTTTAAGAATTTAGGCCTGGCTGGGCACATGGTGGCCCATGCTTGTAATCCCAGTACTTGGGAGGCTGAGACAGGAAGATCGCATGTTTGTGGCCAGCCTCAGCTACTTAGTGAGGCACTCTGCAACTTAGTGAGACCTTGTTTCAAAAAAAAAAAAAAAAAAATGGGACTGGGGATATAATTTGGTGGCAGAATTGCCCCTGGGTTCAATCCCCATGCCACACCTTTTTTTGTGGGGGGTACTGGGGATTGAACCCAGGGACATTCTACCTCCGAGCTACACCCCCAGCCCTATATTCTTTTTTTTTTTTTAAACTTTGAAACAGGGTCTCACTGAATTGCAAAGGGCCTCACAAAGTAGCTGAGGCTGACTGTGAACCATGATCCTCCTGTCTCAGCCTCCCAAATGCTGGGATCACAAGCCTTCACCACCACCCCCTGCCTGGCTGACTGGACCTTTTTTTAAATGTAGATCTGAAGGAAAACAGACCTTCTAGGTGAAGGTGAGGGCCATCTAGGAGTTTTATTTATTTATTATTTATTTTTGTGTTACTGGGGATGTAACCCAGGGGCATTCTACCTGTGGGCTACACCCCCAGCCCTATTTTTCATTTATCTTTCTTTTTAAATCTTTTATTATTTTTGTAGTACTGGAGACGGAACCCAGAGGCATTCTACCTCTCAGCTACACCCCCATCCCTATTCTTTTTTTGAAACAAGGTCTGAGAGGGCCTCACAACAGAGCTGAGGCTCGCCGTGAACCTTGATCCTCTTGTCTCAGCCTTCCAAATGCTGGGATTACAAACATGTACCACCACGCCTGGCTTTGTTTTTTCTTATTGATATTTACCCGTGGCTGTTTATTTTATTTTATTTTTATTTTTTATATTTTTGCGAGTCTGGGGATGGAACCCAGGGGCATTTGACCTCTGAGCTACACCCCTGTCCTATTTTTTATTCTTTATTTTAAAACCAGGTCTCACTGAGTTGCGGAAGGCCTCACTAAATAGCTGAGGCTATCCGCGAACCGTGATCCTCCGGTCTCAGCCTCCAGAATTCTGGGATGACAAGCGTGCCCACCACGCCCGCTTACGTGTGGCTGTTTATGTTGGAGAAACCCAACTTCCCCAGGCTTGGTTAGCAGGAGGAAGGAAGCCAGAGCCCAGCACTCCTCCTTTCTTGGTCCTGCCTGACAGCCCTGCACTTCCGCGTTCTGTGTATCAAGGGCTCTGCCCTCTAGCTGGAGGCAGAAATGACGCAGCCCTATCCCAGCATCCGGCATCCCCTCTGTTGGTCCTCTAGGCGAGGGAATGGATGTGTCAGAAACTCCAGTGAAGGAGTCTTGGAGCCTTAACACACTTCCTGCTGATTGGCCCTTCCCTGAGTCAGTCCCTGAGCCAGGAGTTCTGATTGGATTGGGGTAACGAGGGCCGCCCCTCCAGCTGGAGTAGCGAGAGGGAGTCAGAATCCCAGGTTTATTATTGCACTTCAGTTGTGCAGAGGGAAAGGGCCGCACAGCTATGTGTGTACACACATCTTTTTCTTGCTTTTACTTTTTGGCCACTGAGAGAGAGAGTGTGTGTGTGTGTGTGTGTGTGTGTGTGTGTGTGTGTGTGTAGACAGTAGATTTGTTATCAATCTTAAATTCTCTTAGTGAACTTATACATTCAGGCACCGTGGGCTTGAGGTCTGCAGTGCCTGCCTTCCAGCAGTGCTGGGCCAGGGAGAGAAGGGGATGGGGAGGGGAGCTTGGAGTGGAGGGTGTCTCTGGGCAGCCTGGGCCTTGGAGAGGGGCTGGGGAGTCAGGAGTTTGCAGGCAGACCCAGTGGTGCACGTCTGTAGTCCCAGTTCTTGGGATTACAGGAGGATTGCAATTCCAGGTTCCAGGCCAGCCTCTGCAACTTAGTGAGACCCTGTTTCAAAATAAAAATAAAGTAGGGCTTGGAGGTAGAACTGCTGGGTTTCAAGCCCCAGTATTACACACACACACACACACACACACACACACACACACACACACACACACACGAAAGTTTCAGGCAGAAAATCAGGCTTGAAATGGTACTATCTAGCCAGGCGTGGTGGCCCACCTTTGTAATCCCAGTACTTAGGAGGCTGAAATAGGAAAATCACAAGTTCGAGGATAGCCTTAGCAAGTAGTGAGACTCTTATCAATCTAGTGAGACTGTGTTTTAAAATAAAAATATAGAAATAGGAGCCAGGCGTGATGGCGCACATTTGTAATCCCAGCATTTGGGAGGCTGAGACAGGAGGATTGTGGTTTGCAGACAGCCTCGGCTACTTAGTGAGGCAGACTGCAACTTAGTGAGACCCTGTTTCAAAATAAAGAATAAGCCGGGCGTGGTGGCGCACGCTTGTAATCCCCGCGCTTGGGAGGCGGAGACAGGAGGATCGTGCAGGTTCGAAGCCAGCCGCACTGGTTTAAGAGACCCTGTTTCCAAATAAAAATATAAAAATAGGTCTGGGAGTGTAGCCCGGAGGTAGAAGGGCTTCCAGGAACCCCAGTACCACCAAAATAAATAAATAAATAAATAAATAAATAAATAAATAAATAAATAGGGCTGGGGGTGTAACTTGGAGGTAGAACGCCCCTGGGTTCCATCCCCAGTACTGTAAAAAAAAAGAAAAAAGAAAGAAAAGAAAAAAGATAAATAAATGGTACTGTCTCATCAAGACCCAGATGTGCAAGAGACCCTGGGAGGGTGCCGCTCAGGCTCAGATGTGCTCTTTGGAGTGGCAGTGCTGGCGTGGTGTGCGTGACAGATGCGCACAGGTGTGGATGTAGGTGGACCCACAGGATGCTCGTGAGTCTGGGAGGAGGAGGGAGACACTGACGGTTCCAAGGTGCTGCTCAGAGAGGTGTTTGGCCTGGGGCTTCCCACCCTGAAAATGGAGGACGGGTTTTGGTAGGGAGGCAAGGGTTATCAGTTCTGGTTTACAGCTGTGCTGTCTGAGGTGCTGTGGACATCCAGAGGGGCCGGCTGCTCAGACTGCCCGCCTTTCTTCCTGCTTTGTTTTTATATTGGGGATTACACCGAACCCCTCCCCCCCAGACGTTTTTACTTTTTTTTTTGGTGGTACTGGGGGTGGAACCCAGAGGCTTTCTACCTCCGGGCTATACTCCCAGATCCATTTTATATTTTATTTGGAAACAGGGTCTCACTAAGTAGCTGAGGCTGGCTTCAAACCTGTGTGATCCTCCTGTCTCAGCTTCCCAAGAGCAGGGATTACAAGCGTATGCCACCACGCCCGGCTGTCTTTACTTTTAATTTTCAAGCAGGGTCTTGCTGTGTTGCCTAGGTTAGCCTTGAACTTGCCACCCTTCTGCTTCAGCCTCCCAAATAGCTAGAACTACAGGGGTGCGCCACTGTGCCGAGCTGCCCAGCGTCTTTCTGTTAGATTCTCCACCCGTCGCAGCTGGGCTGGCATCCCTGGCTGCGTCCTGCCTGGCTGGTGGCAGAAATCATGGCTGGGCTTGGAGGACGCCGGGGAGGAGTTCTCAGTGTGGGGAGGGTCCGGTCACCCTACCTCCTGCTTCCTGCCGTCCCTGACCTGTCCCTTCCTTTACCCCCCGCCCCTGTAGATTTGGAGAATAACAACTCCTTGCTGATGTCTGCCCCGGAGGGAGAGCCGGAGCCCATGGAGCTCGGTGAAGCGCTGAAGGAAGACGGGGGGCCGTTCTTGTCCCTAAGCTCCGGAGACTGGCTGGAAAATCCAGAGGAGCCCAGCTCTGATGCCCCCTGGACCGTCCAAAGAGTGAGTGAGGCGTCCCTTCTCTGCTCTGCCGGATGCTGCCTCCCGCTCTGGTGTCCTGGGTGGCTGAGCCAGGTGGATTCTGGGCCGCACTTAACTCCTGCAGCAGCCCTGCTGCATGGGGTCCAGCTGGCCTTTGAGGGGGCGCTGTGGAGCCAGCCCCGGCAGTAGCCGGGTAGCTCCTGTGCCTGGCTCACCCATCACAGGTCTCTAGGTCCTCCCACCCTCGCCGCCATGCAAGTGTCTCCCAGAAGCGGTGGCTGAAATAGGAGTGGGACCAGGCTGCGGTCACCATGCACAGGGACACAGGGGTCCCGCTCTCCGCTCTCCTGGGTCTGTCTGCATGGAGGGTGTGAGCCCAGAGGTGCCTGGCCATTTGTGGCGCGGGCCTGTGTGTGGGAAACACACAGCTGGCGGATGCCCTTCCTCAGCGGGGAGGCTGAGGCCACCTTCATCTCCTGGTGGCCTGCAGTGGCCCCTGCCATGTGTGGTATTGGACAATACCTCCTCAGTGGCAACGGCTTCTCGAGTACATCATCCTGGAGGTGTCCAGGGAGAACAGCTGGAGGAGAGGTGCCCCGGGCCCGGCTCCGGTACAGGGAGCCCAGACCCCGGGTTTCCTGCTGCAGGATGAGAAGAGGGAGGCGTCCTCTCTGACTGGGCTGGGGCTGGTTTCTGTCTTGTTCTCTGCAGGTGACACTCTGGTCTAGCTGGGAGACAAGGGGCGGGAGTGACGTCACTGGCCGTGCTCTGAGGCCGAGATAGGAGGATCACAGGTTTGAGGATAGCCTCGGCAAGTAGTGAGACTCTCCTCAACCTAGCAAGACCCTGTTTCAAAATAACAAACAGAGCCAGGCGTGGTGGCACACGCTTGTAATCCCAGCATTTGGGAGGCTGAAACAGGAGGATAGCGGTTCGCAGACAACCTCAGCTACTTAGTACTTAGTGAGGCCGTATGCAACTCAGTGAGACCCTGCTTCAAAAAAATAAAGAGTAAGCTGGGCGTGGTGGCGCACGCTTGTAATCCCAGCATTTGGGAGGCTGAAACAGGATAGCTGTTCGCGGACAACCTCAGCTACTTAGTGAGGCCCACTGCAACTCAGTGAGACCCTGCTTCAAAAAAATAAAGAATGAGCCGGGCGTGGTGGTGCATGCTTATAATCCCAGCATTTCGGAGGCTGAGACAGGAGCATCATGCAGGTTTGAAACCAGCCTTCAGCTACTTAGTGAGGCCCTTTGCAACTCAGTGAGACTCGGTTTCAAAATAAAGAATAAAAAATAGGGCTTGGGATGTAGCTCAGAGGTAGAATGTCCCTGGGTTCCATCCCCAGTACCACAAAAAATAAAATAATTGGGAGCCGGGCGTGGTGGCGCACGCTTGTAATCCCAGCATTTGGGAGGCTGAGACCTGGAAGATCACGGTTCGCGGACAGCCTCAGCTACTTAGTGAGGCCCTCTGCAACTCAGTGAGACCCGGTTTCAAAATAAAGAATAAAAAATAGGGCAGGGGGTGGAGCTCTGAGGTCAAATGCCCCTGGGTTCCATCCCCAGACCCGCTAAATAAATAAATAAATAAATAAAATAAAAAGTAAAACGAAATAACAAACAGGGCTGAGAATAGAGCTTGGAAGTAGAATGCCCCGGGGTGTTGCTGACAGGCTCAGTCCTGTTGGGGCGCGAGTTCACTCGCGGCCGGGAGCCTCAGAAAGATGGGGAAGGATTAGAGTGAAGTTCTGCAGCCTCTTGTCTGCAGCGATTCTTTCCCTTTAGGGACTGAATTTTCTTTAGGTCCCTAAATGACGACGCTTTGGAAAGAACCTGAGGTGGACAAAGGCTTTTTGAGCCAATGACACTTTATTACAAAAACCCCAAGAAATTTATACCCTTCACCAGTAAAGTTAATAATAAGAGAAAAAGGGGGTGGGTGTCTTTCAGCTGGCTGTTGGCCTTCGAAATATTAACTCCTGATCCTCTCCAAGGTCTCGCAGATAAGCAGTTCCAGGTGGCAGCCTCCCAGAATAAACAGGCATAGTCAAGGCTTGGGAGCTTCTCGGGGAATCTTCTTTAACTTTTCCTGGAACTTTCCATCTTTTGGGCTCAGTTCATATAGCAAGTGTGGGGAAATGTGGTGATTCAGGTGGATGTGATGGAGTTTCTTCAGGTGTTGGCATCTTATCTTCTAAATCTGAAAGCTTAAGCATACTCACAACACAGTTTGGCAGACAAAATACCACAAACAACACCACAAGGTTCTTAGTTCTAATTGTCAGATGTATTTCCTTAACTGCTGAGCACTCTTCTTTAGACAACAAGCCTATTAAAAGCCTACTCATTTTTAATAATCCACTTCCTTGTCACAAACTCTCTGCAGCCTGCTTCTAACTTTCTAATTCCTTTCTTTCCCAGTTGGGACTTTCTTATGATAAGCTCTTCTTCATGCAAAAATGCTTTTCTTACTCTTACGGTATTTCCTTTCCTTCGTACATATATATTTAGAACGTCTGTCCTTTATTTTGTCATATTTATTTCTAACCATGCGGCCAGTCTCCCTATCTCCAGGAATGCTCACACTGAGGTAAAAGTCAACAATCTTTTTCCTTGGGTCTATTGTATTTGGGCAGCTAAGTTGTTTATCAACTAAATTGCTTTAAGGTCACACACAAGGTTTTTATCTTCTCTGTCTCTAGGCAGGATTTCAAGGGTAAACAATTACTTTGAACTGAGCTACTTTACCGGAGTTAATGGCTTTTAACCTAAATTAGTGATAGAAATGAGGGTCGGAGGCCATTTGTGATTGCTGCAGCTGGAATGCTTATCACAGCGTCTGAGTTCTGGCCAGTTTTTCATTATTTTTGAGCAGAGCCAAGGACGTTTAGACAAATTATTAGAGAATTTATTTCCACGGACTCAATTTCATAGTCCTGATCTCACATCACTGGAGCAATTCGTGTAGAGAGTTAAAAGGAATCATTACCAAGAAAATAATAGTCATGAAGGGTATCTAAAAGTGGGGGGGTACTTTGGCCAGAGACGACACCTCCTTCTCGGGGCTTGTTGCCGATTAACCATGTGGAGTGGGGTCTCAACACATAGATGCCGAGGCGGCAGGCGGTCTTGGCACCGGGGGGTCAATCCTGAGTGCTACACGCGTAAGTAAAGTTTTTTTTTTTTTTTTTTTGAGAGTCTGGGAATGGAACCCAGGGGCATTCAACCTCTGAGCTACACCCCCTGCCCTATTTTTTTCTTTAATTTGAAACCGGGTCTCACTGAGTTGCGGAGGGCCTCACTGAGTAGCTGAGGCTGGCCGCGAACCGCGATCCACACATGCACTGGGCGTGGGGATGCACTTTTGCAATCCCACCCCGGGCACCACAGACAGAGCAGAACATTCCTTTTATATGATTTTGCCTCTCTATAAAGAACGCATTGTATAGTATTGTCACAGAGGAGATTTGCAAGAATCATGCCAGATTTTGCACAACCCCCACGCGAGTGCAGTTGGGGGCGTGGTGCCGGAGCGAATGTCAGAGGTGGTCTCCGTGACCGGCTCTCTGGGGCTTTTGAGTGTCCCTAGTCCCGTGGTGCAGCCCTGTAAGGCTCCGTCTGAACATCCAGGGTGCAGAGAACTGGTCTCCAAGCTCAGAAGTGGTGTTGCAGTGGGGAGCCTCCGGGGAGGCGGCCCCCACCTCAGAAGCCAGGCCCGAGGCCCCCACCCCAGCAGAGCAGAGAGCTGTGGTCGGGAGGGAGGGAGTGCCCTCCTCTCGCCTGGTGACCAGTCCCCACCTGGCCTTTCTTGGGTGGCTCCAGGTGCACCTGCTGGCTCTGCACGGCTCTGCTTCCTCTCCAGGCTAATGGGCTTGTGCTCCCAGCAGAGAGGGCAGCGTAGACCTAGCTGTGACTGGCACGGGTTGGGAGGCTCCGACTTACCCAGTGCCCTCGACGCTTCTTTCCCTGGGTTTCCTGCCAGGGCGCTTGGGGCAGGGTGGACCCCTGGCCCTGTGGGTGGAGGCAGATGCATGCACCCACCGAGGGGCCAGGCAGCTGCACTGGCTTCTGGAGCCCAGCCCGGCTCTGCCTTGGGCATGGCGTCCCCGGCCCACTGTGGTTTCAGAAGCAGTGGCCCGGGCCCCAGCTCACTTGCGGGCGGAGGCTGGAGCGCCCGCCTGTGGGGCACTTCTGCTCCAGGATGGATTTCTTCTGCTTGCCTGTGGGGCCCTTCCTTAGTTTCCCTGGCTGTTGAGGTCGCTGGGCAGCTGGCTCAGCTCCCCACCCCGTGGTGGCTCTGCCGGGGAACCCATGGCCCTGCCCTGACTGAAGGGTCGTGTCTCTGCAGGCAGTGGCCCCAGAGGTTTTTGTAGATGCTGCGGATGGCACATGTGATGAGCCGGAAGCTGCTCTGTCCCTTCCCAGCAAGAGAAGAAAGGTGGACGTGGGCCCTCCTGAGGGCGCCGGCCTGCTTCCTGCAGACTCTGAGCAGGTAGCTTGCATGCTCCCCTGCCTGGCCTCCATCAGCCCTGCATGCCTGCGGGTCCTCCTGGCGCATGGCACAGGGCCGCCCTCGCTTCTGGCCCAGGACTGGGCGTGGTCTGCAGAGCCGCCTTTGGCCTGTGTGTGAGCTTTATTTCTTGTGAAACCCTCTCCTTTGACATCTGGAGAAACTTGCCCTGGGGAATTGCCTCAGATGACCCAGGCGGCTTCTCGGGGGCGGGCAGAGGCCAGTCCTGGAGAGTGCAGGACCAGGCAGGTGGCCTCTGGGCTGTGTCTGTGACCCAGCCACCCCGCGGAGTCATGGGCGCCCTGTTGGATTTAGTGTCTGTGCCTGGAAGCCTGACTCCTGTCCTATTCTGCAGCATTCGAGTGTCTCACAGTAGGGCCCACTAAGAAATGAGAGGCGCTCAGAGATGTAACGAGAGTGCGCTGTGTATGAGGAGAAGCAAGGCCGCGGCTGCGCCGTGCAGGGAGTGTGATGACCCCTCTCTTGCGGAGGATGGTCGATCAATGGTCACACGTTCCTGTTAACAAGGGTTTATTTATTTTTGGTGGTACTGGGGATGGAACCCAGAGGCTTTCTACCCCAAGCTACACCCCCAGACCTGTTTTATATTTTATTTGGAAACAGGGTCTCACCAAGCTGCTGAGCGCCCCACTAAGTAGCTGAGGCTGGCTTCGAACCTGCGGGATCCTCCTGTCTCAGCCTCCCAAGTATGGGGATTACAAGCAGGCGCCACCACGCCCGGCCTTTTCATGTTACAAGATGAGCCATGCAACACATGCTGTCCGTGCTGGGTCGGGAGGCAGGAGCGGTGGAGTCTTCCTCCACGGGCCTGGGTTGGTCAGCGAGCTCCCTGCTCGGTGGATGAATGAAGCAGGTCAGCACTGGGGCTGGACTTGCCCGGAACCCTGTGCCACAGCCACACAGATACCAGAGTGAGCCCGCAAGGCGGAGGGCCAGTGGGGAGCGCTGGGCAGCGTCTGCCTTCCTAGAACCGTGGACGGGAGAGGCCAGAGGTTTGCAGAGGAGAAACCTGTGATGTGCAGTCAGGTGTGGGGTGCGGGCACGCTGGCCCCTGCGCTCCCATCCGTCAGGCTGGCCAGGCTCGTTGGCATTGAAGTTTGCAGCGAGACACACTAGAGCACACCTATAATCCTAGTACTTGAGTGTCTGAAACAGGAGGATCGCAGGTTCGAGGTCAGCCTTAGCAGTTTAATGAGGGCCCGATTCAAAATAAAAAAAAAAAAAAAAAAAAAAAAAAAATCAAAAGCCCCGTGTGGTGGCTCACGCATCCCAGTATTTGAGAGGTGGAGACCGGAGGATCACAGGTTTGAGGACAGCCACAGCAAGTAGCGAGACTCTTACCAACCTAGAGAGACCCTGTTTCAAAAAAAAAAAAAAAGAAAAAAGAAATAGGGCGGGGGGTGTAACTTGGAGGTAGGATGTCGCTGGATTCAACACCCAGTAAAACACACACACACACACACACACACACACACACACACACACACACACTAAAATAGGGTTGGGGGTGTAGCTCAGAAGTAGAACTTATCTGGGTTCAATCTCCAGTAATGCCAAAAAAGAAAAAAGAAAGAAACAGAGAAGGAAAGAAGAGAAGGGACCTGGGCTGGCCACTGCGTCCAGGTGTGGCCGGTCGCTCCCTGGCCACCCCACGCTTAGGGTCTCAGCATCTCCTGTGCTGTGTAGGGATAGCCAGGCCCTCCCTTGCCTCCCCTGGCCCCAGCCCTCACCCTCCTGGGTCCTGGGAACTGCCTGGGTATGCTGGAGCTGCGTCCCCTCCTGTCCTCACTGGGGGGCAGGTGGGACCCGGCTTCCCTGGGGAGGGCGGCTGGCAGCTGCCCTGGGGTCTGCTCCGTCCTGCCCCCTCAAGCGCAGAGGGTGGGGTGATGTTCTAACACGTCCAGAGGCTTGGGTGGGTCACAGTGGGGTCCTCCTGGGCCGTGGCTTGATGACCTGTGGCCCAAGTATTGGTAAAACCTGACAGCTAATCATCAAAGCTTCCCTGGACTTCCTCCCACTTTGGTCAGAAGGGAACCGCCTAGTTCCGGATCTGTTTGAGCCATTAGGAATCTTTTGGTTTGCCAGGTGTAGTGGCGCATGCTTGTAATCCCAGCATCTGGGAGGCTGAGACAGAAGGATCGCAGGTTCCAAGCCAGCTTCAGCTATTTAGTGAGGCCCTCCGCCACTTAGTGAGACCTTGTTTACAGATGAAAAATAAAATGGGTCTTGGGGTATATATAGCTCAGAGGTAAAAGGCCTCTGTCTTTATCCCAGTACTGAAAAAAAAAAAAGAAAGAAAAGAAAAAAAAAAAGAAAAAAAGAAAAAGAAAAAAAAGATTTTGGCTCCTAGAAATAACCAAAAAGCCCAGTTCAGGCTGATTTGTATCACAAGGGAATTTATTGCTCGCATCTTGATAAATCCTGAGGCTGCAGGCATGGCGTGATCCAGGTACCTAGAAGACATCTCTGATGTCCTGGTGCCCCTGCCTCTGTACACTGCCCCCATGGTAGCTTCTGCCTTAGCGTCCCCACAGGGTCCCTCGCTGCCCAGGATCCGTCCCCTGGTGTCACACGTGGCTTCCACAGCTCCCCGCCCCCCTGCTTCACGCAGGATGGGGGATGCCTCTCGTGGCCCCTACAGAAGGAAGCTCTCTCTGGTCTCCTTGGCTCTGATTGGGTCTCCAGCCCAAGGCTGAGGGCTGAGCCCAGGTCTGCAGTAGAGGGCTCTATTCACATGCAGGGTGAGAGCGGGAGGAGCCTGAAGCGCTCCCTGTGGCTGGTGACGGCTCACAGCAGCACCCAGGCAGGAGCGGCTTGCGTGGCCGGCAGCTCCCTGAGACTGCGCAGGCTCGGCCTCCACGCCGTCCTCACGAGGCCCTGCGATGCAGGGACATGACTTCATTTAATTTAATATTTTATTTTCTTGGTTCTGGGGATGGGCCGGGCCTCATGGGGACTTTGGGCCGCACCGGATTCCCAAATTTGGGCTGAGGGAGAGGAAGCTGGGCTACACCCCCAGACCTATTTTTATATGTTTATTTGGAAACAGGGTCTCTTAAGGCAGCGCGGCTGGCTTCGAACCTGCGCGATCCTCCCGTCTCTGCCTCCCAAGCGCGGGGATTACATGCGTGCACCACCACGCCCGGCCACCTAGCCCTTTTTTAATTTTTATTTTTAAATAGGGCCTCCCTAAATTGCCGAGGCTGGCCTTGAACCTGTGATTCTCTTGTCTCAGCTTCCCAAGTACTAGGATTACAGGCATGTGCCACCATTTCTGGTTTGTTTGTTTGTTTGTTTGTTTTTTGGTACCCTCCCCAAGCTATACTCCTCAGCCCTATTTTATTTTTGATTTTTGAAACAGTATCTCACTGAATTCCCCAGGGTCTTACTAAGCTGCGGAGGCTCACCTCAAACCTGCCATCCTCCTGTCTCTGCCTCCCGAAAACTGGACTCTAGGTGTTTGTCAGACACTCAGCTTCTTTGTTTCTTCATTCTGTCCAGGATAAAGACGTTGCCGGTGTAACAAGAACTTGCAGGTGTAACTGAGTTACTGATTTGGCTGAGCTAAACTTGGTAGTCTTGAGAAACAAAGAAGAATATAGGAGGGAAACACTGGGCAGAGTGTAGCGAATTGAAAAAGTAAAATTAGTATCTCTCTCTCTCTCCCTCTTTTGTTTAGAGTAAAAAGAAGAAAAAGAAGAAAAAAAGTCAGAAAGCTCCTGCTCCCCCAGAATCGTCTCTGTCTTGCCTGTCTTCTTGCAGTCTGAATTCGCCTTCCATCCCTGGGACCCAGGGCACAGCTCCGCCCCCAAGCCAAGAAGGGCAGGGAGGGCCCACCGGGCAGGGTGGGCAGGGAGGGCCCCCCAACCAGCCCACAGGGGGAGGCGGCGGCCCCCCGCACGCCCCAGCCGCCCCCGGCACGCCTGCAGCCGCCCTGGATGGAGCTGAGAGCAGCCCTGCAGCCCAGGACCTTGCCGAGCCCCCGGGGAAGGACCAGGACTCCCCTGTGCCCTCTGGGGACACAGGCGTCCCCCAGCAGGGGGCTGGATCCACCACCTCTGCCTGCGAAGGCCGCCCCCAGGCTAAAGATGCTGCCCAAGGACCACCATTGCCCGCATCCACAGGGGGCACCTCTGAGCCAAGCAAGGAGGAGTCAAGGGGGCAGCAGGCAGGGGCCCCAGCCTCTGGGGTGAGTGGCCAGGAGCAGCGGCCATGGGGTGTCAGGTGACACTTTCCTGTCTTGAACCCTGGAGGGGCAGGAGGGGCTGCTAGCCCCCTCACCTCCCGGGCTTGTAGCCAATGATGACCTTAAGACTTGGAGTCAAACGAGCCCCTTTCAAGCCGGGCATGGCGGCATGTGCCTGTCATCCCAGCACGTGGGAGGCTGAAACAGAAGGATTACAGGTTCAAAGCCAGCCTCAGCAACTCAGTGAGGCTCGCTACACCTTTGAGAGACCCTGTTCAAATAGAAATAAAATACGAAGCCGGGCATGGTGGCGCATGCCTGTAAATCCCAGTACTTGGGAGGCTGGGGCAGGAGACTTGCGGGTTCAAAGCCAGTCTTGACAACTGAGCGAGGCCCTTCACAGCTTAGTGAGACCCTGTTAACAGATAAGAAATAGAATTGGGCTGGGGGTTTAGCTCGGAGGTAGAAGGCCTCTGGGTTCAATCCCCAGCACCAATAAATAAACAAATAAATAAATAAATAGGGGTGGGTTATAGTGGGAAGGTAGAAGGCCCCTGGGTTCCACCCCAGTACACACACACACACACACACACACACACACACACACACACACACACACGTGCACGCCATCATAATAAAGAACTGTCTGCCAGGTGTCACCACGGTTGGCCCTGTATTTCTCCCAGGGAGCTGGGACTGCAGCTGAGCCAGGTCATCCTGTCACCAGGGCTGAGACCCCAACGAAAGATAAAGCATACGAAACCAAACAGCCGCCTGCGAGCAGCCCCGCTTCCAAGGAGCACCCCCAGGTACAGGCTCCTCCCCACGGCCCCCGCGGCGCCTCCCGCCCATGCCCTTCAGTTCTGTGGCAGATATTTTATGGAGTGTGAGGGCTGCCCTGTGAACGAGGAGGAGCACACCTGGGCTAGGGAGCACCGCCCTGGGGAAGGGGGTGAGGCCCGGGCAGGAGGAGTGAGGGCTGCTGAGCCAGGCCTCGGCCGCCTGGGGATGGACCTCAGACATGATGAGGGAAAGGGCTGGTCCTCAGCAGGGGCCCGATGCAGACTGGGTCAGGCTAGAGAGGGGCCGCACGGACTGGGCGGTGGGAAACCAGAGGCCACGTTAAAGGTGGGCTCCGATCCTCTTCCAGGAAGCTGAGGTCAAGGGCAAGTCCACTGATCCTGGAAAAAAACCAGCTGAAAGCAAGAGCGTGAAGCCAGAGGAACCGAAGATGCCAAAAGGCGACACCCAAGATTATGCAGCGGCTGTAAAAAATAAGAAGGAGCAGCAGAACCAGAAGGCGAAGGCTCAGGAGGCGGTGCCCAGGTAGGCACGGCCGGCCGGCGGGGGGAAGGGGGTTGGGGGCCGGACTGCGCCCCTCAGGGCTCCCTGGTCAGTTGAGCTTTGGGGAACCAGGCAGGAGGGGACCGGGCCAGGCAGCTGTCCCAGATCGTCCCTTCCCAATCTGCCCTGGAGTCCCAGAACTCGGGGGTCAGGAGAATGCGTGATGGCGCAGACTGCTGCCTGCCCGGGCCCCCAGCCCACCGAAGGTGAGGCACAGGCGGCTTCCCTTTCTGGGGAGAGGAGGCGGCTGCCGCAGGCAGTGTGTGAACCTGGGGGATTGCCACAGTTCTGCTCGGCTCTGTTCATACAGTTAAGGAACAGGATGGTGCGGGAGCGCGCGTGCGCGTGCACACACACACACACACACACCTGCAGACCAGGGCTGAAAGGGCGGCCGCTGTTTCCTCTCGAACCCCCAGCTCGCTGGTCCCGGGGGAAGGCGTCACCGTGTATTTCCACGCGATCCTCTCCAAGGACTTCGGCTTCAACCCCGACGTCCACAAAGTGTTCGTCAGGGGCGGAGAAGAACTGGGGATGTCCGGTTGGAGGGACGCCTGCGAGATGCATTACACCAAGTAAGTGTGTCCTGGGTGGGCTTGGGCGGGTGCGCATAACTCTCCTCGCCACAAGTGCACGGGGTCGCACGCTTCTGGAAGGCAGGTGCTTTGTATTTATTTATGTATTTATTGTGGTACTGGGGATTGAGCCCCGGGGCATTCTACCTCGGAGCTTGAACCCCAGCCCTTGTTTTTTTACTGAGGTTGGAACCCAGGGGCATTCTACTTCCAAATGACACCCCTAGCCCTAATTTTTATTCTTTATTTTGAAACAGGGTCTCACTGAGTTGCAAAGGCCCTCACTAAGTAGCTGAGGCTGGCTGTGAACCACGATCCTTCTGGCTCAGCCTCCCAAATGCTATATACATACAAGCATACATCACCATGCCCGGCTCTTTTTTTTTTTTTTTTTTTACTTTGAAACGGTCTCACTAAGTTGCGGAGGGCCTCACTAAGTTGTCGAGGCTGGCTTGGAACCTGCCATCCTCCCGTCTCAGCCTCCCAAAGTAATGGGATTGCATGCATGCACCACCATGCCTGGCATTATTTTTATTTTTTATATTTTTGGTATTGAGGATTGGACCCAGAGGCATCCTACCTCCAAACTATACCGCCTTGCCTGTTTTTATTCCTTATTTGATTTAAATTTTTTTTTGTGTGTGTGTGTGTGGTACTGGGGGTGGAACCCAGGGGCTTTCTACTTCCGGGCTACACTCCCAGACCTATTTTGTAATTTATTTGGAAACAGGGTCTCACTAAGTTGCTGAGAGCCTCACTAAGTAGCTGAGGCTGGCTTCGAACCTGCGCGATCCTCCTGTCTCAGCCTCCCAAGCACTGGGATTACAAGTGTGCGCCACCACGCCTGAATAAATTTCTTACTTGGAAACAAGGTCTCACTAGGCTTTGAATCTGGACTCTTCCTGTTTCGGCCTCCTGAGGACTGGAATTCTAAGTGTGCGCCACCATGCCTGCTCAAGTGTTTTAAACCCTGCCCCTAACCAGGCGTGGTGGCGCACGCTTGTAATCCCCGCGCTGGGGAGGCTGAGACAGGAGGATCGCGCAGGTTCGAAGCCAACCTCAGCTGGCTTAAGAGATCCTGTTTCAAAATAAAATATAAAATAGGTCTGGGAGTACAGCCCTGAGGTAAAAGGCCCCTGGGTTCCATCCCCAGGACCACCAAAATAAAATAAACCCTGCCCCTGTGCGTTCTTTGTAATAGTTTTGCCCTGGCCCCGGCTCTTTGTCTTGGATGGGGTTGGACGATGGGGCTGGACACTGGGCCCTGTTCTGGATGCACCCTGGGCCTTGGGTCTGTGCCTCGCTGACTCCCGGCCGGGTGCTTTGATCCGCAGGGATTTGCGTGAGCACGGGCTCCTCATCGAGGGCAGCCTGGTCATTCCCAAGCGGAGCCTGGACAAGGACATCCCCTACAAGTACTTCGTCTACAGCAGCAAGGGCCATTATGAGTTCATCTACAAGCAGCAGGGCGAGGGCAAGAAGGAGCACGTGAACCGCCTTCTCCACGTGCGCTCTGCCCTCGTGGGCTCGGGAGGTGAGCGCCGTGGCCTGGCTTCTCCCTGCAGGGCGGAGTGCTCCGTCCCTGCGTCCTCTTTGCCCTGCGCCTGCTCCCTCCCTGGTGTCTAATAAAACTTTTTTGTTTTGCAATACAGGGGGTGGAAGCCAGGGGCATTCTGTCTCCAACTGACACCCCCTGCTCTTTTTTTTCTTTTTATTCTTTATTTGGAAACAGGGTCTTACTAAGTTGCGGAGGGCCTTAGTAAGTAACGGAGGCTGTCCATGAACTGCGATCCTCCTGTCTCAGCCTCCCAAATGCTGGGATTACAAACGAGCGCCACCAGGCCCGGCTAGTAAAACTCTTAGTGTCCCCGATGGCTTAGAGACATCTAGACCAGTCCTTGCCCAAAAGAACAGGGTTTAGTCTTTTGTCTTTGTGGTACCAGGGAGCGAACCCAGGAGCACTGAGCCATTGAGCTACATTTCAGCTCCCTCTTTTTTATTCTGAAACAGGGTCTCCCTGAATTGTCTTGCAATCTTTCTATCCCAGCCTCCCCAAAATACCAGGATTTCAGGTGTGTGGCCATGCTTAGCTGGGGCATTTG
Source organism: Muscardinus avellanarius (assembly GCF_963383645.1). Classification (NCBI taxonomy): domain Eukaryota; kingdom Metazoa; phylum Chordata; class Mammalia; order Rodentia; family Gliridae; genus Muscardinus; species Muscardinus avellanarius. The sequence goes on from NC_137802.1 coordinate 72,609,774, forward strand.
ACCAAGGGGAAGGAGAGAAGATAAATCACAAAGAGGCCCAGGGTGTACGAGGCGAGGCAGAGGTGCGGGAGTAGCCTCCAGGACCAGCCAAGGGGACAGAGGACAAGTGACCACGGGCCAGAGCCCCCAAGCCGCCCGCAGGCCTCTGCGCCACACGGTGGTTTGTCTAAGATGTTGCGCCTGGTGTGGCCTTGCAGAGCTCCGGCGCCTTGGGCTGCCCACTCCTCGCGGGCTGTGGGCGCACATCATGGCAGTTGTATCGGGAGCCCTGGCTGCCTCCGTGTTTCTGACTTTCTTCCCTCCTCAGTCTGTTCCCTTGTATCTTTTGTGTTTTCTTTGTTTGCTTTAAGACAGTTGCTCCCTAAGTTGCCCAGGCCAGCCTCGAACTCACCATCCCCGTGCCGCCGGGCGCCTCCTGCCGGGTGGTGCCTGGTGGTGGGTCGGGCCCCCAGTCGGACGCCTCTCTTCTCGCTGTCGCCCTTAGACTGGCATCAGTATGACGACATCGTCTGCACGAAGCCCACTGGGATGTTCCAGAAGATGGTGGACTTCTTCAGAAACAAGGCCAAGGATGTGGTGAGGGGGAAGCAGATCGCGGTCGCCATCATGCTGGACCACATCTTCAGCGTCCTGCAGACCTGGACCCCCGTCAACCTCAAGACCTTCTTCACCCAGTTCCGCCAGTTCTATTTTGTCACCCGAGTGCCTATGGTGTACGAAGGGAAGGCCCTGCCGTGGGAGGACCTCAACTACACGGAGAAGGAGGTACCGTGTCCCCGCCGGCGCCAGCGGGCGGCTCCGTGGGCAGGCAGTGTCCCATGACCCACTGGGGCCCGCTGGACTGGGTGGCACGGACGGGAAGGAACAACTATCGGTTTCTTCTGGCCTGGTTGGAGTAGAAAGAGGGGGGGACCCCTTATTACACCTCCGCCCACACTGCCAGGTGGCCCTGTGCTTTGAAGACAGGGCTGGACCTCTCTCTGTCTCTCTCCTCTCTCCTCTCTCCTCTCTCCCCTCTTCTCTCTCCTCTCTCTCTCTCTCTCTCTCTCTCTCTCTCATACTGGAGGTAAAATCCAGGGTCATTGTATCTCTAAGCTATACCCCAGCTCCATTTTATTTTTTAATTTCTTTGTGTGTGTGTGTGTGGTACTGGGGATGGAACCCAGGGGCATTCTACCTCTGAGCTACAGTACCCCAGCCCTATTTTTTATTCTTTATTTTGAAACAGGGTCGCATTGTGTTGCAGAGGGCCTCACTAAGTAGCTGGGGCTGTCCGTGAACCTGTGATCCTCCTGTCTCAGCCTCCTGAATGCTGGGATTACAAGTGTGCGCCACCATGCCCGGCTTATTTTTTAATTTATTTTTATTTTTATGTTTTGCTGTACTGGGGATGGAACCCAGGGGCATTCTACCTCTGAGCTATAGTACCCCAGCCCTATTTTTTATTCTTTATTTTGAAACAGGGTCTCACTGAGTTGCAACAGACCTCACTAAATAGCTGAGGCTGCCTTCAAACTGTGAGCCTCCTGTCTCAGCCTCCCGAATGTTGGAATTATAAGGTGTGCCATCAAGCATGGCTTAAATCTTTAAATTTTGAAACAAAAGTTTCACCAAGAGTTTCATGTAGAGTCTCACTAAGTTGCTGAGGGACTTACTAAGTTGCTGAGGCTGGTCTCAAACTTGTGATCCTCCTGTCTCAGCCTCCCAAGTACTGGGACTAGAAGTGTGAACCACCACACTGGGGAAAATAATTTTATTTTATTTTATTTTGGAAAGGGGGATTGAACCTAGGGACATTCTACATTCAAGCTACACTTCCAGCCCTGTTTTATTTTTAAATTTTGAGATAGATAGGGTCTCATTAAGTTGCAGAGGATGTAAGTTAACTGGAGCTGTCCTCAATCCTGTAATCCTCCTGTCTCAGTCTCCCAAGTACTGAAATTACAGGAATGGGCCACCGTGCCCTGCTTTTGAAGCTGTGTCCGAGTTTGACCTTGAGTTCCTACCTGTGGGGCTGAGGACCGAGCATGCGTCTGCTCCTGGGCAGTGGGGAGGCAGGCGGGTGGGGCCTTGGACCACTACCTCGCTCTTGTCCAAGCCTCCACGCCAGGCGTGCGCTCCGTGGATCATCCGTCTTCGTTTTCTCCTGGCTTAGGTGAAGAAAGAACTGTGGAACTATTTGCAAGCGAAGATGCAGCCCTTTCTGAAAGAAAAGAGCGGGGACGCCCTGCCCGCTGGGTGCACAGTGCGGAGCGGGCTGCGCCTGGGCCTGGTCGTCCTGTTCATAACGGAGCACGTTGACCTTGCCTTACCCAAGGACGACCTGAGCTCACTCTGCTGCCTCCTGGGCCCCAGCAGCAGCTCTCTGGACGACCTTCACAGAGACCTAAGCCACATCCTGGACACCCCCGAGAGGTATTTCTGTTACTTTCACAGGGTGCATAGCTATTTACTGATTATTTTTATCTGATTACAAAGATAAATGCTTGTCATAAAACACCTGAGGGTACAAGGAGGAAAAGTCAGAACCACTCGTAATTCTCCCACTCAAGTTGTCCTTTCAGGTTGTTTTTTTCTTTTTCATTTTTCTTTCTTTTTTTTTTTTTTTTTTGTGGTACTGGGGGTGGAACCCAGGGGCTTTCTGCCTCCGGGCTATACTCCCAGACCTGTTTTATAATTTATTTGGAAAGAGGCTCTCACTGAGTTGCTGAGAGCCTCACTAAGTAGCTGAGGCTGGCTTCGAACCTGCGCGATCCTCCTGTCTCAGCCTCCCAAGCGTGGGGATTACAAGTGTGCGCCACCACGCCCAGTAACCTTTCAGTTTCTATGCCTCCTGCCTTCTCCTAGCACACAGGCACTGGGGATTGAATCCAGAGGTATTCTACTTTCAGTTATACCCCCAACCCAATTTTATTTCTCCTCCTACTCCTCCTCCTCCTCCTCTTTCTCCTCCTCTTCCTCCTCCTTCTCCTTCTTTTTAGGTGGTACTGGGGTTCCTGGAAACCCTTTTACCTCTGGGCTACACTTCCAGACCTATTTTTATGTTTTTATTTGGAAACAGGGTCTCTTAAGCCAGCAAGGCTGGCTTCGAACCTGCACGATCCTCCTGTCTCCCCCTCCCATGTGCGCCACCACGCTCGGCCCAATTTTATTTCTTAATTGAAAACAGGTCTTGCTAGGTTGATTCGAGTCTCATTACTTGCTGAGGTTGTCCTCAAACCTGTGACCCTCCTTTCTCAGCCTTCCAAGAAAAAGGATTACAAGTGTGCATCACCATGCCAGGCTCCACACAGGGTATTTTGAATGTTCTTATTTTCTGAGTTCTCTTGAATACACTTGCTTTTAAAAAGGTTCATGGAGCCGGGCGTGGTGGCGCACGTTTGTAATCCCAGCATTTGGGAGGCTGAGACCGGAGGATCACGGTTCGAGGACAGCCTCAGCTACTTAGTGAGTCCCTCTGCAACTCAGTGAGACCCTGTTTCAAAAGAATAAGGAATAAGCCGGGCGTGGTGGCGCACGCTTGTAATCCCCGCGCTTGGGAGGCAGAGACAGGAGGATTGCGCAGGTTCAAAGCCAGCTGCATGCGCTGGCTTAAGAGACCCTGTTTCCAGATAAAAAAATATAAAATAAGCCGGGCATGGTGGCGCACGCTTGTAATCCCCGCGCTTGGGAGGCAGAGACAGGAGGATCGCGCAGGTTCGAAGTCAGGCGCATGCGCTGGCTTAAGAGACCCTGTTAAATAAAAATACAAAATAGGTGTCTGGGAGTGGAGCCCAGAGGTAGAAGGGCTTCCAGGAACCCCAGTACCACAAAAAAAAAAAAAAAAAAAAAAAAAAAAAAAAAAATATATATATATATATATATATATATATATATATATAATAGGTCTGGGAGTGTAGCCCGGAGGTAGAAGAGCTTCCAGGAACCCCAGTACCACCAAAAATAAAAAATAAAATAAATAAAATAAATAAAGAATAAAAAATTGGGCAGGGTTGTAGCTCGGAGGTCAAATGCCTCTGGGTTCCATTCCCAGACCCGCAAAAAAAAAAGAATAAAAAATAGGGCTGGGGGTGTAGCTCAGAGGTAGAATGCCCCAGGCTCCATCCCTTGTACCTTACCACACACACACAAATAAAAATATATATATAAAAAAAGACAACAGAAAGCATCCCAGTGCCTCCTGCCGAGCTCGGTGCTCCTGCCCGCAGAATGGTCTTCCTGTGCGGTGGTTCAGGAAGCGCACTGTCTCCGCCAGGCCAGCCGGGCAAGGCTCCTTGATGACCAGGCAATGGCCTTCACATGGTAGGGGTGACCGTCACGCCTGCAGGTGTTCCTGATTGGCTCCTAATGGACACCAGCTTGCACATCATTATTATTAATTATTACTTTGCAGAACCCAAGGGCATTCAGCCCTCTTTTTTATTTGTGTGTGTGTGTGTTACTGGGGATGAAACCCAGGGGCTTTTCTACCTCCAGGCTATACTCCCAGACCTATTTTACATTTTATTTGGAAACAGGGTCTCACTAAGTTGCTGAGAGCCTCACTCAGTAGCTGAGGCTGGCTTCGAACCTGTGCGATCCTCCTGTCTCAGCCTCCCAAGCGTGGGATTACAAGCGTGTGCCACCACGCCCGGCTTTATTCTTAATTTTTGAGAAGTAGCTAAGGCATGCCTTGTGATGAGAGCCACTGTGGCCAGGCCTCCTGGGTTCCAGCCCAGGGCCCCGCGAGGATTCTTTCCAGGGATCTGACCCGGCCGGCCTCAGCTCACTGCGGGCTCTTGGTTCCCTCCTAGGTGGCGGGAATACCTGGTAAACCTGTGCCAGAGGTGCATGGACGCGAAGGTCGGCCACTGGCTGCTCACCCTTCCTGTCCTGCACCACTGTCTGAAGCTGCCGCCTCCCAGGAAGGACTGCGCCCGCCAGCCCGAGGACACCTGGGCAGCCCTCGAAGGACTCTCCTTCTCACAGTTTCGGGACAGCACACAAGAGGAGTAAGTTGCAAGGCTGTGTTTGTCTGAGTACGTCAGGGAAGAGTGGGGTTTTTGACTTTTGATTTCTCTTGTGGCATTGAGGATCTAACCCAGGTCCTTGTGCATGCCAGAAGAGCGCCCCACCACCCGCCACGTCCTGGGCCTAGAGTAGCAATCTTCAGTTGAGCCCTCCATAGCCAGGCGGACCCCATTACGCATCCCTGCCTCCACGGGGAGAAGGCATACGCTTCCCTTCACATTTGAAAAGCTACAAAGAAAGCGTGGTGGTGCTTATAATCTTTTTTTTTTTTTTTTGGTGGTACTGGGGTTCCTGGAAGCCCTTCTACCTCCGGGCTACACTCCCAGACCTATTTTATATTTTGAAACAGGGTCTCGTAAGCCTGGCTTCGAACCTGCGCGATCCTCCCGTCTCCGCCTCCCAAGCGCGGGGATTACAAGTGTGCCCACCACGCCCGGCAATGTGCTTATAATCTTAGTACTTGGGAGGCTGAGACGTGAAGATCGCGGTTCGTGGCCAGCCTCAGCTACTTAATGAGGCCCTCTGAAACTTGGTGAGACCCTGTTTCAAAATAAAGAATAAAAATAGGGCCAGGGGTGTAGCTCTGAGGTAGAATACTTCTGGGTTCAATCCCGAGTACTGCAAAAAAAAAAAAAAAAAAAAAAAAAAAAAAACTGTAAGGAAAAACATGAAAGTAGTTACAAGCCCAAGATGTTCGTGGTTGACAATAAAGCACATTTCCCCAGCTTCTGTCCAAATGTGGATATGTTGCTGTGTGTGTGCTTGAAAGACCAGTAGCAGGGTGTGTTAATGCACGCCTGTGATCCCAGGACTTGGGAGGCCGAGATAGGAAGATCACAGGTTCAAGGCCAGCCTCTGCAACTTAGCAAGATCCTGTTTCAAAATAAAAAGTAAAAGCCGCTGGGGGCATTGGTTCAAAGTGGAGCACCCCTGGATTCAATCCCTAGTACGGGGTGGTGTGGGAGGAGAAAAAGGCCAGAAGAGGAATTCTCTCTCTCTTTTTGTATTTGATGCTAGGCACGGAATTACAGTCGTCCGCGTGCTAAGGCGAGCGCTCTGCCTCTGAGCTCCACCCTCCGCCCCGTTCTTTCTTTTTTAAATCGTGGCAAAACACACCTAGCACGGAATTTGCCGTGTTGGTCACTTTCAAGGGTGCGTTGTTTTTTGGTCGGAAACAGCCGTGAAGGGTGTCGCTAAGTTGCCGAGGCAGTGCGCAGTTCCCGGGCATCCCCTCCACCCGCCTTCCCCAACTGGAGCGTGGACCCCGCTCCCCAGCCCCTCCACATCGCCCGCTGCCTGCGCCCGTGGCTGCGGGCCGTGTGCGTGCCGCCCTGCCGCGTGTCCTTTGGCGGTGGCTTATTCTCCTCAGCCTGGTGTCTCCGGGGAGGCGTGACCCCCCATCTTTCCGGGCGTCGCACTCATGACTCCTCCCAGAGGGCCCCGGAGTCCTCCTCGGTGTGTACTGGAGTGTCCCGCGGCCTCGCCGCCGCCTCACGGGCGCCGGGTTCTTCCCTCAGGAGCCAGATGCTGCAGATAATGGAGAAACAGCAGCATCTGCTGCGGCTGGACGCGCACCTCTTCCGGTCCTGGTTCAGCCTGCTGCCGCTGAGGAGCTTGGTTCCCTATATGGAACACTGCACGGAGTACTTGAGCCACGCGCCCCCGAGAGTCCTCGACTGCTTCCTGGGGCTTTGCTACCGCCTGGAGGGGCTGCGGGAGGTCGCCCTCGAGAACACCCAGGTTGGCTGTGGAAGTAGGCTGTGTGGTGTCACTTAGCAGGGTGGGGTGAGAGGCGCACATTGAGGGCTCGTGAGTCTTCTGTCCAGATGGATGGCCCGATCGGGCAAGCACTGAGAAAGAAGAGTTCGAGCTGGGCACTGTGGCCATGCCTGTAATCTCAGTACTTGGGAGGCTGAGACAGGAGGACCACAGGTTGGAGGCTAGCTCCAGTGACTTAGAGAGACCTTGATTCCTAGTAGGGTTGCAGGTCCAGCTTGGAGGTAGAGCACCCCTGGACCCGATTCTCCATACTATAAACGAATAAATATAAAGACGCTGGCGAGCTGGGCTTGGTGGTACATGTTTGTACTCCCAGTACTTGGGAGGTTGAGACAAGAGGATCGCAAGGTCAAGGCCAGAGTCTAATTTGGGGAGGCCTTTAGCAATTTAGTGAGACCCTGTTTCAAAATAAAATAGAAAAAGAGCTGAGGAGCCAGGCAGGGTGGCGCACGCTCGTAATCCTAGCATTCGGAAGGTTGAGACGGGGAGGATCACAGTTTGCAGTCAGCCTCAGCTACTTAGTGAGGCTCTCTGCAACTCAGTGAGACCCAGTTTCAAAGTAAAGAATAAAAAATAGGGCAGGGGGTGTAGCTCGGAGGTCGAATGCCCCTGGGTTCCATCCCCAGACCCACCCCCCAAAAAGAAATGTTGATTTCTTGAACTCTTTATTGTGTGTTAGGAAACAGCGCAGAGCTGGGCGCACTGGTGCACCTTGTAGCCCCAGTCCTTGCACGCCCCAGTTGCTATCTGTCCATTTACATTTTTTGGGGGTGTAGAAATTGGTACAGTTTTGGCATCCTAAATATCACTGGTCAAAGAAGACCAGCCCTGGGCAGTCTAAAGCTTCCGGATAGGAAGAAAAAACGCCATGTTATTGTGTCCAAGTTACAAGGACTTCTCAGCCCCCTTATAGACGAGACAGTCACGCCATGGTTAAATGTCTTCTCTTTTCCTTCTCTTCGCCTTCCAGGACTTGGGGAAAGCTTTTAGAATGCTGTTGCACCTGGTCGACATGTATCAGGACGCGTAAGTAAAAACGCAAGGCGCAGGCACCTGGCCCGGGGTCGTGCGGCCGCCCAGCACTGGCGTGTCTCACAGTTGCCCTCATAGGAAGGTCGTAAACCAGTGTGCAGCCCCTTCCCATTTCTGGTCTCCAACCCCATCATATGGCTTTTTTTTTTTGTTTTTTTTTGGTAGTGGTACAAGAGTGCTCCACCACGCCCAGCCATATGTTTTTTTTTTGTTGTTTTTTTTTAAGTGGGAATAATATTGGATATGGTGGTTCATGCTTGTAACCCAGCTACTTGGGGGGGCTGAGGCAGGAGGATCAGAGGTTTGAGGCCAAGCTCAGCACCCCATTGAAGGCCAGTCTCCTTTCTTTCTTTCTTTCTTTCTTTCTTTTTTTTTTTTTTTTTGCAGTACTGGGGATGGAACCCAGGGGCTTCCACCTCCGGGCTATGCTCCCAGACCTATTTTATATTTTATTTGGAAACGGGGTCTCACTAAGTTGCTGAGAGCCTCACTGAATAGCTGAGGCTGGCTTCAAACCTGTGCAATCCTCCTGTCTCAGCCTCCCAAGTACTGGGATTACTGAGACTCAGTTTCAAAATAAGAAAATAAGGGTCAAGGGTCTAGTTCGGTGGTAGAGTGCCTCTGGCCTCAGAGATAAGGAAGGGAGGGAGGGAACTGGAGTGGGGGGGGGCTATCAGCTGTTGATATTTTTGTTTTTATTTCCATCTGGTCTTTTTTTCCCCACTTATTTCAAAATGGTCGTTTTCATGGTGTGTATTTCTGCTTGTGTCCTATTTTTCTTTAATATTTATTTATTTTTTGGTATTGAGGGATGAGCCAGCCCACGGGCATTCTACCTCCAAGTTATATGCACCCCAACCCTATTTTATTTTTATTTTTATTTTCAAATAGGGTCTCGCTAGGTTGATAAAGATCTCACAACTTGCTGAGGCTGTCCTTGAACTTAGGATCCTCTTTTCTCAGCCTCCCAAGTACTGGGATTATAGGCATGCGCCATCACGCCCAGCTCAAGTTTTTATGTTTGTTTTTTTTTTGCAAGTCGGACCATTTTATTATAAAATCAAGGATGACTTTGGATAATTGACCCAAATGATTTACTTATACACCTTTGTGTGATCTCTACCACCCTGGAAAGAGCCTCTGCACAGGAGGGATGGGTGGTTTTGAAGCGTCTCAGAACCCGCAGGGTGCCCTCCACTGGGCCCCTGGAGCTGGGTCCAGGTTGCAGGAGGCATGCAGGAGGGATGCAGTTGGGAATCAGGAGAGGTGCAGGAGGGATGCAGGTGAAATGCACGTGGGATACAGGAAGGATGCAGGAGGGATGCAGAAGAGATGTGGGTGAGATGCAAGAGGATGCTGGTGGGATGCAGGAGGATACGGTGGGATGCTGGAGGATATGGTGGGATGCAGGAGGATGCCGGTGGGATGCAGGAGGATGCCGGTGGGATGCAGGAGGATGCCGGTGGGATGCAGGAGGATATGGTGGGATGCAGGAGGATGCTGGTGGGATGCAGGAAGATGCTGGTGGGATGCAGGAGGATGCTGGTGGGATGCAAAAGAGATGTGGGTGAGATGCAAGAGGATGCTGGTGGGATGCAGGAGGATATGGTGGGATGCAGGAGGATGCCGGTGGGATGCAGGAGGGATGCGGTGGGATGCAGGAGGATGCTGGTGGGATGCAGGAGGATGCCGGTGGGATGCAGGAGAATGCCGGTTGGATGCAGGAGGATGCCGGTGGGATGCAGGAAGATGCCGGTGGGATGCAGGAGGATGCCGGTGGGATGCAGGAGGGATGCGGTGGGATGCAGGAGGATGCCGGTGGGATGCAGGAGGATGCCGGTGGGATGCAGGAGGGATGCGGTGGGATGCAGGAGGATGCCGGTGGGATGCAGGAGGATGCCGGTGGGATGCAGGAGGATGCCGGTGGGATGCAGGAGGGATGCGGTGGGATGCAGGAGGATGCCGGTGGGATGCAGGAGAATGCCGGTTGGATGCAGGAGGATGCCGGTGGGATGCAGGAAGATGCCGGTGGGATGCAGGAGGATGCCGGTGGGATGCAGGAGGGATGTGGTGGGATGCAGGAGGATGCCGGTGGGATGCAGGAGGGATGCGGTGGGATGCAGGAGGATGCCGGTGGGATGCAGGAGGATGCTGGTGGGATGCAGGAGGATGCCGGTGGGATGCAGGAGGGATGCGGTGGGATGCAGGAGGATGCGGTGGGATGCAGGAGGGCTGTGGTGGGATGCAGGAGGGATGCGGTGGGATGCAGGAGGATGCCGGTTGGATGCAGGAGGATGCGGTGGGATGCAGGTGTCAACACCTGGGAAGGCAGACAGCTGTCCCTTGATTCCACTGAGTCTTTGTCATGTCTCTACCCTCAGCCACTCATGAACTGTCAGTCATTAAACAGGAAACCTAGTTCACACAGGGCTGAAAGAAATTCCCCAAATAGCACATGTTCCTTTTTCTAGCATTTCTTGTTCTTCCCCCTTCTCTCCCTGTATCTCTATGAAAAATTTCCACATGTGTACAGTATTTTAATAATTAAAAATGCACACCCCTTGTGGGTTGTGAGTGTGTGTGGGAGAGTGTACTGCGGACTGAACCCAGGGGCATTCTAACTCCAGGTTACACCCCCATCTCTTAATTTATTTATTTTGAAACAATTTCTCACTAAGTTGCTGAGCGTCTTACTGAGTTGCTGAGGCCAACCTCAAACTTGGGATCCTCCTGTCTCAGCCTCCAAAGTATTGGGATTATAGGAGTGTGCACCATCGCACCCTTCTTGCTTTTTTTTTTTTTTTTTGTTGTTGTTAGTAAGAGGATGTACGTGCAGATCTTTAAACCCGCTTTCGTAGACAGTGCAGACCACAGAAGCATGACAGACAGATTTTGTTTCCTTATTAATTTTTTTTTTTTTTTGGTGGTACTGGGGTTCCTGAAAACCCTTCTATCTCCCGGCTACACTCCCAGACCTATGTTTTATATTTTTTTTATTTGGAAACAGAATCTCTTAAGCCAGCTGTCACAGCTAGCTTTGAACCTGCGCGATCCTCCTGTCTCCGCCTCCCAGGCGCGGGGATTACAAGCGTGCCCACCACGCCCGGCTTTTTGCTTCCTTTTTATCTTAGAAGTTGGAGACCTACAGGGATTTCCCAGATGTTAGCCCAGAGGGGATGAAGAGAAGCCTTCCTAGAGGGTCTTCTATAAAGAAGAGTCTCATTTTCTTTGCCACAACGTCAGTGATTTCTCTGCCTCTCTTGGGGTAGGATTCTCGAGGAGCCCTTGCTACAGACCTACTTGACCGTGTGCTTGAAGCTCCACAAAGCTGTGTGCACCATCACTAAAGACAGAAGGTTCTATGAGCTGCCTGCTTTGTCTGCCGAGCTCCTAAACAGAATCATTGAACTTAAACCCCTGGTGGTAAGTGGACTCCAAACCCCGCAGAGCGGGCCCAGAAGAGGTGGGGAGCCGAGCAGCCTCCATCCCAGGGGAACAGGAACTGGCCGGGAGCGTGAGGCCGCAGCAGCCATCAGATCCGTACTTGGTACCCGTGCCGTGCTGGCCTCTAATTTGTGCCTCAAGGAGACTTCAGCAAATGCGACGGCCGGCCCTCGCCCTCCGTGGAGGGCTGGAGTCCATTTGTGGCGCATCCCATGACCGCAGGCACAGTACAGGGCTAGCGAAGGTGGAGGCCGGGGAGGGCCTGGCCTGGAAGCTGGTCCTGCTCTCACCCCCATCCTGTTGGCCATCGCCCTCCCAGACACCAGTGCACACCCGGTCCTCCTCGGAGCTTTTCCTTGGCAGTTGCAAACTCTGCTGCCCCTGTGCCCGCCACGCGGCCTCCGTCACCCTCCATGTCCCCGAGGCTGTCGCTTTCTGGTTTTCACCCTGACAACAGCTGTGTGGCTTTGACCCTCAGCATGTGTGGCTTTGACCCTCATGCCGCCTCCTGCCAGTCTCATTCTGCTCACTCCTGCTGCCCCACATCTTGGAATTCTTTTTTTTCCCCCCCAGGACTGGGGATGGAACCCAGGGACTTTATACCTCTGAACTATACCCTCGGCCCTAGCTTTTATTCTTTATTTGGAAACAGCGTCTCACTGAGTTGCAGAGGGCCTCGCTAAGTAGCTGAGGCTGTCCGCGAACCAAGATCCTCCTGTTTCAGCCTCCCAAGTGCTGGGATCACAAGTGTGCGCCACCACGCCTGGCTTTTTTTTTTTTTTTTAAAGTTGCAGAGGCCTTACTAAGTAGCTGAGGGTGTCTCTGAACCTGCAATCCTCCTGTCTCAGCTTCCCAAGTACTGGGAATAAAAGTGTGTGCCACCACGCCCAGCTCTCTTTAGGAATGAATTTTGTTGCTAAGGCGAACTGGATGGTACCATCTACTCCATCACGGGAAGATGCCAGGTCCCGGGTAAATGGGGTCGGAGACTGCCGTCAGCTACTTATCTCCTTCCTACAGCGACCACTGTCTACTCTGCTGTGTGGGATCTCGGCTCAGTTGAATGGACGGGTCTCACAAATGCTATACTTGTGTGGTAGAAAAAACACTTTGCGGTGCCGAGGTGGGGAAACCAATACACACTGAGCTGAGCACGTGCAGCCCCGCATCCAGCCCTGGGGGACATCTTCGATGTCCACAGGGATATCCTCATCATACAGAGGCTTCTGGATTGTTCTGGAAGGGGCCGTGCCATTCAGGGACCCTACGAAGGGACTCGTACCCCATACTCCTAGCGCCCGTGTCACGCCGCACCCGGAGCCGCTGCCCACGCTGCCCCCTGGGGCTCTCCACCCTCTCCCTCCCATTCTGGCAGGATCCATGTGGTCTTGGCCACCGGGTCTGGGAGAGGCCGCGGTGGGTTCTCACTAAACCCCAGGGAGGCGAGGAGCCCCGGGGTCTGTGGGGCGCCGCGGAACCCCACATTGCAGTTGGAGAGGCCTTGCTGTAGTGAGGGGCCTGGGGGAGGGTCTGCGGGTACTGGATGCGGGAGGAGGTGTTGGTGGACCTCGGGCCAGCAGCCTGGGGCCCGGGAGTTTGCACGCCCCGCTGAGGGCGTTCAGAAGCTCTGTGCTGTGGGTTGTCTTCTTGCCCGGCCTGGAGAAAGCACCTGGCTCCTCCTTGGGACCAGCCCTGGGAGGCTCTCGGTGAGGCTGAGGCTGCGCAAGGACCTTCATCAGAGGATGGCCATGTGCCTCCTCTCTGTCCCCTGTGATTTAGTCCCTCCAGGGCAGCCCGGGGTTCTGGGGTAACCAAAGTCCTCGTCACGGGTGGGATTTGAACAAGGCCTCGGTCCATTGTCTCCCACATCCTTGCAGGACACAGCAGAGGGGCCAGAGGCCAAAGCCACCAAGAGCGCAGTGACCAGTGCCTTCCAGGATGTGCTGGCCACCACGAGAACCTGGCTTCACACAGTGTTTAAAGAGAGAATGTTCCAGAAAAACATTTCATCCGTCCACTTCACCTACCGCGAGGAGATTGACGTAAGTGTGAGAGAGGGGCGGGACATACGTGGTCAGACCCACCGCCGGCCAGCCAAGAGCCAGCTCAGTACGGATCCTGCAGCGCCGTCGAGGTCAGGGTCCCGTGGGTGCGGGTTCAGAGTGGAGAATGCTTTGTGTCGACCTCAGTGGCAAAATTAAACAAACCCGCGTCGTGCTGAGCCCCGGGACAGAGAATCAGAGGGTTGATGCTGGGATTTTCCTGGCAAGTTCATGACCAGTGCTGAGGTGATCGGGGTCGCAGTGTACCATGCTTAGGCTTGGGGTACACCTCCTCTTAGGGTGAGGGGTATCTCTGGGGAACCTGGTGTGCTCCTGCGCCTGGTGTTCCTGAAAGGACTTGGGGTGTTCGTGTGTCCATGTTCTGATTTCATTAGAAGATAACGGCAGCTCGTCATCATTTCTTAGTCGTCAGTCTGTGCGTTGTGGTTGTGTCGGGCCGACGGTGGTGGTTTCTTTGTATGAACGAGGTGCAGAGCCTCCCTGTACGCAGTACGGAGCAGCTGAGGCCAAGCCACAGCCTTACTCAGAGGAGAAGCTTGGGGCCCGGTACGGTGAAAGCTGCTGTTCTCTGTTCGGCGGAGAGCGAGGCACGGCCTGCTCTCCACCGTACGTTGGCGCGGTCAGGCTGTCTTGTTTTTTGAGACAGGCTGTTGCTGTCTTTCCCAGAGTGGCTTCAAGCCCCCCGGCTTAAGCAATCCTCCTGTGTTCGTGTCCCAAGTCCCCGGCACTACGCACGTGCACACCGCGCCTGGCCCTGGCTCGCTTTCCTTTTGGCCAGCCTTGCAGATTGGTCTCCATCGCGGTCGGTCACTTTCATGTGGGTTTTACAGGTGTGGCGGCGGCTGGTGGAAATAAACTTCCCTGCGGAGCGTGGCTGGAAGGAGACGCTGCTGGGGGACATGGAAGGCAGACTCAAGCAGGTGCCCGATGGCAGGGACACTTCCAGAGGAGAAAGAATCGTGCATGAGACCAGCCCCCAGTAACACCAGTAGCTCTGAACCTTGCGTTTGGACAGGCAGTCTGTGCAGGGCATGGGGTCAACCAGGACTTTGTATTCCTGTTTCGATCTGGCCTTTGTAGCTGGCCGCAGAACCGGCACTTCAAAATTCTAGTGCGAGCCAAGCGTGGTGGCGCACACTTGTAATCCCAGCACTTGGGAGGCTGAGACAGGAGGATCGCGGTTCGCGTCCAGCCTCAGCTACTTAGTGAGGCCCTCTGCACCTCAGGGAAACCCTGTTTCAAAATAAAGAATAAAAAATAGGGCTGGGGGAGTAGCTTGGAGTTCGAATGCCCCTGGGTCACATCCCTAGTATTGCAAAAAAAAAAATCTAGTGCAATATCTCTGAGAAAAATAGAGTGAATCTTGTCGACCTGGGAGCCTAGACACATGCGGGGTAAAACCGAGTGGGCAGACGCTCCAGATGGCAGGAACCCTAGGAAAGATTGGAGGTCTTGTTAAATTTTTTTTTTTTTTTGGTACTAGGACAGAACCCATGGGCATTCTATCTCTGAGCTACAGCCCCAGCCCTATTTTTTAGTCTTATTTTGAAACAGGGTCCCAGAACTTCACTAAGTAGCTGAGGCTGGCTCAAACCACGATCCTCCTGTCTCAGCCGGGAATGCTGGGATTACAAGTGTGAGCCTCCACGCCTGGCTAAAAACTCTTCATTTTAAAGGCCCAGGACGCTGGGCAAGCCACTCCCTCCAGGACATGCACATTTATTACATAGCTGTCAGATGGATCTTTTCAGGACCAATGGCTTATGTCTCCGTGTGCGGCTGTTTTTGCCGGCGGTTCTTTTTGCAGCGTGGGGAAACGGAATTCTGTTACCTTCGCTCCTCTGCTGACGGGGGATAGGAAAGACGTTAGCGTGCTGATGTTGGGGGGAGGAGGCTGAGTCTGGGGGAGCCAGGAACCTGTGGGTGGGGGGCAAGCGCCAAGGGCCAGGCATCCCCAGCCCATGGGGAATGGCCCGCAGCACCCAGCGCCCTCTCTCCTCCCTTCATGTCCGCAGGAGCGGCCAGTCTACCAGATCTCTGCCTTCTCCAGCACAAACTGGAATGCCGCCGGCCCGGAGGACAGCGTGACCAAGAGCTTTGTGAAGTGTGTCATCGAAGCTGTGAGCTCTGCCTGCCAGGTGACGCCTCTCCTGCCCGACAGACAGGCCAGGGTCACAGCTGCCTTCTGAGGTTGCCAGCTCCAGGCTGCTCGGTGCCCGCAGTCCTGAGACCCTGAGCAAGTGGGTCCTGCGTGTCGCCGTTCCCCGGCGCGCAGCTCGGCTTCCCGCCACCACGCACACGTAGCCCCGGCCTGCCGTCTCACAGGCACGCCTCTGTCTGGTTCCATGGCCTTTGCTGTGGGTTATTTTTTTTTTTTTGGTGGTACTGGGGATGGAACCCAGGGGCATTCGGCCTCTGAGCTACACCCCCAGCTTTATTTGGAAACAGGGTCTCACTGAATTGTAAAGGGCCTCACTAAGTAGCTGAGGCTGGCCGCGCACCGCCATCCTCCTCCCTCAGCCTCCCGCATGCTGGGATTAGGAGGGTGCGCCACCACGCCCGGCTTCTGTTGGTTACCGTCATCGCCTGGGAATACTTGCCTGTCACATGTGTGGGCAAGACTTGGCAGAACATTTTTGAAGTTGAAAAGATTGACCATGTTGGAGGATGGGGTTCAGTGATAGGATGCTTGTCTAGTATGAACAGGCCCTGGGGTCTATCCCTAGCACTGAGAGAGAGAGACAGACAGACAGACAGACACAAAAGAGAGAGACAGACAAAGAGAGAGAGATTCTTATTCTTAGCCAGGCATGGTGATGTACACCTGAAATCCCAGGCTGAGACAGGACGATCACAGTTTGGAGGACAACCTTAGCAGGTAGCAAGACTTTCAGAAACCTGGCAGGACCCTGATGCAAAAACAAAGTTAGCTGGGCGTGGTGGCGCACGCCTGCCATCTTAGTCCGTGGGTAGCTGAAGCAGGAGGGTCCCGGGTTCTCGGCCAGCCTTAGTGATTTAGCCTCAGCAACTTACTGAGCTGCTCTTTCAAAACAGAGAATAAAAAATAGGGCTGGGGGCCTAACTCGGAGGAAGAATACCCCTGGGTCCAATCCCCAGTACCACATCAACACACACACACACACAATTACGCAAAGTTTCTAAATCTAATTTTCTGACAGTCTCAGACCAGCGTCCTCGAGGACGTCTCTTGTTCTGACTTGTGGAAGTTTGGCACCATCTTGTCTGCCGTGATCACCGAGTCCTGGCCCAGGAGCCACGGGGAGCCTGTGGATGACCTGGACAAGATTTTCAAACACCTGCTCACGTGGCCAGATGTGAAGCAGCTCTTCAAACTGTATGGTACGTGTAGGTGCTGCTGGGGACAGCGCTTGTTCAGGAGCAGAGGAGGGCAGGATGCTTGCCCTGGTACACAGTTGGCAACTGTTGACGTTTGATAAGAGAAGCAGAGTGAAAGCCAGGCGTGGTGTAAGGGAGGCTGAGACAGGAGGATCACAGTTTGCAGACAGCCTCAGCTACTTAGTGAGGCCCTTTGCAATTCAGTGAGACCCTATTTCAAAATGAAGAATAGAAAATAGGAACTAGGTGTGGTGGCGCACGCTTCTAATTCCAGCATTTGGGAGGCTGAGACTGGAGGATTGCGGGTTCATGGAAAGCCTCAGCTACTACTTAGTGAGGCTCTTTGCAACTCAGTGAAACCTTGTTTTAAAATAAAGAATAAAGCCTGGCGTGGTGGTGCACGCTTGTAATCCCAGCATTTGGGTGTTCGACACCCGGAGGATCGCGGTTCGCGGACAGCCTCAGCTACTTAGTGAGGCCCTCTGCAACTCAGTGAGACCCGGTTTCAAAATAAAGAATAAAAAATAGGGCAGGGGGTGTAGCTCGATGGTCAAATGCCTCTGGGTTCCATCTCCAGACCCGCAAAAAATAAAAAATAAGGCTGGAATTGTCGCCCAGAGGTAGAATGCCCCTGGGTTCTATCCCCAGTACTGCAAAAATAAATAAATAAATAAAATAAATAAATAAATGCAGATCAAAGCCAGGTATGGCTCATGCTTGTGAACTTAGGTGTTGGGGGCTGAGGCTGAGATAGGAGGATCGCAGGTTCAAGGCCAGCCTCAGAATTTAGTAAGACCCTCAGCATCTTAGCGCAATCCTATTTCAAAAAAAAAATAAAATAAAATAGGCCTGGGTTTGTAGCTCTGAGTTAGAAAGCCTCTGGGTTCAGTCCCCAGGAAAACACACATTACATACACACAAACGAGCCTGCCCTCGAAAGATGAGAATTCTATAGAACTCACATCCCTGCCCAGGCTGCCTGGCTCTGCAGCCCCTCGGCCATCCTGAGTGTCCCTGGTTTTCCTGCCAGTCACCTTCCTCTGGTGTCACCCACTCCAGGAACAATCCTGCCTGCTTACATGGGAGTCACGAAGTTCAGATCTTTAGAAAAGCCCTGGGTTTGGCACTAAAACTCCAGGTGATTGGAGTTCAGCTTCATCAGAGCCTGGGACAGCCCAAACAGGAAGGCCCTGCAGAGCTGGGGTGCGGCGCTCCACCCTACCTGCCCTCGCTTTTAAATTAATAGCCTTTTTTTTTTATACTGGGGATTGAACCCCAAGGCATTCTACCATTAAGCTACATTCTCAGCCCTTTTCTTTTTGAATTTTTAATTATTGAATTTGAATTTTGAATTATTTAATTTGCCTAGGCTGGCTTCAAACCTGTGATCCTCCAGCCTCAGCCTCCCATGTACTGGGATTACAGGCCTGTGCCACCACGCCTGGTATGAACCGACTTTTTATTTATTTATTTATTTATTTATTTTTTTTTTTGCGGGTCTGGGGATGGAACCCAGGGGCATTCAACCTCCAAGCTACACCCCCTGCCCTATTTTTTTATTCTTTATTTTGAAACCAGGTCTCACTGAGTTACAGAGGGCCTCACTAAGTAGCTGAGGCTG
This sequence comes from Muscardinus avellanarius, assembly GCF_963383645.1. Classification (NCBI taxonomy): domain Eukaryota; kingdom Metazoa; phylum Chordata; class Mammalia; order Rodentia; family Gliridae; genus Muscardinus; species Muscardinus avellanarius. The sequence goes on from NC_137802.1 coordinate 72,628,080, forward strand.
TCCGCGAACTGTGATCCTCCAGTCTCAGCCTCCCAAATGCTAGGATTACAAGCATGCGCCACCACGCCCGGCTGAACCGACTTTTTAGAGCAGTTTAGCTTTATGGAAAATATCATCAGAAGAGCCGGGCATGGTGGCGCACGCTTGTAATCCCAGCATTTGGGAGGCTGAGACTGGAGGATTGCAGTTCGCGGACACCCACACACAGACACACACACACAGACACTCTCACACACATAAAATGGGTTTATTACAGCTGTTGACCCAATATTAATTTCTTCTCCTTCTCCTTCTTGGTCTTTTTTTTCTTTGGGGTACTGGGGATGGAACCCAGGGTCATTCTACCTCTGAGCTACACCTACGGCCCTATATTTTAGTCTTTATTTTGAAACAGGGTCTCACTGAGTTGCAAAGGGCCTCACTAAGTAGCTGAGGCTGTCCGCAAACCGCGATCCTCCTGTCTCAGCCTCCCAAATGCTGGGATTACAAGCGTGCGCCACCATGCCTGGCTCCAAAATAAACAGGCGTGTGCCTGTTTCAAAATAAAGAATAAAAAATAGGCCGGGTGTGGTGGCGCACGCTTGTAATCCCCGCGCTTGGGAGGCAGAGACAGGAGGATCGCTCAGGTTCGAAGCCAGCCGCGCGCGCTGGCTTAGGAGACCCTGTTTCCAAAATGAAAATGTAAAAATAGGTCTGGGAGTGTAACCCGGAGGTAGAAGGGCTTCCAGGAACCCCAGTACCACCAAAAAAAAAAAAAAAAAAAAAAATAGGACAGGGGGTGTGGCTTGGAGGTCAAATGCCCCTGGGTTCCATCCCCAGACCCACCAAAATAAAAAGTCATCTGGTGATTAAATTAACATAAATTAAAACCTGGCTGTCCCCGAGTTCCCAAGGTAGCCATGAACGCAGCATGTAAAAGTTCCAGCCTGATGTGTCTCTGTTTCCATGAAATAGCCCTTGATAGATGAGCTTGTTCCCGGGGCAGTTTTCTCTTTCTACTATTACAGAGATTCCCAACATGAGCAAATTTTAAAAGAGATTATATATATAGTCTCAGACATATATTCAGTGTGCTGTAAGGGCACAGGCTCACAAACCCCGAGCAGTGGGATTCTCCTGCCTGAGTTTGATCCTGGGGCAATCCTTTTCCCTACCTTGGGAGCCATTCGGGAGATGAATCTGGTAAGACCTGGACGTCACAGGTGAACACAAAGCCCAGCAAAGTGGCAGCACATCTGGAACACCGCTGCGGGGCCTCGTGGGAGGCGGGATGGAGCCAGCGGTATTTGGGAATTGCCACGTTAGCAACATGGAGGCAGAGGCAGCGGCCCAGCGCAGTGACTGTGCTCTCTGCCCGGCCAGGAACTGACGAGAAGCTGTTGGCCAACATCTCGGAAGAAGGCAAGCAGCTGATGGCCACCGCCGACTCCGTGTTCACCAGGGTTTCTGATGACCTCCTGGCTGGGACCATTGTAGTGGGCCAGTTGGAGCTGCTCCTGAAGCACCGCCAGCAGTTTCTGGACATCTGGGAGTTAAGTAAGTCCAAATACGCCCTTCAGCCCCAGCACTCGGAAGGATAGAGAGCCTGTTTGTACGCGTATTTCTGTACACAGGGGTATTGTTTGACTTGTTGATGTATTTATTCATTTTTGGTACTGAGGATTGAACACAGGGTCATTCGCTTTTTGACCTACACCCCCAGCCCTTTTTGAATTTAATTTAATTTTTTTTTTTTTTTTTTGTGGTACTGGGGGTGGAACCCAGAGGCCTTCTACCTCTTGGACTATATTCCCAGACCTATTTTATATTTTATTTGGAAACAGGGTCTCACTAAGTTGCTGAGAGCCTCACTCAGTAGCTGAGGCTGGCTTCGAACCCGTGCGATCCTCCTGTCTCAGCCTCCCAAGCGCGGGGATTACAAGCGTGCGCCACCACGCCCAGCTTGAATTTAATTTAATTCTTAAATTTTTGTTTTATTTTGTGGTGCTGGGAATTGAACCCAGGAGCATTCCACCTCCGATCTACACCCCTAGCCCAATTTTTTGTTCTTTTTTTTTTTTTTTTTTGGTGGTACTGGGGTTCCTGCAAGCCCTTCTACCTCTGGGCTACACTCCCAGACCTATTTTTTATACTTTTTTATTTGGAAACAGGGTCTCCTAAGCCAGCGTGCGCGGCTGGCTTCGAACCTGCGCGATCCTCTTGTCTCTGCCTCCCAAGCGCGCGTGCGCCACCACGCCCGGCCAATTTTTTGTTCTTTATTTTGAAACAGGGTCTCACTAAATTGCAGAGTGTCTCACCAAGTATCTGAGGCTGGCCATGAACCCAGATCCTCCTGTCTCTGCTTCCCAAGTACTGGGCTTCCAAGCACAAGCGTGCAAGCGTGCGCCACCAAACCTGGCTTCTTTTTTTTTTTTTAGCAGGGTCTCGTTAAGCTTCTAAGAGCCACACAAAGTTGCTGAGTCTGCCTTCAAGGCCGTGATCCTCCTATTTCAACCTCCCGAGTACTGGGA